>NW_027520740.1:336867-661235 GCF_051991255.1 Vanacampus margaritifer | reverse complement strand
AACACTAATGTAAAACCCTAGTTTGAAACCCTAACCCTAATGTAAAACCCTTGTTTGAAACCCTAACTCTAATGTAAAACCCTTGTTTGAAACCCTAAACCTAATGTAAAACCCTAGTTTGTAACCCTAACCCAAATGTAAAACCCTAGTTTGAAAACCTAACACTAATGTAAAACCCTAGTTTGAAACCCTAACCCTAATGTAAAACCCTAGTTTGAAGCATTAACCCTAATGTAAAACCCTAGTTTGAAGCACTAACCCTAATGTAAAACACTAGTTTGAAACGCTAACCCTAATGTAAAACCCTAGTTTGAAACCCCAAATCTAATTTGAAACCATAGTTTAAAACCCTAACCCTAATGTAAAACCCTAGTTTGAAGCATTAACCCTAACGTAAAACACTAGTTTGAAACGCTAACCCTAATGTTAAACCCTAATTTGAAACCCTAACCCTAATGTAAAAACCTAGTTTGAAACCCTAACCCTAATGATAAACCCTAGTTTGAAACACTAACCCTAAATTTAAACCCTAGTTTGAAACCCTAACCCTAAATTTAAACCCTATTTTGAAACCCTAACCCTAATGTAAAACCCTATTTTGAAACCCTAACCCTAATGTAAAACCCTAGTTTGAAACCCTAACCCTAATGTAAAACCCTAGTTTGAAACCCCAAACCTAATTTGAAACCATAGTTTGAAACCCTAACCCTAATGTAAAACCCTATTTTGTAACCCTAATCCTAATGTAAAACCTCAATTTGAAACCCAAACCTTAATTTGAAACCCTAGTTTGAAACCCTAAACCTAATGTAAAACCCAAGTTTGAAACCCTAACCCTAATTTAAAACCCCTGTTTTGAAACCCTAACCCTAATGTAAAACCCTTGTTTGAAACCCTAACCCTAATGTAAAACCCTTGTTTGAAACCCTAACCCTAATTTGAAACCCTAGTTTGAAACCCTAACCCTAATATAAAACCCTAGTTTGAAACCCTAACCCTAATTAGAAACCCTAGTTTGAAACCCTAACCCTAATGTAAAACCCTAGTTTGAAACCCTAACCCTAATGATAAACCCTAGTTTAAAACCCTAACCCTAATTAGAAAGCCTAGTTTGAAACCCTAACCCTAATGTAAAACCCTAGTTTGAAACCCTAACCCTAATGATAAACCCTAGTTTAAAACCCTAACCCTAATTTGAAACCCTAGTTTGAAACCCTAACCCTAATTTGAAACCCTAGTTTGAAACCCTAAACCTAATGTAAAACCCTAGTTTGTAACCCTAACCCTAATGTTAAACCCTAGTTTGAAACCCTAACCCTAATGTAAAACCCTTGTTTGAAACCCTAACCCTAATGTAAAACCCTAGTTTGAAGCAGTAACCCGAATGTAAAACCCTAGTTTGAAACTCTAACCCTAATTTGAAACCCTAGTTTGAAACCCTAACCCTAATGTAAAACCCTAGTTTGAAAGCGTAACCCTAATGTAAAACCCTAGTTTGAAGCATTAACCCTAATGTAAAACCCTAGTTTGAAACCCTAACCCTAACGTTAAACCCTAGTTTGAAACCCTAACCGTAATGTAAAACCCTAGTTTGTAACCCTAACCCTAATGTAAAACCTTAGTGTGAAACCCTAACCCAAATGTAAAACCCTAGTTTGAAACCCTAACCCTAATGTAAAACCCTAGTTTGAAACCCTAACCCTAATTTGAAACCCTAGTTTGAAACCCTAACCCTAATGTAAAACCCTAGTTTGTAACCCTAACCCAAATGTAAAACCCTAGTTTGAAACCCTAACCCTAATGTAAAACCCTAGTTTGAAACCCTAACCCTAATGTAAAACCCTAGTTTGAAGCATTAACCCTAATGTAAAACCCTAGTTTGAAACCCTAACCCAAATGTTAAACCCTAGTTTGAAACCCTAACCCTAAATTGAAACCCTAGTTTGAAACCCTAACCCTAATGTAAAACCCTAGTTTGAAACCCTAACGCTAATGTAAAACCCTAGTTTGAAACCCTAACCCTAATGTAAAACCCTAGTTTGAAGCACTAACCCTAATGTAAAACACTAGTTTGAAACGCTAACCCTAATGTAAAACCCTAGTTTGAAACCCCAAATCTAATTTGAAACCATAGTTTAAAACCCTAAACCTAATATAAAACCCTAGTTTGAAGCATTAACCCTAATGTAAAACACTAGTTTGAAACGCTAACCCTAATGTTAAACCCTAATTTGAAACCCTAACCCTAATGTTAAACCCTAATTTGAAACCCTAACCCTAATGTAAAACCCTAGTTTGAAACCCTAACCCTAATGATAAACCCTAGTTTGAAACCCTAACCCTAAATTTAAACCCTAGTTTGAAACCCTAACCCTAAGGTAAAACTCTAGTTTGAAACCCTAACCCTAATGTAAAACCCTAGTTTGTAACCCTAACCCTAATGTAAAACCATAGTTTGAAACCTTAACCCTAATTTAAAACCCTAGTTTGAAACCCTAACCCTAATGTAAAACCCTAGTTTGAAGCACTAACCCTAAATTATAACCCTAGTTTGAAACTCTTACCTTAATGTAAAACCCCAGTTTGAAACCCTAACCGTAATGTAAAACCCTAGTTTGTAACCCTAACCCTAATGTTAAACCCTAGTTTGAAACCCTAACCCTAATGTAAAACCCTAGTTTGAAACCCTAACCCTAATGATAAATCCTAGTTTTAAACCCTAACCCTAATGCAAAACCCTAGTTTGAAACCCTAACCCTAATGTAAAACCATTGTTTGTAACCCTAACCTAAATGTAAAACCCTAGTTTGAAACCCAACCCTAATGTAAAACCCTAGTTTGAAGCATTAACCCTAATGTAAAACACTAGTTTGAAACCCTAACCCTAATTATAAACCCTAGTTTGAAACCCTAACCCTAATGTAAAACCCTAGTTTGAAACCCTAACCCTAATGATAAACCCTAGTTTGAAACCCTAACCCTAAATTGAAACCCTAGTTTGAAACCCTAACCCTAATGTAAAACCCTAGTTTGAAGCATTAACCCTAATGTTAAACCCTAGTTTGAAACCCTAACCCTAATGTTAAACCCTAGTTTGAAACCCTAACCTTAAATTGAAACCCTAGTTTGAAACCCTTGTTTGAAACCCTAACCCTAACGTTAAACCCTAGTTTGAAACCATAACCGTAATGTAAAACCCTAGTTTGTAACCCTAACCCTAATGTAAAACCTTAGTGTGAAACCCTAACCCTAATGTAAAACCCTAGTTTGAAACCCTAACCCTAATGTAAAACCCTAGTTTGAAACCCTAACCCTAATGTAAAACCCTTGTTTGAAACCCTAACCCTAATGTAAAACCCTAGTTTGAAACCCTAATGTAAAACCCTTGTTTGAAACCCTAACCCTAATGTAAAACCCTAGTTTGTAACCCTAACCCTAATGTAAAATGACTGTTTTGAAACCCTAACCCTAATGTAAAACCCTTGTTTGAAACCCTAACCCTAATGTAAAACCCTAGTTTGAAACCCTAATCCTAATGTTAAACCCTAGTTTGTAACCCTAACCCTAATGTAAAACCCTAGTTTGAAACCCTAACCCTAATGTTAAACCGTAGTTTGAAACCCTAATGTAAAACCCTTGTTTGAAACCCTAACCCTAATGTAAAACCCTAGTTTGAAACCCTAAGCCTAATTTGAAACCCTTGTTTGAAACCCGAAACCTAATGTAAAACCCTAGTTTGTAACCCTAACCCTAATGTAAAACCCTAGTTTGAAAACCTAACACTAATGTAAAACCCTAGTTTGAAACCCTAACCCTAATGTAAAACCCTAGTTTGAAGCACTAACCCTAATGTAAAACCCTAGTTTGAAGCACTAACCCTAATGTAAAACACTAGTTTGAAACGCTAACCCTAATGTAAAACCCTAGTTTGAAACCCCAAATCTAATTTGAAACCATAGTTTGAAACCCTAACCCTAATGTAAAACCCTAGTTTGAAGCATTAACCCTAATGTAAAACACTAGTTTGAAACGCTAACCCTAATGTTAAACCCTAATTTGAAACCCTAACCCTAATGTAAAACTCTAGTTTGAAAACCTAACCCTAATGATAAACCCTAGTTTGAAACACTAACCCTAAATTTAAACCCTAGTTTGAAACCCTAACCATAAGGTAAAACCCTAGTTTGAAACCCTAACCCTAATGTAAAACCCTAGTTTGTAACCCTAACCCTAATGTAAAACCATAGTTTGAAACCCTAACCCTAATGTAAAACCCTAGTTTGAAACCCTAACCCTAATGTAAAACCCTAGTTTGAAACCCTAACCCTAATGTAAAACCCTAGTTTGAAACCCTAACCCTAATGTAAAACCCTTGTTTGAAACCCTAACCCTAAAACAAAACCCTAGATTGAAACCCTAAGCGTAATTTGAAGCCCTAGTTTTAAACCCTAACCCTAATGTAAAGCCCTAGTTTGGAAAACCCTAACCCTAGTTTGAAACCCGAGATTGAAACCCTAACCCTAATGTAAAACCCTAGTTTGTAACCCTAACCCTAATGTAAAACCATAGTTTGAAACCCTAACCCTAATTTAAAACCCTAGTTTGAAACCCTAACCCTAATGTAAAACCCTAGTTTGAAGCACTAACCCTAAATTATAACCCTAGTTTGAAACTCTTACCCTAATGTAAAACCCCAGTTTGAAACCCTAACCCTAATTTGAAACCCTAGTTTGAAGCATTAACCCTAATGTTAAACCCTAGTTTGAAACCCTAACCCTAATGTTAAACCCTAGTTTGAAACCCTAACCCTAAATTGAAACCCTAGTTTGAAACCCTAACCCTAAGGTAAAACCCTAGTTTGAAACCCTAACCCTAATGATAAACCCTAGTTTGAAACCCTAACCCTAATGCAAAACCCTAGTTTGAAACCCTAACCCTAATGTAAAACCCTTGTTTGTAACCCTAACCCAAATGTAAAACCCTAGTTTGAAACCCAACCCTAATGCAAAACCCTAGTTTGAAGCATTAACCCTAATGTAAAACACTAGTTTGAAACCCTAACCCTAATTATAAGCCCTAGTTTGAAACCCTAACCCTAATGTAAAACCCTAGTTTGAAACCCTAACCCTAATGATAAACCCTAGTTTGAAACCCTAACCCTAAATTGAAACCCTAGTTTGAAACCCTAACCCTAATGTAAAACCCTAGTTTGAAACCCTAACCCTAATGTAAAACCCTAGTTTGAAGCATTAACCCTAATGTAAAACCCTAGTTTGTAACCCTAACACTAATGTAAAACCTTAGTGTGAAACCCTAACCCTAAATTGAAACGCTAGTTTGAAACCCTAGTTTGAAACCCTAACCCTAATGTAAAACCCTAGTTTGTAACCCTAACCCTAATGTAAAACCTTAGTGTGAAACCCTAACCCAAATTTGAAACCCTAGTTTGAAACCCTAACCCTAATGTAAAACCCTAGTTTGAAACCCTAACCCTAATGTAAAACCCTAGTTTATAACCCTAACCCTAATGTAAAATGACTGTTTTGAAACCCTAACCCTAATGTAAAACCCTTGTTTGAAACCCTAACCCTAATGTAAATCCCTAGTTTGAAAAACTAACCCTAATGTAAAACCCTAGTGTGAAACCCTAACCCTAATTTTTAACCCCTGTTTTGAAACACTTACCCTAATGTAAAACCCCTGTTTGAAACCCTAACCCTAATGTAAAACCCTAGTTTGAAACCCTAAGCCTTATTTGAAACCCTAGTTTGAAACCCTAACCCTAATGTAAAACCCTAGTTTGAAACCCTAACCCTAATGTAAAACCCTAGTTTGTAACCCTAACCCTAATGTAAAATGACTGTTTTGAAACCCTAACCCTAATGTAAAACCCTTGTTTGAAACCCTAACCCTAATGTAAAACCCTAGTTTGAAACCCTAATCCTAATGTTAAACCCTAGTTTGTAACCCTAACCCTAATGTAAAACCCTAGTTTGAAACCCTAACCCTAATGTTAAACACTAGTTTGAAACCCTAACCCTAATGTAAAACCCTTGTTTGAATCCCTAACTCTAATGTAAAACCCTAGTTTGAAACCCTAAGCCTAATTTGAAACCCTAGTTTGAAACCCTAAACCTAATGTAAAACCCTAGTTTGTAACCCTAACCCAAATGTAAAAGCCTAGTTTGAAGCATTAACCCTAATGTAAAACCCTAGTTTGAAGCACTAACCCTAATGTTAAACACTAGTTTGAAACGTTAACCCTAATGTAAAACCCTAGTTTGAAACCCCAAATCTAATTTGAAACCATAGTTTAAAACCCTAACCCTAATGTAAAACCCTAGTTTGAAGCATTAACCCTAATGTAAAACACTAGTTTGAAACGCTAACCCTAATGTAAAACCCTAATTTGAAACCCTAACCCTAATGTAAAACCCTAGTTTGAAACCCTAACCCTAATGATAAACCCTAGTTTGAAACACTAACCCTAAATTTAAATCCTAGTTTGAAACCCTAACCCTAAATTTAAACCCTATTTTGAAACCCTAACCCTAATGTAAAACCCTATTTTGAAACCCTAACCCTAATGTAAAACCCTAGTTTGAAACCCTAACCCTAATGTAAAACCCTAGTTTGTAACCCTAATCCTAATGTAAAACCTCAATTTGAAACCCAAACCCTAATTTGAAACCCTAGTTTGAAACCCTAAACCTAATGTAAAACCCAAGTTTGAAACCCTAACCCTAATTTAAAACCCCTGTTTTGAAACCCTAACCCTAATGTAAAACCCTTGTTTGAAACCCTAACCCTAATGTAAAACCCTTGTTTGAAACCCTAACCCTAATTTGAAACCCTAGTTTGAAACCCTAACCCTCATATAAAACCCTAGTTTGAAACCCTAACCCTAATTAGAAACCCTAGTTTGAAACCCTAACCCTAATGTAAAACCCTAGTTTGAAACCCTAACCCTAATGATAAACCCTAGTTTAAAACCCTAACCCTAATTAGAAAGCCTAGTTTGAAACCCTAACCCTAATGTAAAACCCTAGTTTGAAACCCTAACCCTAATGATAAACCCTAGTTTAAAACCCTAACCCTAATTTGAAACCCTAGTTTGAAACCCTAACCCTAATTTGAAACCCTAGTTTGAAACCCTAAACCTAATGTAAAACCCTAGTTTGTAACCTTAACACTAATGTAAAACCCTAGTTTGGAACCCTAACCCTAATGTTAAACCCTAGTTTGAAACCCTAACCCTAATGTAAAACCCTTGTTTGAAACCCTAACCCTAATGTAAAACCCTAGTTTATAACCCTAAGCCTAATGTAAAATGAATGTTTTGAAACCCTAACCCTAATGTAAAACCCTTGTTTGAAACCCTAACCCTAATGTAAAACCCTAGTTTGAAAACCTAACCCTAATGTAAAACCCTAGTGTGAAACCCTAACCCTAATTTTTAACCCCTGTTTTGAAACACTTACCCTAATGTAAAACCCCTGTTTGAAACCCTAACCCTAATGTAAAACCCTAGTTTGAAACCCTAAGCCTTATTTGAAACCCTAGTTTGAAACCCTAACCCTAATGTAAAACCCTAGTTTGAAACCCTAACCCTAATGTAAAACCCTAGTTTGTAACCCTAACCCTAATGTAAAATGACTGTTTTGAAACCCTAACCCTAATGTAAAATGACTGTTTTGAAACCCTAACCCTAATGTAAAACCCTTGTTTGAAACCCTAACCCTAATGTAAATCCCTAGTTTGAAAAACTAACCCTAATGTAAAACCCTAGTGTGAAACCCTAACCCTAATTTTTAACCCCTGTTTTGAAACACTTACCCTAATGTAAAACCCCTGTTTGAAACCCTAACCCTAATGTAAAACCCTAGTTTGAAACCCTAAGCCTTATTTGAAACCCTAGTTTGAAACCCTAACCCTAATGTAAAACCCTAGTTTGAAACCCTAACCCTAATGTAAAACCCTAGTTTGTAACCCTAACCCTAATGTAAAATGACTGTTTTGAAACCCTAACCCTAATGTAAAACCCTTGTTTGAAACCCTAACCCTAATGTAAAACCCTAGTTTGAAACCCTAATCCTAATGTTAAACCCTAGTTTGTAACCCTAACCCTAATGTAAAACCCTAGTTTGAAACCCTAACCCTAATGTTAAACACTAGTTTGAAACCCTAACCCTAATGTAAAACCCTTGTTTGAATCCCTAACTCTAATGTAAAACCCTAGTTTGAAACCCTAAGCCTAATTTGAAACCCTAGTTTGAAACCCTAAACCTAATGTAAAACCCTAGTTTGTAACCCTAACCCAAATGTAAAAGCCTAGTTTGAAGCATTAACCCTAATGTAAAACCCTAGTTTGAAGCACTAACCCTAATGTTAAACACTAGTTTGAAACGTTAACCCTAATGTAAAACCCTAGTTTGAAACCCCAAATCTAATTTGAAACCATAGTTTAAAACCCTAACCCTAATGTAAAACCCTAGTTTGAAGCATTAACCCTAATGTAAAACACTAGTTTGAAACGCTAACCCTAATGTAAAACCCTAATTTGAAACCCTAACCCTAATGTAAAACCCTAGTTTGAAACCCTAACCCTAATGATAAACCCTAGTTTGAAACACTAACCCTAAATTTAAATCCTAGTTTGAAACCCTAACCCTAAATTTAAACCCTATTTTGAAACCCTAACCCTAATGTAAAACCCTATTTTGAAACCCTAACCCTAATGTAAAACCCTAGTTTGAAACCCTAACCCTAATGTAAAACCCTAGTTTGTAACCCTAATCCTAATGTAAAACCTCAATTTGAAACCCAAACCCTAATTTGAAACCCTAGTTTGAAACCCTAAACCTAATGTAAAACCCAAGTTTGAAACCCTAACCCTAATTTAAAACCCCTGTTTTGAAACCCTAACCCTAATGTAAAACCCTTGTTTGAAACCCTAACCCTAATGTAAAACCCTTGTTTGAAACCCTAACCCTAATTTGAAACCCTAGTTTGAAACCCTAACCCTCATATAAAACCCTAGTTTGAAACCCTAACCCTAATTAGAAACCCTAGTTTGAAACCCTAACCCTAATGTAAAACCCTAGTTTGAAACCCTAACCCTAATGATAAACCCTAGTTTAAAACCCTAACCCTAATTAGAAAGCCTAGTTTGAAACCCTAACCCTAATGTAAAACCCTAGTTTGAAACCCTAACCCTAATGATAAACCCTAGTTTAAAACCCTAACCCTAATTTGAAACCCTAGTTTGAAACCCTAACCCTAATTTGAAACCCTAGTTTGAAACCCTAAACCTAATGTAAAACCCTAGTTTGTAACCTTAACACTAATGTAAAACCCTAGTTTGGAACCCTAACCCTAATGTTAAACCCTAGTTTGAAACCCTAACCCTAATGTAAAACCCTTGTTTGAAACCCTAACCCTAATGTAAAACCCTAGTTTATAACCCTAAGCCTAATGTAAAATGAATGTTTTGAAACCCTAACCCTAATGTAAAACCCTTGTTTGAAACCCTAACCCTAATGTAAAACCCTAGTTTGAAAACCTAACCCTAATGTAAAACCCTAGTGTGAAACCCTAACCCTAATTTTTAACCCCTGTTTTGAAACACTTACCCTAATGTAAAACCCCTGTTTGAAACCCTAACCCTAATGTAAAACCCTAGTTTGAAACCCTAAGCCTTATTTGAAACCCTAGTTTGAAACCCTAACCCTAATGTAAAACCCTAGTTTGAAACCCTAACCCTAATGTAAAACCCTAGTTTGTAACCCTAACCCTAATGTAAAATGACTGTTTTAAAACCCTAACCCTAATGTAAAATGACTGTTTTGAAACCCTAACCCTAATGTAAAACCCTTGTTTGAAACCCTAACCCTAACGTTAAACCCTAGTTTGAAACCATAACCGTAATGTAAAACCCTAGTTTGTAACCCTAACCCTAATGTAAAACCTTAGTGTGAAACCCTAACCCTAATGTAAAACCCTAGTTTGAAACCCTAACCCTAATGTAAAACCCTAGTTTGAAACCCTAACCCTAATGTAAAACCCTTGTTTGAAACCCTAACCCTAATGTAAAACCCTAGTTTGAAACCCTAATGTAAAACCCTTGTTTGAAACCCTAACCCTAATGTAAAACCCTAGTTTGTAACCCTAACCCTAATGTAAAATGACTGTTTTGAAACCCTAACCCTAATGTAAAACCCTTGTTTGAAACCCTAACCCTAATGTAAAACCCTAGTTTGAAACCCTAATCCTAATGTTAAACCCTAGTTTGTAACCCTAACCCTAATGTAAAACCCTAGTTTGAAACCCTAACCCTAATGTTAAACCGTAGTTTGAAACCCTAATGTAAAACCCTTGTTTGAAACCCTAACCCTAATGTAAAACCCTAGTTTGAAACCCTAAGCCTAATTTGAAACCCTTGTTTGAAACCCGAAACCTAAAGTAAAACCCTAGTTTGTAACCCTAACCCTAATGTAAAACCCTAGTTTGAAACCCTAACCCTAATGTAAAACCCTAGTTTGAAACCCTAACCCTAATGTAAAACCCTAGTTTGTAACCCTAACCCTAATGTAAAATGACTGTTTTGAAACCCTAACCCTAATGTAAAATGACTGTTTTGAAACCCTAACCCTAATGTAAAACCCTTGTTTGAAACCCTAACCCTAATGTAAAACCCTAGTTTGAAACCCTAATCCTAATGTTAAACCCTAGTTTGTAAGCCTAACCCTAATGTAAAACCCTAGTTTGAAACCTTAACCCTAATGTTAAACCCTAGTTTGAAACCCTAACCCTAATGTAAAACCCTTGTTTGAAACCCTAACTCTAATGTAAAACCCTAGTTTGAAACCCTAAGCCTAATTTGAAACCCTAGTTTGTAACCCTAACCCAAATGTAAAACCCTAGTTTGAAAACCTAACACTAATGTAAAACCCTAGTTTGAAACCCTAACCCTAATGTAAAACCCTTGTTTGAAACCCTAACTCTAATGTAAAACCCTTGTTTGAAACCCTAAACCTAATGTAAAACCCTAGTTTGTAACCCTAACCCAAATGTAAAACCCTAGTTTGAAAACCTAACACTAATGTAAAACCCTAGTTTGAAACCCTAACCCTAATGTAAAACCCTAGTTTGAAGCATTAACTCTAATGTAAAACCCTAGTTTGAAGCACTAACCCTAATGTAAAACACTAGTTTGAAACGCTAACCCTAATGTAAAACCCTAGTTTGAAACCCCAAATCTAATTTGAAACCATAGTTTAAAACCCTAACCCTAATGTAAAACCCTAGTTTGAAGCATTAACCCTAATGTAAAACACTAGTTTGAAACGCTAACCCTAATGTTAAACCCTAATTTGAAACCCTAACCCTAATGTAAAACCCTAGTTTGAAACCCTAACCCTAATGATAAACCCTAGTTTGAAACACTAACCCTAAATTTAAACCCTAGTTTGAAACCCTAACCCTAAATTTAAACCCTATTTTGAAACCCTAACCCTAATGTAAAACCCTATTTTGAAACCCTAACCCTAATGTAAAACCCTAGTTTGAAACCCTAACCCTAATGTAAAACCCTAGTTTGAAACCCCAAACCTAATTTGAAACCATAGTTTGAAACCCTAACCCTAATGTAAAACCCTATTTTGTAACCCTAATCCTAATGTAAAACCTCAATTTGAAACCCAAACCCTAATTTGAAACCCTAGTTTGAAACCCTAAACCTAATGTAAAACCCAAGTTTGAAACCCTAACCCTAATTTAAAACCCCTGTTTTGAAACCCTAACCCTAATGTAAAACCCTTGTTTGAAACCCTAACCCTAATGTAAAACCCTTGTTTGAAACCCTAACCCTAATTTGAAACCCTAGTTTGAAACCCTAACCCTAATATAAAACCCTAGTTTGAAACCCTAACCCTAATTAGAAACCCTAGTTTGAAACCCTAACCCTAATGTAAAACCCTAGTTTGAAACCCTAACCCTAATGATAAACCCTAGTTTAAAACCCTAACCCTAATTAGAAAGCCTAGTTTGAAACCCTAACCCTAATGTAAAACCCTAGTTTGAAACCCTAACCCTAATGATAAACCCTAGTTTAAAACCCTAACCCTAATTTGAAACCCTAGTTTGAAACCCTAACCCTAATTTGAAACCCTAGTTTGAAACCCTAAACCTAATGTAAAACCCTAGTTTGTAACCCTAACCCTAATGTTAAACCCTAGTTTGAAACCCTAACCCTAATGTAAAACCCTTGTTTGAAACCCTAACCCTAATGTAAAACCCTAGTTTGAAGCAGTAACCCGAATGTAAAACCCTAGTTTGAAACTCTAACCCTAATTTGAAACCCTAGTTTGAAACCCTAACCCTAATGTAAAACCCTAGTTTGAAAGCGTAACCCTAATGTAAAACCCTAGTTTGAAGCATTAACCCTAATGTAAAACCCTAGTTTGAAACCCTAACCCTAACGTTAAACCCTAGTTTGAAACCCTAACCGTAATGTAAAACCCTAGTTTGTAACCCTAACCCTAATGTAAAACCTTAGTGTGAAACCCTAACCCAAATGTAAAACCCTAGTTTGAAACCCTAACCCTAATGTAAAACCCTAGTTTGAAACCCTAACCCTAATTTGAAACCCTAGTTTGAAACCCTAACCCTAATGTAAAACCCTAGTTTGTAACCCTAACCCAAATGTAAAACCCTAGTTTGAAACCCTAACCCTAATGTAAAACCCTAGTTTGAAACCCTAACCCTAATGTAAAACCCTAATTTGAAGCATTAACCCTAATGTAAAACCCTAGTTTGAAACCCTAACCCAAATGTTAAACCCTAGTTTGAAACCCTAACCCTAAATTGAAACCCTAGTTTGAAACCCTAACCCTAATGTAAAACCCTAGTTTGAAACCCTAACGCTAATGTAAAACCCTAGTTTGAAACCCTAACCCTAATGTAAAACCCTAGTTTGAAGCACTAACCCTAATGTAAAACACTAGTTTGAAACGCTAACCCTAATGTAAAACCCTAGTTTGAAACCCCAAATCTAATTTGAAACCATAGTTTAAAACCCTAAACCTAATATAAAACCCTAGTTTGAAGCATTAACCCTAATGTAAAACACTAGTTTGAAACGCTAACCCTAATGTTAAACCCTAATTTGAAACCCTAACCCTAATGTTAAACCCTAATTTGAAACCCTAACCCTAATGTAAAACCCTAGTTTGAAACCCTAACCCTAATGATAAACCCTAGTTTGAAACCCTAACCCTAAATTTAAACCCTAGTTTGAAACCCTAACCCTAAGGTAAAACCCTAGTTTGAAACCCTAACCCTAATGTAAAACCCTAGTTTGTAACCCTAACCCTAATGTAAAACCATAGTTTGAAACCTTAACCCTAATTTAAAACCCTAGTTTGAAACCCTAACCCTAATGTAAAACCCTAGTTTGAAGCACTAACCCTAAATTATAACCCTAAATTGAAACTCTTACCTTAATGTAAAACCCCAGTTTGAAACCCTAACCGTAATGTAAAACCCTAGTTTGTAACCCTAACCCTAATGTTAAACCCTAGTTTGAAACCCTAACCCTAATGTAAAACCCTAGTTTGAAACCCTAACCCTAATGATAAATCCTAGTTTGAAACCCTAACCCTAATGCAAAACCCTAGTTTGAAACCCTAACCCTAATGTAAAACCATTGTTTGTAACCCTAACCTAAATGTAAAACCCTAGTTTGAAACCCAACCCTAATGTAAAACCCTAGTTTGAAGCATTAACCCTAATGTAAAACACTAGTTTGAAAACCTAACCCTAATTATAAACCCTAGTTTGAAACCCTAACCCTAATGTAAAACCCTAGTTTGAAACCCTAACCCTAATGATAAACCCTAGTTTGAAACCCTAACCCTAAATTGAAACCCTAGTTTGAAACCCTAACCCTAATGTAAAACCCTAGTTTGAAGCATTAACCCTAATGTTAAACCCTAGTTTGAAACCCTAACCCTAATGTTAAACCCTAGTTTGAAACCCTAACATTAAATTGAAACCCTAGTTTGAAACCCTTGTTTGAAACCCTAACCCTAACGTTAAACCCTAGTTTGAAACCATAACCGTAATGTAAAACCCTAGTTTGTAACCCTAACCCTAATGTAAAACCTTAGTGTGAAACCCTAACCCTAATGTAAAACCCTAGTTTGAAACCCTAACCCTAATGTAAAACCCTAGTTTGAAACCCTAACCCTAATGTAAAACCCTTGTTTGAAACCCTAACCCTAATGTAAAACCCTAGTTTGAAACCCTAATGTAAAACCCTTGTTTGAAACCCTAACCCTAATGTAAAACCCTAGTTTGTAACCCTAACCCTAATGTAAAATGACTGTTTTGAAACCCTAACCCTAATGTAAAACCCTTGTTTGAAACCCTAACCCTAATGTAAAACCCTAGTTTGAAACCCTAATCCTAATGTTAAACCCTAGTTTGTAACCCTAACCCTAATGTAAAACCCTAGTTTGAAACCCTAACCCTAATGTTAAACCGTAGTTTGAAACCCTAATGTAAAACCCTTGTTTGAAACCCTAACCCTAATGTAAAACCCTAGTTTGAAACCCTAAGCCTAATTTGAAACCCTTGTTTGAAACCCGAAACCTAAAGTAAAACCCTAGTTTGTAACCCTAACCCTAATGTAAAACCCTAGTTTGAAACCCTAACCCTAATGTAAAACCCTAGTTTGAAACCCTAACCCTAATGTAAAACCCTAGTTTGTAACCCTAACCCTAATGTAAAATGACTGTTTTGAAACCCTAACCCTAATGTAAAATGACTGTTTTGAAACCCTAACCCTAATGTAAAACCCTTGTTTGAAACCCTAACCCTAATGTAAAACCCTAGTTTGAAACCCTAATCCTAATGTTAAACCCTAGTTTGTAAGCCTAACCCTAATGTAAAACCCTAGTTTGAAACCTTAACCCTAATGTTAAACCCTAGTTTGAAACCCTAACCCTAATGTAAAACCCTTGTTTGAAACCCTAACTCTAATGTAAAACCCTAGTTTGAAACCCTAAGCCTAATTTGAAACCCTAGTTTGTAACCCTAACCCAAATGTAAAACCCTAGTTTGAAAACCTAACACTAATGTAAAACCCTAGTTTGAAACCCTAACCCTAATGTAAAACCCTTGTTTGAAACCCTAACTCTAATGTAAAACCCTTGTTTGAAACCCTAAACCTAATGTAAAACCCTAGTTTGTAACCCTAACCCAAATGTAAAACCCTAGTTTGAAAACCTAACACTAATGTAAAACCCTAGTTTGAAACCCTAACCCTAATGTAAAACCCTAGTTTGAAGCATTAACCCTAATGTAAAACCCTAGTTTGAAGCTCTAACCCTAATGTAAAACACTAGTTTGAAACGCTAACCCTAATGTAAAACCCTAGTTTGAAACCCCAAATCTAATTTGAAACCATAGTTTAAAACCCTAACCCTAATGTAAAACCCTAGTTTGAAGCATTAACCCTAATGTAAAACACTAGTTTGAAACGCTAACCCTAATGTTAAACCCTAATTTGAAACCCTAACCCTAATGTAAAACCCTAGTTTGAAACCCTAACCCTAATGATAAACCCTAGTTTGAAACACTAACCCTAAATTTAAACCCTAGTTTGAAACCCTAACCCTAAATTTAAACCCTATTTTGAAACCCTAACCCTAATGTAAAACCCTATTTTGAAACCCTAACCCTAATGTAAAACCCTAGTTTGAAACCCTAACCCTAATGTAAAACCCTAGTTTGAAACCCCAAACCTAATTTGAAACCATAGTTTGAAACCCTAACCCTAATGTAAAACCCTATTTTGTAACCCTAATCCTAATGTAAAACCTCAATTTGAAACCCAAACCCTAATTTGAAACCCTAGTTTGAAACCCTAAACCTAATGTAAAACCCAAGTTTGAAACCCTAACCCTAATTTAAAACCCCTGTTTTGAAACCCTAACCCTAATGTAAAACCCTTGTTTGAAACCCTAACCCTAATGTAAAACCCTTGTTTGAAACCCTAACCCTAATTTGAAACCCTAGTTTGAAACCCTAACCCTAATATAAAACCCTAGTTTGAAACCCTAACCCTAATTAGAAACCCTAGTTTGAAACCCTAACCCTAATGTAAAACCCTAGTTTGAAACCCTAACCCTAATGATAAACCCTAGTTTAAAACCCTAACCCTAATTAGAAAGCCTAGTTTGAAACCCTAACCCTAATGTAAAACCCTAGTTTGAAACCCTAACCCTAATGATAAACCCTAGTTTAAAACCCTAACCCTAATTTGAAACCCTAGTTTGAAACCCTAACCCTAATTTGAAACCCTAGTTTGAAACCCTAAACCTAATGTAAAACCCTAGTTTGTAACCCCTAACCCTAATGTTAAACCCTAGTTTGAAACCCTAACCCTAATGTAAAACCCTTGTTTGAAACCCTAACCCTAATGTAAAACCCTAGTTTGAAGCAGTAACCCGAATGTAAAACCCTAGTTTGAAACTCTAACCCTAATTTGAAACCCTAGTTTGAAACCCTAACCCTAATGTAAAACCCTAGTTTGAAAGCGTAACCCTAATGTAAAACCCTAGTTTGAAGCATTAACCCTAATGTAAAACCCTAGTTTGAAACCCTAACCCTAACGTTAAACCCTAGTTTGAAACCCTAACCGTAATGTAAAACCCTAGTTTGTAACCCTAACCCTAATGTAAAACCTTAGTGTGAAACCCTAACCCAAATGTAAAACCCTAGTTTGAAACCCTAACCCTAATGTAAAACCCTAGTTTGAAACCCTAACCCTAATTTGAAACCCTAGTTTGAAACCCTAACCCTAATGTAAAACCCTAGTTTGTAACCCTAACCCAAATGTAAAACCCTAGTTTGAAACCCTAACCCTAATGTAAAACCCTAGTTTGAAACCCTAACCCTAATGTAAAACCCTAATTTGAAGCATTAACCCTAATGTAAAACCCTAGTTTGAAACCCTAACCCAAATGTTAAACCCTAGTTTGAAACCCTAACCCTAAATTGAAACCCTAGTTTGAAACCCTAACCCTAATGTAAAACCCTAGTTTGAAACCCTAACGCTAATGTAAAACCCTAGTTTGAAACCCTAACCCTAATGTAAAACCCTAGTTTGAAGCACTAACCCTAATGTAAAACACTAGTTTGAAACGCTAACCCTAATGTAAAACCCTAGTTTGAAACCCCAAATCTAATTTGAAACCATAGTTTAAAACCCTAAACCTAATATAAAACCCTAGTTTGAAGCATTAACCCTAATGTAAAACACTAGTTTGAAACGCTAACCCTAATGTTAAACCCTAATTTGAAACCCTAACCCTAATGTTAAACCCTAATTTGAAACCCTAACCCTAATGTAAAACCCTAGTTTGAAACCCTAACCCTAATGATAAACCCTAGTTTGAAACCCTAACCCTAAATTTAAACCCTAGTTTGAAACCCTAACCCTAAGGTAAAACCCTAGTTTGAAACCCTAACCCTAATGTAAAACCCTAGTTTGTAACCCTAACCCTAATGTAAAACCATAGTTTGAAACCTTAACCCTAATTTAAAACCCTAGTTTGAAACCCTAACCCTAATGTAAAACCCTAGTTTGAAGCACTAACCCTAAATTATAACCCTAAATTGAAACTCTTACCTTAATGTAAAACCCCAGTTTGAAACCCTAACCGTAATGTAAAACCCTAGTTTGTAACCCTAACCCTAATGTTAAACCCTAGTTTGAAACCCTAACCCTAATGTAAAACCCTAGTTTGAAACCCTAACCCTAATGATAAATCCTAGTTTGAAACCCTAACCCTAATGCAAAACCCTAGTTTGAAACCCTAACCCTAATGTAAAACCATTGTTTGTAACCCTAACCTAAATGTAAAACCCTAGTTTGAAACCCAACCCTAATGTAAAACCCTAGTTTGAAGCATTAACCCTAATGTAAAACACTAGTTTGAAAACCTAACCCTAATTATAAACCCTAGTTTGAAACCCTAACCCTAATGTAAAACCCTAGTTTGAAACCCTAACCCTAATGATAAACCCTAGTTTGAAACCCTAACCCTAAATTGAAACCCTAGTTTGAAACCCTAACCCTAATGTAAAACCCTAGTTTGAAGCATTAACCCTAATGTTAAACCCTAGTTTGAAACCCTAACCCTAATGTTAAACCCTAGTTTGAAACCCTAACATTAAATTGAAACCCTAGTTTGAAACCCTTGTTTGAAACCCTAACCCTAACGTTAAACCCTAGTTTGAAACCATAACCGTAATGTAAAACCCTAGTTTGTAACCCTAACCCTAATGTAAAACCTTAGTGTGAAACCCTAACCCTAATGTAAAACCCTAGTTTGAAACCCTAACCCTAATGTAAAACCCTAGTTTGAAACCCTAACCCTAATGTAAAACCCTTGTTTGAAACCCTAACCCTAATGTAAAACCCTAGTTTGAAACCCTAATGTAAAACCCTTGTTTGAAACCCTAACCCTAATGTAAAACCCTAGTTTGTAACCCTAACCCTAATGTAAAATGACTGTTTTGAAACCCTAACCCTAATGTAAAACCCTTGTTTGAAACCCTAACCCTAATGTAAAACCCTAGTTTGAAACCCTAATCCTAATGTTAAACCCTAGTTTGTAACCCTAACCCTAATGTAAAACCCTAGTTTGAAACCCTAACCCTAATGTTAAACCGTAGTTTGAAACCCTAATGTAAAACCCTTGTTTGAAACCCTAACCCTAATGTAAAACCCTAGTTTGAAACCCTAAGCCTAATTTGAAACCCTTGTTTGAAACCCGAAACCTAAAGTAAAACCCTAGTTTGTAACCCTAACCCTAATGTAAAACCCTAGTTTGAAAACCTAACACTAATGTAAAACCCTAGTTTGAAACCCTAACCCTAATGTAAAACCCTAGTTTGAAGCACTAACCCTAATGTAAAACCCTAGTTTGAAGCACTAACCCTAATGTAAAACACTAGTTTGAAACGCTAACCCTAATGTAAAACCCTAGTTTGAAACCCCAAATCTAATTTGAAACCATAGTTTGAAATCCTAACCCTAATGTAAAACCCTAGTTTGAAGCATTAACCCTAATGTAAAACACTAGTTTGAAACGCTAACCCTAATGTTAAACCCTAATTCGAAACCCTAACCCTAATGTAAAACTCTAGTTTGAAAACCTAACCCTAATGATAAACCCTAGTTTGAAACACTAACCCTAAATTTAAACCCTAGTTTGAAACCCTAACCATAAGGTAAAACCCTAGTTTGAAACCCTAACCCTAATGTAAAACCCTAGTTTGTAACCCTAACCCTAATGTAAAACCATAGTTTGAAACCCTAACCCTAATGTAAAACCCTAGTTTGAAACCCTAACCCTAATGTAAAACCCTAGTTTGAAACCCTAACCCTAATGTAAAACCCTAGTTTGAAACCCTAACCCTAATGTAAAACCCTTGTTTGAAACCCTAACCCTAAAACAAAACCCTAGATTGAAACCCTAAGCGTAATTTGAAACCCTAGTTTTAAACCCTAACCCTAATGTAAAGCCCTAGTTTGGAAAACCCTAACCCTAGTTTGAAACCCGAGATTGAAACCCTAACCCTAATGTAAAACCCTAGTTTGAAACCCTAACCCTAATGTAAAACCCCTTGTTTGTAACCCTAACCCTAATTTGAAACCCTAGTTTGAAACCCTAACCCTAATGTTAAACCCTAGTTTGAAACCCTAACCCTAATGTAAAACCCTAGTTTGAAACCCTAACCCTAATTTGAAACCCTAGTTTGAAAACCTAACCCTAATGTAAAACCCTAGTTTGAAACCCTAACCCTCATAAAAAACCCTAGTTTGTAACCCTAACCCAAATGTAAAACCCTAGTTTGAAACACTAACCCTAATGTAAAACCCTAGTTTGAAACGCTAACCCTAATGTAAAACCCTAGTTTGAAGCATTAACCCTAAAGTAAAACACTAGTTTGAAACCCTAACCCTAATGTTAAACCCTAGTTTGAAACCCTAACCCTAATGTAAAACCCTAGTTTGAAACCCTAACCCTAATGATAAACCCTAGTTTGCAACCCTAACCCTAAATTGAAACCCTAGTTTGAAACCCTAACCCTAATGTAAAACCCTAGTTTGAAACCCTAACCCTAATGTAAAACCCTAGTTTGTAACACTAACCCTAATGTAAAACCCTAGTTTGAAACCCTAACCCTAAGGTAAAACCCTAGTTTGAAACCCTAACCCTAATGTAAAACCCTAGTTTGTAACCCTAACCCTAATGTAAAACCATAGTTTGAAACCCTAACCCTAATTTAAAACCCTAGTTTGAAACCCTAACCCTAATGTAAAACCCTAGTTTGAAGCACTAATCCTAAATTATAACCCTAGTTTGAAACTCTTACCCTAATGTAAAACCCCAGTTTGAAACCCTAACCGAAATGTAAAACCCTAGTTTGTAACCCTAACCCTAATGTTAAACCCTAGTTTGAAACCCTAACCCTAATGTAAAACCCTAGTTTGAAACCCTAACCCTAATGATAAACCCTAGTTTGAAACCCTAACCCTAATGCAAAACCCTAGTTTGATACCCTAACCCTAATGTAAAACCCTTGTTTGTAACCCTAACCCAAATGTAAAACCCTAGTTTGAAACCCAACCCTAATGTAAAACCCTAGTTTGAAGCATTAACCCTAATGTAAAACACTAGTTTGAAAGCCTAACCCTAATTATAAACCCTAGTTTGAAACCCTAACCCTAATGTAAAACCCTAGTTTGAAACCCTAACCCTAATGATAAACCCTAGTTTGAAACCCTAACCCTAAATTGAAACCCTAGTTTGAAACCCTAACCCTAATGTAAAATCCTAGTTTGAAACCCTAACCCTAATGTAAAACCCTAGTTTGAAGCATTAAACCTAATGTTAAACCCTAGTTTGAAACCCTAACCCTAATGTTAAACCCTAGTTTGAAACCCTAACCCTAAATTGAAACCCTAGTTTGAAACCCTAGTTTGAAACCCTAGTTTGAAACCCTAACCCTAATGTAAAACCCTAGTTTGTAACCCTAACCCTATTGTAAAACCTTAGTATGAAACCCTAACCCTAATTTGAAACCCTAGTTTGAAACCCTAACCCTAATGTAAAACACTAGTTTGAAACGCTAACCCTAATGTAAAACCCTAGTTTGAAGCATTTACCCTAATGTTAAACCCTAGTTTGAAACCCTAACACTAAATTGAAACCCCAGTTTGAAACCCTAACCCTAATGTAAAACCCTAGTTTGAAACCCTAACCCTAATGTAAAACCCTAGTTTGTACCCCTAACCCTAATGTAAAACCTTAGTGTGAAACCCTAACCCTAATGTAAAACCCTAGTTTGAAACTCTAACCCTAATGTAAAACCCTAGTTTGAAACCCTAACCCTAATTTGAAACCCTAGTTTGAAACCCTAACCCTAATGTAAAACCCTTGTTTGAAACCCTAACCCTAATGTAAAACCCTAGTTTGAAACCCTAACCCTAATGTAAAACCCTAGTTTGAAGCACTAACCCTAATGTAAAACACTAGTTTGAAACGCTAACCCTAATGTAAAACCCTAGTTTGAAACCCCAAATCTAATTTGAAACCATAAATTAAAACCCTAAACCTAATATAAAACCCTAGTTTGAAGCATTAACCCTAATGTAAAACACTAGTTTGAAACGCTAACCCTAATGTTAAACCCTAATTTGAAACCCTAACCCTAATGTAAAACCCTAGTTTGAAACCCTAACCCTAATGATAAACCCTAGTTTGAAACCCTAACCCTAAATTTAAACCCTAGTTTGAAACCCTAACCCTAAGGTAAAACCCTAGTTTGAAACCCTAACCCTAATGTAAAACCCTAGTTTGTAACCCTAACCCTAATGTAAAACCATAGTTTGAAACCCTAACCCTAATTTAAAACCCTAGTTTGAAACCCTAACCCTAATGTAAAACCCTAGTTTGAAGCACTAACCCTAAATTATAACCCTAGTTTGAAACTCTTACCCTAATGTAAAACCCCAGTTTGAAACCCTAACCGAAATGTAAAACCCTAGTTTGTAACCCTAACCCTAATGTTAAACCCTAGTTTGAAACCCTAACCCTAATGTAAAACCCTAGATTGAAACCCTAAACCTAATGATAAACCCTAGTTTGAAACCCTAACCCTAATGCAAAACCCTAGTTTGAAACCCTAACCCTAATGTAAAACCCTTGTTTGTAACCCTAACCCAAATGTAAAACCCTAGTTTGAAACCCAACCCTAATGTAAAAAACTAGTTTGAAGCATTAACCCTAATGTAAAACACTAGTTTGAAAGCCTTACCCTAATTATAAACCCTAGTTTGAAACCCTAACCCTAATGTTAAACCCTAGTTTGAAACCCTAACCCTAATGATAAACCCTAGTTTGAAACCCTAACCCTAAATTGAAACCCTAGTTTGAAACCCTAACCCTAATGTAAAACCCTAGTTTGAAACCCTAACCCTAATGTAAAACCCTAGTTTGAAGCATTAACCCTAATGTTAAACCCTAGTTTGAAACCCTAACCCTAATGTTAAACCCTAGTTTGAAACCCTAACCCTAAATTGAAACCCTAGTTTGAAACCCTAGTTTGAAACCCTAGTTTGAAACCCTAACCCTAATGTAAAACCCTAGTTTGTAACCCTAACCCTATTGTAAAACCTTAGTATGAAACCCTAACCCTAATTTGAAACCCTAGTTTGAAACCCTAACCCTAATGTAAAACCCTAGTTTGAAACCCTAACCCTAATGTAAAACCCTAGTTTGTAACCCTAACCCTAATGTAAAATGACTGTTTTGAAACCCTAACCCTAATGTAAAACCCTTGTTTGAAACCCTAACCCTAATGTAAAACCCTAGTTTGTAACCCTAACCCAAATGTAAAACCCTAGTTTGAAAACCTAACACTAATGTAAAACCCTAGTTTGAAACCCTAACCCTAATGTAAAACCCTAGTTTGAAGCATTAACCCTAATGTAAAACCCTAGTTTGAAGCACTAACCCTAATGTAAAACACTAGTTTGAAACGCTAACCCTAATGTAAAACCCTAGTTTGAAATCCCAAATCTAATTTGAAACCATAGTTTAAAACCCTAACCCTAATGTAAAACCCTAGTTTGAAGCATTAACCCTAATGTAAAACACTAGTTTGAAACGCTAACCCTAATGTTAAACCCTAATTTGAAACCCTAACCCTAATGTAAAACCCTAGTTTGAAACCCTAACCCTAATGATAAACCCTAGTTTGAAACACTAACCCTAAATTTAAACCCTAGTTTGAAACCCTAACCCTAATGTTAAACCCTATTTTGAAACCCTAACCCTAATGTAAAACCCTATTTTGAAACCCTAACCCTAATGTAAAACCCTAGTTTGAAACCCTAACCCTAATGTAAAACCCTAGTTTGAAACCCCAAACCTAATTTGAAACCCTAGTTTGAAACCCTAACCCTAATGTAAAACCCTAGTTTGTAACCCTAAACCTAATGTAAAACCCAAGTTTGAAACCCTAACCCTAATTTAAAACCCCTGTTTTGAAACCCTAACCCTAATGTAAAACCCTTGTTTGAAACCCTAACCCTAATGTAAAACCCTTGTTTGAAACCCTAACCCTAATTTGAAACCCTAGTTTGAAACCCTAACCCTAATATAAAACCCTAGTTTGAAACCCTAACCCTAATTAGAAACCCTAGTTTGAAACCCTAACCCTAATGTAAAACCCTAGTTTGAAACCCTAACCCTAATGATAAACCCTAGTTTAAAACCCTAACCCTAATTAGAAAGACTAGTTTGAAACCCTAACCCTAATGTAAAACCCTAGTTTGAAACCCTAACCCTAATGATAAACCCTAGTTTAAAACCCTAACCCTAATTTGAAACCCTAGTTTGAAACCCTAACCCTAATTTGAAACCCTAGTTTGAAACCCTAACCCTAATGTAAAACCCTAGTTTGTAACCTTAACACTAATGTAAAACCCTAGTTTGGAACCCTAACCCTAATGTTAAACCCTAGTTTGAAAACCTAACCCTAATGTAAAACCCTTGTTTGAAACCCTAACCCTAATGTAAAACCCTAGTTTGAAGCAGTAACCCTAATGTAAAACCCTAGTTTGAAACTCTAACCCTAATTTGAAACCCTAGTTTGAAACCCTAACCCTAATGTAAAACCCTAGTTTGAAAGCGTAACCCTAATGTAAAACCCTAGTTTGAAGCATTAACCCTAATGTAAAACCCTAGTTTGAAACCGTAACCCTAACGTTAAACCCTAGTTTGAAACCATAACCGTAATGTAAAACCCTAGTTTGTAACCCTAACCCTAATGTAAAACCTTAGTGTGAAACCCTAACCCTAATGTAAAACCCTAGTTTGAAACCCTAACCCTAATGTAAAACCCTAGTTTGAAACCCTAACCCTAATGTAAAACCCTTGTTTGAAACCCTAACCCTAATGTAAAACCCTAGTTTGAAACCCTAATGTAAAACCCTTGTTTGAAACCCTAACCCTAATGTAAAACCCTAGTTTGTAACCCTAACCCTAATGTAAAACCCTAGTTTGAAACACTAACCCTAATGTAAAACCCTAGTTTGAAACGCTAACCCTAATGTAAAACCCTAGTTTGAAGCATTAACCCTAAAGTAAAACACTAGTTTGAAACCCTAACCCTAATGTTAAACCCTAGTTTGAAACCCTAACCCTAATGTAAAACCCTAGTTTGAAACCCTAACCCTAATGATAAACCCTAGTTTGCAACCCTAACCCTAAATTGAAACCCTAGTTTGAAACCCTAACCCTAATGTAAAACCCTAGTTTGAAACCCTAACCCTAATGTAAAACCCTAGTTTGTAACCCTAACCCTAATGTAAAACCCTAGTTTGAAACCCTAACCCTAATGTAAAACCCTAGTTTGAAACCCTAACCCTAATGTAAAACCCTAGTTTGAAGCACTAACCCTAATGTAAAACACTAGTTTGAAACGCTAACCCTAATGTAAAACCCTAGTTTGAAGCATTAACCCTAATATTAAACCCTAGTTTGAAACCCTAACACTAAATTGAAACCCCAGTTTAAAATCCTAACCCTAATGTAAAACCCTAGTTTGAAACCCTAACCCTAATGTAAAACCCTAGTTTGTACCCCTAACCCTAATGTAAAACCTTAGTGTGAAACCCTAACCCTAATGTAAAACCCTAGTTTGAAACTCTAACCCTAATGTAAAACCCTAGTTTGAAACCCTAACCCTAATTTGAAACCCTAGTTTGAAACCCTAACCCTAATGTAAAACCCTAGTTTGAAACCCTAACCCTAATGTTAAAGCCTAGTTTGTAACCCTAACCCTAATGTAAAACCCTAGTTTGAAACCCTAACCCTAATGTAAAACCCTAGTTTGTAACCCTAACCCTAATGTAAAATGACTGTTTTGAAACCCTAACCCTAATGTAAAACCCTAGTTTGAAACCCTAACCCTAATGTAAAACCCTAGTTTGAAACCCTAATCCTAATGTTAAACCCTAGTTTGTAACCCTAACCCTAATGTAAAACCCTAGTTTGAAACCCTAACCCTAATGTAAAACCCTAGTTTGAAACCCTAACCCTAATGTAAAACCCTTGTTTGAAACCCTTACCCTAATGTAAAACCCTAGTTTGAAACCCTAAGCCTAATTTGAAACCCTAGTTTGAAACCCTAAACCTAATGTAAAACCCTAGTTTGTAACCCTAACCCAAATGTAAAACCCTAGTTTGAAAACCTAACACTAATGTAAAACCCTAGTTTGAAACCCTAACCCTAATGTAAAACCCTAGTTTGAAGCATTAACCCTAATGTAAAACCCTAGTTTGAAGCACTAACCCTAATGTAAAACACTAGTTTGAAACGCTAACCCTAATGTAAAACCCTAGTTTGAAACCCCAAATCTAATTTGAAACCATAGTTTAAAACCCTAACCCTAATGTAAAACCCTAGTTTGAAGCATTAACCCTAATGTAAAACACTAGTTTGAAACGCTAACCCTAATGTTAAACCCTAATTTGAAACCCTAACCCTAATTAGAAACTTTAGTTTGAAACCCTAACCCTAATGTAAAACCCTAGTTTGAAACCCTAACCCTAATGATAAACCCTAGTTTAAAACCCTAACCCTAATTAGAAAGCCTAGTTTGAAACCCTAACCCTAATGTAAAACCCTAGTTTGAAACCCTAACCCTAATGATAAACCCTAGTTTAAAACCCTAACCCTAATTTGAAACCCTAGTTTGAAACCCTAACTCTAATTTGAAACCCTAGTTTGAAACCCTAACCCTAATGTAAAACCCTAGTTTGAAAGCGTAACCCTAATGTAAAACCCTAGTTTGAAGCATTAACCCTAATGTAAAACCTTAGTGTGAAACCCTAACCCTAATGTAAAACCCTAGTTTGAAACCCTAACCCTAATGTAAAACCCTAGTTTGAAACCCTAACCCTAATGTAAAACCCTTGTTTGAAACCCTAACCCTAATGTAAAACCCTAGTTTGAAACCCTAATGTAAAACCCTTGTTTGAAACCCTAACCCTAATGTAAAACCCTAGTTTGTAACCCTAACCCTAATGTAAAATGACTGTTTTGAAACCCTAACCCTAATGTAAAACCCTTGTTTGAAACCCTAACCCTAATGTAAAACCCTAGTTTGAAACCCTAATCCTAATGTTAAACCCTAGTTTCTAACCCTAACCCTAATGTAAAACCCTAGTTTGAAACCCTAACCCTAATGTTAAACCGTAGTTTGAAACCCTAATGTAAAACCCTTGTTTGAAACCCGAAACCTAATGTAAAACCCTAGTTTGTAACCCTAACCCTTATGTAAAACCCTAGTTTGAAAACCTAACACTAATGTAAAACCCTAGTTTGAAACCCTAACCCTAATGTAAAACCCTAGTTTGAAGCACTAACCCTAATGTAAAACCCTAGTTTGAAGCACTAACCCTAATGTAAAACACTAGTTTGAAACGCTAACCCTAATGTAAAACCCTAGTTTGAAACCCCAAATCTAATTTGAAACCATAGTTTGAAACCCTAACCCTAATGTAAAACCCTAGTTTGAAGCATTAACCCTAATGTAAAACACTAGTTTGAAACGCTAACCCTAATGTTAAACCCTAATTTGAAACCCTAACCCTAATGTAAAACCCTAGTTTGAAAACCTAACCCTAATGATAAACCCTAGTTTGAAACACTAACCCTAAATTTAAACCCTAGTTTGAAACCCTAACCATAAGGTAAAACCCTAGTTTGAAAACCTAACCCTAATGTAAAACCCTAGTTTGTAACCCTAACCCTAATGTAAAACCATAGTTTGAAACCCTAACCCTAATGTAAAACCCTAGTTTGAAACCCTAACCCTAATGTAAAACCCTAGTTTGAAACCCTAACCCTAATGTAAAACCCTAGTTTGAAACCCTAACCCTAATGTAAAACCCTTGTTTGAAACCCTAACCCTAAAACAAAACCCTAGATTGAAACCCTAAGCCTAATTTGAAACCCTAGTTTTAAACCCTAACCCTAATGTAAATCCCTAGTTTGGAAAACCCTAACCCTAGTTTGAAACCCGAGATTGAAACCCTAACCCTAATGTAAAACCCTAGTTTGAAACCCTAACCCTAATGTAAAACCCCTTGTTTGTAACCCTAACCCTAATTTGAAACCCTAGTTTGAAACCCTAACCCTAATGTTAAACCCTAGTTTGAAACCCTAACCCTAATGTAAAACCCTAGTTTGAAACCCTAACCCTAATTTGAAACCCTAGTTTGAAAACCTAACCCTAATGTAAAACCCTAGTTTGAAACCCTAACCCTCATAAAAAACCCTAGTTTGTAACCCTAACCCAAATGTAAAACCCTAGTTTGAAACACTAACCCTAATGTAAAACCCTAGTTTGAAACGCTAACCCTAATGTAAAACCCTAGTTTGAAGCATTAACCCTAAAGTAAAACACTAGTTTGAAACCCTAACCCTAATGTTAAACCCTAGTTTGAAACCCTAACCCTAATGTAAAACCCTAGTTTGAAACCCTAACCCTAATGATAAACCCTAGTTTGCAACCCTAACCCTAAATTGAAACCCTAATTTGAAACCCTAACCCTAATGTAAAACCCTAGTTTGAAACCCTAACCCTAATGTAAAACCCTAGTTTGTAACCCTAACCCTAATGTAAAACCCTAGTTTGAAACCCTAACCCTAATGTAAAACCCTAGTTTGAAACCCTAACCCTAATGTAAAACCCTAGTTTGAAGCACTAACCCTAATGTAAAACACTAGTTTGAAGCATTAACCCTAATGTTAAACCCTAGTTTGAAACCCTAACACTAAATTGAAACCCCAGTTTGAAACCCTAACCCTAATGTAAAACCCTAGTTTGAAACCCTAACCCTAATGTAAAACCCTAGTTTGTACCCCTAACCCTAATGTAAAACCTTAGTGTGAAACCCTAACCCTAATGTAAAACCCTAGTTTGAAACTCTAACCCTAATGTAAAACCCTAGTTTGAAACCCTAACCCTAATTTGAAACCCTAGTTTGAAACCCTAACCCTAATGTAAAACCCTAGTTTGAAACCCTAACCCTAATGATAAACCCTAGTTTGAAAACCCTAACCCTAATTTGAAACCCTAGTTTGAAACCCTAACCCTAATTTGAAACCCTAGTTTGAAACCCTAACCCTAATGTAAAACCCTAGTTTGTAACCTTAACACTAATGTAAAACCCTAGTTTGGAACCCTAACCCTAATGTTAAACCCTAGTTTGAAACCCTAACCCTAATGTAAAACCCTTGTTTGAAACCCTAACCCTAATGTAAAACCCTAGTTTGAAGCAGTAACCCTAATGTAAAACCCTAGTTTGAAACTCTAACCCTAATTTGAAACCCTAGTTTGAAACCCTAACCCTAATGTAAAACCCTAGTTTGAAAGCGTAACCCTAATGTAAAACCCTAGTTTGAAGCATTAACCCTAATGTAAAACCCTAGTTTGAAACCCTAACCATAAGGTAAAACCCTAGTTTGAAACCCTAACCCTAATGTAAAACCCTAGTTTGTAACCCTAACCCTAATGTAAAACCATAGTTTGAAACCCTAACCCTAATGTAAAACCCTAGTTTGAAACCCTAACCCTAATGTAAAACCCTAGTTTGAAACCCTAACCCTAATGTAAAACCCTAGTTTGAAACCCTAACCCTAATGTAAAACCCTTGTTTGAAACACTAACCCTAATGTAAAACCCTAGTTTGAAAACCTAACCCTAATGATAAACCCTAGTTTGAAACACTAACCCTAAATTTAACCCTAGTTTGAAACCCTAACCATAAGGTAAAACCCTAGTTTGAAACCCTAACCCTAATGTAAAACCCTAGTTTGTAACCCTAACCCTAATGTAAAACCATAGTTTGAAACCCTAACCCTAATGTAAAACCCTAGTTTGAAACCCTAACCCTAATGTAAAACCCTAGTTTGAAACCCTAACCCTAATGTAAAACCCTAGTTTGAAACCCTAACCCTAATGTAAAACCCTTGTTTGAAACCCTAACCCTAAAACAAAACCCTAGATTGAAACCCTAAGCCTAATTTGAAACCCTAGTTTTAAACCCTAACCCTAATGTAAAGCCCTAGTTTGGAAAACCCTAACCCTAGTTTGAAACCCGAGATTGAAACCCTAACCCTAATGTAAAACCCTAGTTTGAAACCCTAACCCTAATGTAAAACCCCTTGTTTGTAACCCTAACCCTAATTTGAAACCCTAGTTTGAAACCCTAACCCTAATGTTAAACCCTAGTTTGAAACCCTAACCCTAATGTAAAACCCTAGTTTGAAACCCTAACCCTAATTTGAAACCCTAGTTTGAAAACCTAACCCTAATGTAAAACCCTAGTTTGAAACCCTAACCCTCATAAAAAACCCTAGTTTGTAACCCTAACCCAAATGTAAAACCCTAGTTTGAAACACTAACCCTAATGTAAAACCCTAGTTTGAAACGCTAACCCTAATGTAAAACCCTAGTTTGAAGCATTAACCCTTAAGTAAAACACTAGTTTGAAACCCTAACCCTAATGTTAAACCCTAGTTTGAAACCCTAACCCTAATGTAAAACCCTAGTTTGAAACCCTAACCCTAATGATAAACCCTAGTTTGCAACCCTAACCCTAAATTGAAACCCTAGTTTGAAACCCTAACCCTAATGTAAAACCCTAGTTTGAAACCCTAACCCTAATGTAAAACCCTAGTTTGTAACCCTAACCCTAATGTAAAACCCTAGTTTGAAACCCTAACCCTAATGTAAAACCCTAGTTTGAAACCCTAACCCTAATGTAAAACCCTAGTTTGAAGCACTAACCCTAATGTAAAACACTAGTTTGAAGCATTAACCCTAATGTTAAACCCTAGTTTGAAACCCTAACACTAAATTGAAACCCCAGTTTGAAACCCTAACCCTAATGTAAAACCCTAGTTTGAAACCCTAACCCTAATGTAAAACCCTAGTTTGTACCCCTAACCCTAATGTAAAACCTTAGTGTGAAACCCTAACCCTAATGTAAAACCCTAGTTTGAAACTCTAACCCTAATGTAAAACCCTAGTTTGAGACCCTAACCCTAATTTGAAACCCTAGTTTGAAACCCTAACCCTAATGTAAAACCCTAGTTTGAAACCCTAACCCTAATGATAAACCCTAGTTTGAAAACCCTAACCCTAATTTGAAACCCTAGTTTGAAACCCTAACCCTAATTTGAAACCCTAGTTTGAAACCCTAACCCTAAATTTAAACCCTATTTTGAAACCCTAACCCTAATGTAAAACCCTATTTTGAAACCCTAACCCTAATGTAAAACCCTAGTTTGAAACCCTAACCCTAATGTAAAACCCTAGTTTGAAACCCCAAACCTAATTTGAAACCATAGTTTGAAACCCTAACCCTAATGTAAAACCCTAGTTTGTAACCCTAATCCTAATGTAAAACCTCAATTTGAAACCCAAACCCTAATTTGAAACCCTAGTTTGAAACCCTAAACCTAATGTAAAACCCAAGTTTGAAACCCTAACCCTAACCCTAATTTAAAACTCCTGTTTTGAAACCCTAACCCTAATGTAAAACCCTTGTTTGAAACCCTAACCCTAATGTAAAACCCTTGTTTGAAACCCTAACCCTAATTTGAAACCCTAGTTTTAAACCCTAACCCTAATATAAAACCCTAGTTTGAAACCCTAACCCTAATTAGAAACCCTAGTTTGAAACCCTAACCCTAATGTAAAACCCTAGTTTGAAAACCTAACCCTAATGATAAACCCTAGTTTAAAACCCTAACCCTAATTAGAAAGCCTAGTTTGAAACCCTAACCGTAATGTAAAACCCTAGTTTGAAACCCTAACCCTAATGATAAACCCTAGTTTAAAACCCTAACCCTAATTTGAAACCCTAGTTTGAAACCCTAACCCTAATTTGAAACCCTAGTTTGAAACCCTAACCCTAATGTAAAACCCTAGTTTGTAACCTTAACACTAATGTAAAACCCTAGTTTGGAACCCTAACCCTAATGTTAAACCCTAGTTTGAATCCCTAACCCTAATGTAAAACCCTTGTTTGAAACCCTAACCCTAATGTAAAACCCTAGTTTGAAGCAGTAACCCTAATGTAAAAACCTAGTTTGAAACTCTAACCCTAATTTGAAACCCTAGTTTGAAACCCTAACCCTAATGTAAAACCCTAGTTTGAAAGCGTAACCCTAATGTAAAACCCTAGTTTGAAGCATTAACCCTAATGTAAAACCCTAGTTTGAAACCCTAACCCTAACGTTAAACCCTAGTTTGAAACCCTAACCGTAATGTAAAACCCTAGTTTGTAACCCTAACCCTAATTTAAAACCTTAGTGTGAAACCCTAACCCTAATGTAAAACCCTAGTTTGAAACCCTAACCCTAATGTCAAACCCTAGTTTGAAACCCTAACCCTAATGTAAAACCCTTGTTTGAAACCCTAACCCTAATGTAAAACCCTAGTTTGAAACCCTAAGCCTAATTTGAAACCCTAGTTTGAAACCCTAACCCTAATGTAAAACCCTAGTTTGTAACCATAACCCAAATGTAAAACCCTAGTTTGAAACCCTAACCCTAATGTAAAACCCTAGTTTGAAACCCTAACCCTAATGTAAAACCCTAGTTTGAAGCATTAACCCTAATGTAAAACACTAGTTTGAAACCCTAAACCAAATGTTAAACCCTAGTTTGAAACCCTAACCCTAAATTGAAACCCTAGTTTGAAACCCTAACCCTAATGTAAAACCCTAGTTTGAAACCCTAACCCTAATGTAAAACCCTAGTTTGTCACCCTAACCCTAATGTAAAACCCTAGTTTGAAACCCTAACGCTAATGTAAAACCCTAGTTTGAAACCCTAACCCTAATGTAAAACACTAGTTTGAAACGCTAACCCTAATGTAAAACCCTAGTTTGAAACCCCAAATCTAATTTGAAACCATAGTTTAAAACCCTAAACCTAATATAAACCCTAGTTTGAAGCATTAACCCTAATGTAAAACACTAGTTTGAAACGCTAACCCTAATGTTAAACCCTAATTTGAAACCCTAACCCTAATGTAAAACCCTAGTTTGAAACCCTAACCCTAATGATAAACCCTAGTTTGAAACCCTAACCCTAAATTTAAACCCTAGTTTGAAACCCTAACCCTAAGGTAAAACCCTAGTTTGAAACCCTAACCCTAATGTAAAACCCTAGTTTGTAACCCTAACCCTAATGTAAAACCATAGTTTGAAACCCTAACCCTAATTTAAAACCCTAGTTTGAAACCCTAACCCTAATGTAAAACCCTAGTTTGAAGCACTAACCCTAAATTATAACCCTAGTTTGAAACTCTTACCCTAATGTAAAACCCCAGTTTGAAACCCTAACCCTAATTTGAAACCCTAGTTTGAAGCATTAACCCTAATGTTAAACCCTAGTTTGAAACCCTAACCCTAATGTTAAACCCTAGTTTGAAACCCTAACCCTAAATTGAAACCCTAGTTTGAAACCCTAACCCTAAGGTAAAACCCTAGTTTGAAACCCTAACCCTAATGATAAACCCTAGTTTGAAACCCTAACCCTAATGCAAAACCCTAGTTTGAAACCCTAACCCTAATGTAAAACCCTTGTTTGTAACCCTAACCCAAATGTAAAACCCTAGTTTGAAACCCAACCCTAATGCAAAACCCTAGTTTGAAGCATTAACCCTAATGTAAAACACTAGTTTGAAACCCTAACCCTAATTATAAGCCCTAGTTTGAAACCCTAACCCTAATGTAAAACCCTAGTTTGAAACCCTAACCCTAATGATAAACCCTAGTTTGAAACCCTAACCCTAAATTGAAACCCTAGTTTGAAACCCTAACCCTAATGTAAAACCCTAGTTTGAAACCCTAACCCTAATGTAAAACCCTAGTTTGAAGCATTAACCCTAATGTAAAACCCTAGTTTGTAACCCTAACCCTAATGTAAAACCTTAGTGTGAAACCCTAACCCTAAATTGAAACGCTAGTTTGAAACCCTAGTTTGAAACCCTAACCCTAATGTAAAACCCTAGTTTGTAACCCTAACCCTAATGTAAAACCTTAGTGTGAAACCCTAACCCAAATTTGAAACCCTAGTTTGAAACCCTAACCCTAATGTAAAACCCTAGTTTGAAACCCTAACCCTAATGTAAAACCCTAGTTTATAACCCTAACCCTAATGTAAAATGACTGTTTTGAAACCCTAACCCTAATGTAAAACCCTTGTTTGAAACCCTAACCCTAATGTAAATCCCTAGTTTGAAAAACTAACCCTAATGTAAAACCCTAGTGTGAAACCCTAACCCTAATTTTTAACCCCTGTTTTGAAACACTTACCCTAATGTAAAACCCCTGTTTGAAACCCTAACCCTAATGTAAAACCCTAGTTTGAAACCCTAAGCCTTATTTGAAACCCTAGTTTGAAACCCTAACCCTAATGTAAAACCCTAGTTTGAAACCCTAACCCTAATGTAAAACCCTAGTTTGTAACCCTAACCCTAATGTAAAATGACTGTTTTGAAACCCTAACCCTAATGTAAAACCCTTGTTTGAAACCCTAACCCTAATGTAAAACCCTAGTTTGAAACCCTAATCCTAATGTTAAACCCTAGTTTGTAACCCTAACCCTAATGTAAAACCCTAGTTTGAAACCCTAACCCTAATGTTAAACACTAGTTTGAAACCCTAACCCTAATGTAAAACCCTTGTTTGAATCCCTAACTCTAATGTAAAACCCTAGTTTGAAACCCTAAGCCTAATTTGAAACCCTAGTTTGAAACCCTAAACCTAATGTAAAACCCTAGTTTGTAACCCTAACCCAAATGTAAAAGCCTAGTTTGAAGCATTAACCCTAATGTAAAACCCTAGTTTGAAGCACTAACCCTAATGTTAAACACTAGTTTGAAACGTTAACCCTAATGTAAAACCCTAGTTTGAAACCCCAAATCTAATTTGAAACCATAGTTTAAAACCCTAACCCTAATGTAAAACCCTAGTTTGAAGCATTAACCCTAATGTAAAACACTAGTTTGAAACGCTAACCCTAATGTTAAACCCTAATTTGAAACCCTAACCCTAATGTAAAACCCTAGTTTGAAACCCTAACCCTAATGATAAACCCTAGTTTGAAACACTAACCCTAAATTTAAATCCTAGTTTGAAACCCTAACCCTAAATTTAAACCCTATTTTGAAACCCTAACCCTAATGTAAAACCCTATTTTGAAACCCTAACCCTAATGTAAAACCCTAGTTTGAAACCCTAACCCTAATGTAAAACCCTAGTTTGTAACCCTAACCCTAATGTAAAACCTTAGTGTGAAACCCTAACCCAAATTTGAAACCCTAGTTTGAAACCCTAACCCTAATGTAAAACCCTAGTTTGAAACCCTAACCCTAATGTAAAACCCTAGTTTATAACCCTAACCCTAATGTAAAATGACTGTTTTGAAACCCTAACCCTAATGTAAAACCCTTGTTTGAAACCCTAACCCTAATGTAAATCCCTAGTTTGAAAAACTAACCCTAATGTAAAACCCTAGTGTGAAACCCTAACCCTAATTTTTAACTCCTGTTTTGAAACACTTACCCTAATGTAAAACCCCTGTTTGAAACCCTAACCCTAATGTAAAACCCTAGTTTGAAACCCTAAGCCTTATTTGAAACCCTAGTTTGAAACCCTAACCCTAATGTAAAACCCTAGTTTGAAACCCTAACCCTAATGTAAAACCCTAGTTTGTAACCCTAACCCTAATGTAAAATGACTGTTTTGAAACCCTAACCCTAATGTAAAACCCTTGTTTGAAACCCTAACCCTAATGTAAAACCCTAGTTTGAAACCCTAATCCTAATGTTAAACCCTAGTTTGTAACCCTAACCCTAATGTAAAACCCTAGTTTGAAACCCTAACCCTAATGTTAAACACTAGTTTGAAACCCTAACCCTAATGTAAAACCCTTGTTTGAATCCCTAACTCTAATGTAAAACCCTAGTTTGAAACCCTAAGCCTAATTTGAAACCCTAGTTTGAAACCCTAAACCTAATGTAAAACCCTAGTTTGTAACCCTAACCCAAATGTAAAAGCCTAGTTTGAAGCATTAACCCTAATGTAAAACCCTAGTTTGAAGCACTAACCCTAATGTTAAACACTAGTTTGAAACGTTAACCCTAATGTAAAACCCTAGTTTGAAACCCCAAATCTAATTTGAAACCATAGTTTAAAACCCTAACCCTAATGTAAAACCCTAGTTTGAAGCATTAACCCTAATGTAAAACACTAGTTTGAAACGCTAACCCTAATGTTAAACCCTAATTTGAAACCCTAACCCTAATGTAAAACCCTAGTTTGAAACCCTAACCCTAATGATAAACCCTAGTTTGAAACACTAACCCTAAATTTAAATCCTAGTTTGAAACCCTAACCCTAAATTTAAACCCTATTTTGAAACCCTAACCCTAATGTAAAACTCTATTTTGAAACCCTAACCCTAATGTAAAACCCTAGTTTGAAACCCTAACCCTAATGTAAAACCCTAGTTTGTAACCCTAACCCTAATGTAAAACCTTAGTGTGAAACCCTAACCCAAATTTGAAACCCTAGTTTGAAACCCTAACCCTAATGTAAAACCCTAGTTTGAAACCCTAACCCTAATGTAAAACCCTAGTTTATAACCCTAACCCTAATGTAAAATGACTGTTTTGAAACCCTAACCCTAATGTAAAACCCTTGTTTGAAACCCTAACCCTAATGTAAATCCCTAGTTTGAAAAACTAACCCTAATGTAAAACCCTAGTGTGAAACCCTAACCCTAATTTTTAACCCCTGTTTTGAAACACTTACCCTAATGTAAAACCCCTGTTTGAAACCCTAACCCTAATGTAAAACCCTAGTTTGAAACCCTAAGCCTTATTTGAAACCCTAGTTTGAAACCCTAACCCTAATGTAAAACCCTAGTTTGAAACCCTAACCCTAATGTAAAACCCTAGTTTGTAACCCTAACCCTAATGTAAAATGACTGTTTTGAAACCCTAACCCTAATGTAAAACCCTTGTTTGAAACCCTAACCCTAATGTAAAACCCTAGTTTGAAACCCTAATCCTAATGTTAAACCCTAGTTTGTAACCCTAACCCTAATGTAAAACCCTAGTTTGAAACCCTAACCCTAATGTTAAACACTAGTTTGAAACCCTAACCCTAATGTAAAACCCTTGTTTGAATCCCTAACTCTAATGTAAAACCCTAGTTTGAAACCCTAAGCCTAATTTGAAACCCTAGTTTGAAACCCTAAACCTAATGTAAAACCCTAGTTTGTAACCCTAACCCAAATGTAAAAGCCTAGTTTGAAGCATTAACCCTAATGTAAAACCCTAGTTTGAAGCACTAACCCTAATGTTAAACACTAGTTTGAAACGTTAACCCTAATGTAAAACCCTAGTTTGAAACCCCAAATCTAATTTGAAACCATAGTTTAAAACCCTAACCCTAATGTAAAACCCTAGTTTGAAGCATTAACCCTAATGTAAAACACTAGTTTGAAACGCTAACCCTAATGTTAAACCCTAATTTGAAACCCTAACCCTAATGTAAAACCCTAGTTTGAAACCCTAACCCTAATGATAAACCCTAGTTTGAAACACTAACCCTAAATTTAAATCCTAGTTTGAAACCCTAACCCTAAATTTAAACCCTATTTTGAAACCCTAACCCTAATGTAAAACCCTATTTTGAAACCCTAACCCTAATGTAAAACCCTAGTTTGAAACCCTAACCCTAATGTAAAACCCTAGTTTGTAACCCTAATCCTAATGTAAAACCTCAATTTGAAACCCAAACCCTAATTTGAAACCCTAGTTTGAAACCCTAAACCTAATGTAAAACCCAAGTTTGAAACCCTAACCCTAATTTAAAACCCCTGTTTTGAAACCCTAACCCTAATGTAAAACCCTTGTTTGAAACCCTAACCCTAATGTAAAACCCTTGTTTGAAACCCTAACCCTAATTTGAAACCCTAGTTTGAAACCCTAACCCTAATATAAAACCCTAGTTTGAAACCCTAACCCTAATTAGAAACCCTAGTTTGAAACCCTAACCCTAATGTAAAACCCTAGTTTGAAACCCTAACCCTAATGATAAACCCTAGTTTAAAACCCTAACCCTAATTAGAAAGCCTAGTTTGAAACCCTAACCCTAATGTAAAACCCTAGTTTGAAACCCTAACCCTAATGATAAACCCTAGTTTAAAACCCTAACCCTAATTTGAAACCCTAGTTTGAAACCCTAACCCTAATTTGAAACCCTAGTTTGAAACCCTAAACCTAATGTAAAACCCTAGTTTGTAACCTTAACAATAATGTAAAACCCTAGTTTGGAACCCTAACCCTAATGTTAAACCCTAGTTTGAAACCCTAACCCTAATGTAAAACCCTTGTTTGAAACCCTAACCCTAATGTAAAACCCTAGTTTATAACCCTAAGCCTAATGTAAAATGACTGTTTTGAAACCCTAACCCTAATGTAAAACCCTTGTTTGAAACCCTAACCCTAATGTAAAACCCTAGTTTGAAAACCTAACCCTAATGTAAAACCCTAGTGTGAAACCCTAACCCTAATTTTTAACCCCTGTTTTGAAACACTTACCCTAATGTAAAACCCCTGTTTGAAACCCTAACCCTAATGTAAAACCCTAGTTTGAAACCCTAAGCCTTATTTGAAACCCTAGTTTGAAACCCTAACCCTAATGTAAAACCCTAGTTTGAAACCCTAACCCTAATGTAAAACCCTAGTTTGTAACCCTAACCCTAATGTAAAATGACTGTTTTGAAACCCTACCCCTAATGTAAAACCCTTGTTTGAAACCCTAACCCTAATGTAAAACCCTAGTTTGAAACCCTAATCCTAATGTTAAACCCTAGTTTGTAAGCCTAACCCTAATGTAAAACCCTAGTTTGAAACCTTAACCCTAATGTTAAACCCTAGTTTGAAACCCTAACCCTAATGTAAAACCCTTGTTTGAAACCCTAACTCTAATGTAAAACCCTAGTTTGAAACCCTAAGCCTAATTTGAAACCCTAGTTTGTAACCCTAACCCAAATGTAAAACCCTAGTTTGAAAACCTAACACTAATGTAAAACCCTAGTTTGAAACCCTAACCCTAATGTAAAACCCTTGTTTGAAACCCTAACTCTAATGTAAAACCCTTGTTTGAAACCCTAAACCTAATGTAAAACCCTAGTTTGTAACCCTAACCCAAATGTAAAACCCTAGTTTGAAAACCTAACACTAATGTAAAACCCTAGTTTGAAACCCTAACCCTAATGTAAAACCCTAGTTTGAAGCATTAACCCTAATGTAAAACCCTAGTTTGAAGCACTAACCCTAATGTAAAACACTAGTTTGAAACGCTAACCCTAATGTAAAACCCTAGTTTGAAACCCCAAATCTAATTTGAAACCATAGTTTAAAACCCTAACCCTAATGTAAAACCCTAGTTTGAAGCATTAACCCTAACGTAAAACACTAGTTTGAAACGCTAACCCTAATGTTAAACCCTAATTTGAAACCCTAACCCTAATGTAAAAACCTAGTTTGAAACCCTAACCCTAATGATAAACCCTAGTTTGAAACACTAACCCTAAATTTAAACCCTAGTTTGAAACCCTAACCCTAAATTTAAACCCTATTTTGAAACCCTAACCCTAATGTAAAACCCTATTTTGAAACCCTAACCCTAATGTAAAACCCTAGTTTGAAACCCTAACCCTAATGTAAAACCCTAGTTTGAAACCCCAAACCTAATTTGAAACCATAGTTTGAAACCCTAACCCTAATGTAAAACCCTATTTTGTAACCCTAATCCTAATGTAAAACCTCAATTTGAAACCCAAACCTTAATTTGAAACCCTAGTTTGAAACCCTAACCCTAATTTGAAACCCTAGTTTGAAACCCTAACCCTAATATAAAACCCTAGTTTGAAACCCTAACCCTAATTAGAAACCCTAGTTTGAAACCCTAACCCTAATGTAAAACCCTAGTTTGAAACCCTAACCCTAATGATAAACCCTAGTTTAAAACCCTAACCCTAATTAGAAAGCCTAGTTTGAAACCCTAACCCTAATGTAAAACCCTAGTTTGAAACCCTAACCCTAATGATAAACCCTAGTTTAAAACCCTAACCCTAATTTGAAACCCTAGTTTGAAACCCTAACCCTAATTTGAAACCCTAGTTTGAAACCCTAAACCTAATGTAAAACCCTAGTTTGTAACCCTAACCCTAATGTTAAACCCTAGTTTGAAACCCTAACCCTAATGTAAAACCCTTGTTTGAAACCCTAACCCTAATGTAAAACCCTAGTTTGAAGCAGTAACCCGAATGTAAAACCCTAGTTTGAAACTCTAACCCTAATTTGAAACCCTAGTTTGAAACCCTAACCCTAATGTAAAACCCTAGTTTGAAAGCGTAACCCTAATGTAAAACCCTAGTTTGAAGCATTAACCCTAATGTAAAACCCTAGTTTGAAACCCTAACCCTAACGTTAAACCCTAGTTTGAAACCCTAACCGTAATGTAAAACCCTAGTTTGTAACCCTAACCCTAATGTAAAACCTTAGTGTGAAACCCTAACCCAAATGTAAAACCCTAGTTTGAAACCCTAACCCTAATGTAAAACCCTAGTTTGAAACCCTAACCCTAATTTGAAACCCTAGTTTGAAACCCTAACCCTAATGTAAAACCCTAGTTTGTAACCCTAACCCAAATGTAAAACCCTAGTTTGAAACCCTAACCCTAATGTAAAACCCTAGTTTGAAACCCTAACCCTAATGTAAAACCCTAGTTTGAAGCATTAACCCTAATGTAAAACCCTAGTTTGAAACCCTAACCCAAATGTTAAACCCTAGTTTGAAACCCTAACCCTAAATTGAAACCCTAGTTTGAAACCCTAACCCTAATGTAAAACCCTAGTTTGAAACCCTAACGCTAATGTAAAACCCTAGTTTGAAACCCTAACCCTAATGTAAAACCCTAGTTTGAAGCACTAACCCTAATGTAAAACACTAGTTTGAAACGCTAACCCTAATGTAAAACCCTAGTTTGAAACCCCAAATCTAATTTGAAACCATAGTTTAAAACCCTAAACCTAATATAAAACCCTAGTTTGAAGCATTAACCCTAATGTAAAACACTAGTTTGAAACGCTAACCCTAATGTTAAACCCTAATTTGAAACCCTAACCCTAATGTTAAACCCTAATTTGAAACCCTAACCCTAATGTAAAACCCTAGTTTGAAACCCTAACCCTAATGATAAACCCTAGTTTGAAACCCTAACCCTAAATTTAAACCCTAGTTTGAAACCCTAACCCTAAGGTAAAACCCTAGTTTGAAACCCTAACCCTAATGTAAAACCCTAGTTTGTAACCCTAACCCTAATGTAAAACCATAGTTTGAAACCTTAACCCTAATTTAAAACCCTAGTTTGAAACCCTAACCCTAATGTAAAACCCTAGTTTGAAGCACTAACCCTAAATTATAACCCTAGTTTGAAACTCTTACCTTAATGTAAAACCCCAGTTTGAAACCCTAACCGTAATGTAAAACCCTAGTTTGTAACCCTAACCCTAATGTTAAACCCTAGTTTGAAACCCTAACCCTAATGTAAAACCCTAGTTTGAAACCCTAACCCTAATGATAAATCCTAGTTTGAAACCCTAACCCTAATGCAAAACCCTAGTTTGAAACCCTAACCCTAATGTAAAACCATTGTTTGTAACCCTAACCTAAATGTAAAACCCTAGTTTGAAACCCAACCCTAATGTAAAACCCTAGTTTGAAGCATTAACCCTAATGTAAAACACTAGTTTGAAACCCTAACCCTAATTATAAACCCTAGTTTGAAACCCTAACCCTAATGTAAAACCCTAGTTTGAAACCCTAACCCTAATGATAAACCCTAGTTTGAAACCCTAACCCTAAATTGAAACCCTAGTTTGAAACCCTAACCCTAATGTAAAACCCTAGTTTGAAGCATTAACCCTAATGTTAAACCCTAGTTTGAAACCCTAACCCTAATGTTAAACCCTAGTTTGAAACCCTAACCTTAAATTGAAACCCTAGTTTGAAACCCTTGTTTGAAACCCTAACCCTAACGTTAAACCCTAGTTTGAAACCATAACCGTAATGTAAAACCCTAGTTTGTAACCCTAACCCTAATGTAAAACCTTAGTGTGAAACCCTAACCCTAATGTAAAACCCTAGTTTGAAACCCTAACCCTAATGTAAAACCCTAGTTTGAAACCCTAACCCTAATGTAAAACCCTTGTTTGAAACCCTAACCCTAATGTAAAACCCTAGTTTGAAACCCTAATGTAAAACCCTTGTTTGAAACCCTAACCCTAATGTAAAACCCTAGTTTGTAACCCTAACCCTAATGTAAAATGACTGTTTTGAAACCCTAACCCTAATGTAAAACCCTTGTTTGAAACCCTAACCCTAATGTAAAACCCTAGTTTGAAACCCTAATCCTAATGTTAAACCCTAGTTTGTAACCCTAACCCTAATGTAAAACCCTAGTTTGAAACCCTAACCCTAATGTTAAACCGTAGTTTGAAACCCTAATGTAAAACCCTTGTTTGAAACCCTAACCCTAATGTAAAACCCTAGTTTGAAACCCTAAGCCTAATTTGAAACCCTTGTTTGAAACCCGAAACCTAATGTAAAACCCTAGTTTGTAACCCTAACCCTAATGTAAAACCCTAGTTTGAAAACCTAACACTAATGTAAAACCCTAGTTTGAAACCCTAACCCTAATGTAAAACCCTAGTTTGAAGCACTAACCCTAATGTAAAACCCTAGTTTGAAGCACTAACCCTAATGTAAAACACTAGTTTGAAACGCTAACCCTAATGTAAAACCCTAGTTTGAAACCCCAAATCTAATTTGAAACCATAGTTTGAAACCCTAACCCTAATGTAAAACCCTAGTTTGAAGCATTAACCCTAATGTAAAACACTAGTTTGAAACGCTAACCCTAATGTTAAACCCTAATTTGAAACCCTAACCCTAATGTAAAACTCTAGTTTGAAAACCTAACCCTAATGATAAACCCTAGTTTGAAACACTAACCCTAAATTTAAACCCTAGTTTGAAACCCTAACCATAAGGTAAAACCCTAGTTTGAAACCCTAACCCTAATGTAAAACCCTAGTTTGTAACCCTAACCCTAATGTAAAACCATAGTTTGAAACCCTAACCCTAATGTAAAACCCTAGTTTGAAACCCTAACCCTAATGTAAAACCCTAGTTTGAAACCCTAACCCTAATGTAAAACCCTAGTTTGAAACCCTAACCCTAATGTAAAACCCTTGTTTGAAACCCTAACCCTAAAACAAAACCCTAGATTGAAACCCTAAGCGTAATTTGAAGCCCTAGTTTTAAACCCTAACCCTAATGTAAAGCCCTAGTTTGGAAAACCCTAACCCTAGTTTGAAACCCGAGATTGAAACCCTAACCCTAATGTAAAACCCTAGTTTGTAACCCTAACCCTAATGTAAAACCATAGTTTGAAACCCTAACCCTAATTTAAAACCCTAGTTTGAAACCCTAACCCTAATGTAAAACCCTAGTTTGAAGCACTAACCCTAAATTATAACCCTAGTTTGAAACTCTTACCCTAATGTAAAACCCCAGTTTGAAACCCTAACCCTAATTTGAAACCCTAGTTTGAAGCATTAACCCTAATGTTAAACCCTAGTTTGAAACCCTAACCCTAATGTTAAACCCTAGTTTGAAACCCTAACCCTAAATTGAAACCCTAGTTTGAAACCCTAACCCTAAGGTAAAACCCTAGTTTGAAACCCTAACCCTAATGATAAACCCTAGTTTGAAACCCTAACCCTAATGCAAAACCCTAGTTTGAAACCCTAACCCTAATGTAAAACCCTTGTTTGTAACCCTAACCCAAATGTAAAACCCTAGTTTGAAACCCAACCCTAATGCAAAACCCTAGTTTGAAGCATTAACCCTAATGTAAAACACTAGTTTGAAACCCTAACCCTAATTATAAGCCCTAGTTTGAAACCCTAACCCTAATGTAAAACCCTAGTTTGAAACCCTAACCCTAATGATAAACCCTAGTTTGAAACCCTAACCCTAAATTGAAACCCTAGTTTGAAACCCTAACCCTAATGTAAAACCCTAGTTTGAAACCCTAACCCTAATGTAAAACCCTAGTTTGAAGCATTAACCCTAATGTAAAACCCTAGTTTGTAACCCTAACCCTAATGTAAAACCTTAGTGTGAAACCCTAACCCTAAATTGAAACGCTAGTTTGAAACCCTAGTTTGAAACCCTAACCCTAATGTAAAACCCTAGTTTGTAACCCTAACCCTAATGTAAAACCTTAGTGTGAAACCCTAACCCAAATTTGAAACCCTAGTTTGAAACCCTAACCCTAATGTAAAACCCTAGTTTGAAACCCTAACCCTAATGTAAAACCCTAGTTTATAACCCTAACCCTAATGTAAAATGACTGTTTTGAAACCCTAACCCTAATGTAAAACCCTTGTTTGAAACCCTAACCCTAATGTAAATCCCTAGTTTGAAAAACTAACCCTAATGTAAAACCCTAGTGTGAAACCCTAACCCTAATTTTTAACCCCTGTTTTGAAACACTTACCCTAATGTAAAACCCCTGTTTGAAACCCTAACCCTAATGTAAAACCCTAGTTTGAAACCCTAAGCCTTATTTGAAACCCTAGTTTGAAACCCTAACCCTAATGTAAAACCCTAGTTTGAAACCCTAACCCTAATGTAAAACCCTAGTTTGTAACCCTAACCCTAATGTAAAATGACTGTTTTGAAACCCTAACCCTAATGTAAAACCCTTGTTTGAAACCCTAACCCTAATGTAAAACCCTAGTTTGAAACCCTAATCCTAATGTTAAACCCTAGTTTGTAACCCTAACCCTAATGTAAAACCCTAGTTTGAAACCCTAACCCTAATGTTAAACACTAGTTTGAAACCCTAACCCTAATGTAAAACCCTTGTTTGAATCCCTAACTCTAATGTAAAACCCTAGTTTGAAACCCTAAGCCTAATTTGAAACCCTAGTTTGAAACCCTAAACCTAATGTAAAACCCTAGTTTGTAACCCTAACCCAAATGTAAAAGCCTAGTTTGAAGCATTAACCCTAATGTAAAACCCTAGTTTGAAGCACTAACCCTAATGTTAAACACTAGTTTGAAACGTTAACCCTAATGTAAAACCCTAGTTTGAAACCCCAAATCTAATTTGAAACCATAGTTTAAAACCCTAACCCTAATGTAAAACCCTAGTTTGAAGCATTAACCCTAATGTAAAACACTAGTTTGAAACGCTAACCCTAATGTTAAACCCTAATTTGAAACCCTAACCCTAATGTAAAACCCTAGTTTGAAACCCTAACCCTAATGATAAACCCTAGTTTGAAACACTAACCCTAAATTTAAATCCTAGTTTGAAACCCTAACCCTAAATTTAAACCCTATTTTGAAACCCTAACCCTAATGTAAAACCCTATTTTGAAACCCTAACCCTAATGTAAAACCCTAGTTTGAAACCCTAACCCTAATGTAAAACCCTAGTTTGTAACCCTAATCCTAATGTAAAACCTCAATTTGAAACCCAAACCCTAATTTGAAACCCTAGTTTGAAACCCTAAACCTAATGTAAAACCCAAGTTTGAAACCCTAACCCTAATTTAAAACCCCTGTTTTGAAACCCTAACCCTAATGTAAAACCCTTGTTTGAAACCCTAACCCTAATGTAAAACCCTTGTTTGAAACCCTAACCCTAATTTGAAACCCTAGTTTGAAACCCTAACCCTCATATAAAACCCTAGTTTGAAACCCTAACCCTAATTAGAAACCCTAGTTTGAAACCCTAACCCTAATGTAAAACCCTAGTTTGAAACCCTAACCCTAATGATAAACCCTAGTTTAAAACCCTAACCCTAATTAGAAAGCCTAGTTTGAAACCCTAACCCTAATGTAAAACCCTAGTTTGAAACCCTAACCCTAATGATAAACCCTAGTTTAAAACCCTAACCCTAATTTGAAACCCTAGTTTGAAACCCTAACCCTAATTTGAAACCCTAGTTTGAAACCCTAAACCTAATGTAAAACCCTAGTTTGTAACCTTAACACTAATGTAAAACCCTAGTTTGGAACCCTAACCCTAATGTTAAACCCTAGTTTGAAACCCTAACCCTAATGTAAAACCCTTGTTTGAAACCCTAACCCTAATGTAAAACCCTAGTTTATAACCCTAAGCCTAATGTAAAATGAATGTTTTGAAACCCTAACCCTAATGTAAAACCCTTGTTTGAAACCCTAACCCTAATGTAAAACCCTAGTTTGAAAACCTAACCCTAATGTAAAACCCTAGTGTGAAACCCTAACCCTAATTTTTAACCCCTGTTTTGAAACACTTACCCTAATGTAAAACCCCTGTTTGAAACCCTAACCCTAATGTAAAACCCTAGTTTGAAACCCTAAGCCTTATTTGAAACCCTAGTTTGAAACCCTAACCCTAATGTAAAACCCTAGTTTGAAACCCTAACCCTAATGTAAAACCCTAGTTTGTAACCCTAACCCTAATGTAAAATGACTGTTTTGAAACCCTAACCCTAATGTAAAATGACTGTTTTGAAACCCTAACCCTAATGTAAAACCCTTGTTTGAAACCCTAACCCTAACGTTAAACCCTAGTTTGAAACCATAACCGTAATGTAAAACCCTAGTTTGTAACCCTAACCCTAATGTAAAACCTTAGTGTGAAACCCTAACCCTAATGTAAAACCCTAGTTTGAAACCCTAACCCTAATGTAAAACCCTAGTTTGAAACCCTAACCCTAATGTAAAACCCTTGTTTGAAACCCTAACCCTAATGTAAAACCCTAGTTTGAAACCCTAATGTAAAACCCTTGTTTGAAACCCTAACCCTAATGTAAAACCCTAGTTTGTAACCCTAACCCTAATGTAAAATGACTGTTTTGAAACCCTAACCCTAATGTAAAACCCTTGTTTGAAACCCTAACCCTAATGTAAAACCCTAGTTTGAAACCCTAATCCTAATGTTAAACCCTAGTTTGTAACCCTAACCCTAATGTAAAACCCTAGTTTGAAACCCTAACCCTAATGTTAAACCGTAGTTTGAAACCCTAATGTAAAACCCTTGTTTGAAACCCTAACCCTAATGTAAAACCCTAGTTTGAAACCCTAAGCCTAATTTGAAACCCTTGTTTGAAACCCGAAACCTAAAGTAAAACCCTAGTTTGTAACCCTAACCCTAATGTAAAACCCTAGTTTGAAACCCTAACCCTAATGTAAAACCCTAGTTTGAAACCCTAACCCTAATGTAAAACCCTAGTTTGTAACCCTAACCCTAATGTAAAATGACTGTTTTGAAACCCTAACCCTAATGTAAAATGACTGTTTTGAAACCCTAACCCTAATGTAAAACCCTTGTTTGAAACCCTAACCCTAATGTAAAACCCTAGTTTGAAACCCTAATCCTAATGTTAAACCCTAGTTTGTAAGCCTAACCCTAATGTAAAACCCTAGTTTGAAACCTTAACCCTAATGTTAAACCCTAGTTTGAAACCCTAACCCTAATGTAAAACCCTTGTTTGAAACCCTAACTCTAATGTAAAACCCTAGTTTGAAACCCTAAGCCTAATTTGAAACCCTAGTTTGTAACCCTAACCCAAATGTAAAACCCTAGTTTGAAAACCTAACACTAATGTAAAACCCTAGTTTGAAACCCTAACCCTAATGTAAAACCCTTGTTTGAAACCCTAACTCTAATGTAAAACCCTTGTTTGAAACCCTAAACCTAATGTAAAACCCTAGTTTGTAACCCTAACCCAAATGTAAAACCCTAGTTTGAAAACCTAACACTAATGTAAAACCCTAGTTTGAAACCCTAACCCTAATGTAAAACCCTAGTTTGAAGCATTAACCCTAATGTAAAACCCTAGTTTGAAGCACTAACCCTAATGTAAAACACTAGTTTGAAACGCTAACCCTAATGTAAAACCCTAGTTTGAAACCCCAAATCTAATTTGAAACCATAGTTTAAAACCCTAACCCTAATGTAAAACCCTAGTTTGAAGCATTAACCCTAATGTAAAACACTAGTTTGAAACGCTAACCCTAATGTTAAACCCTAATTTGAAACCCTAACCCTAATGTAAAACCCTAGTTTGAAACCCTAACCCTAATGATAAACCCTAGTTTGAAACACTAACCCTAAATTTAAACCCTAGTTTGAAACCCTAACCCTAAATTTAAACCCTATTTTGAAACCCTAACCCTAATGTAAAACCCTATTTTGAAACCCTAACCCTAATGTAAAACCCTAGTTTGAAACCCTAACCCTAATGTAAAACCCTAGTTTGAAACCCCAAACCTAATTTGAAACCATAGTTTGAAACCCTAACCCTAATGTAAAACCCTATTTTGTAACCCTAATCCTAATGTAAAACCTCAATTTGAAACCCAAACCCTAATTTGAAACCCTAGTTTGAAACCCTAAACCTAATGTAAAACCCAAGTTTGAAACCCTAACCCTAATTTAAAACCCCTGTTTTGAAACCCTAACCCTAATGTAAAACCCTTGTTTGAAACCCTAACCCTAATGTAAAACCCTTGTTTGAAACCCTAACCCTAATTTGAAACCCTAGTTTGAAACCCTAACCCTAATATAAAACCCTAGTTTGAAACCCTAACCCTAATTAGAAACCCTAGTTTGAAACCCTAACCCTAATGTAAAACCCTAGTTTGAAACCCTAACCCTAATGATAAACCCTAGTTTAAAACCCTAACCCTAATTAGAAAGCCTAGTTTGAAACCCTAACCCTAATGTAAAACCCTAGTTTGAAACCCTAACCCTAATGATAAACCCTAGTTTAAAACCCTAACCCTAATTTGAAACCCTAGTTTGAAACCCTAACCCTAATTTGAAACCCTAGTTTGAAACCCTAAACCTAATGTAAAACCCTAGTTTGTAACCCTAACCCTAATGTTAAACCCTAGTTTGAAACCCTAACCCTAATGTAAAACCCTTGTTTGAAACCCTAACCCTAATGTAAAACCCTAGTTTGAAGCAGTAACCCGAATGTAAAACCCTAGTTTGAAACTCTAACCCTAATTTGAAACCCTAGTTTGAAACCCTAACCCTAATGTAAAACCCTAGTTTGAAAGCGTAACCCTAATGTAAAACCCTAGTTTGAAGCATTAACCCTAATGTAAAACCCTAGTTTGAAACCCTAACCCTAACGTTAAACCCTAGTTTGAAACCCTAACCGTAATGTAAAACCCTAGTTTGTAACCCTAACCCTAATGTAAAACCTTAGTGTGAAACCCTAACCCAAATGTAAAACCCTAGTTTTAAACCCTAACCCTAATGTAAAACCCTAGTTTGAAACCCTAACCCTAATTTGAAACCCTAGTTTGAAACCCTAACCCTAATGTAAAACCCTAGTTTGTAACCCTAACCCAAATGTAAAACCCTAGTTTGAAACCCTAACCCTAATGTAAAACCCTAGTTTGAAACCCTAACCCTAATGTAAAACCCTAATTTGAAGCATTAACCCTAATGTAAAACCCTAGTTTGAAACCCTAACCCAAATGTTAAACCCTAGTTTGAAACCCTAACCCTAAATTGAAACCCTAGTTTGAAACCCTAACCCTAATGTAAAACCCTAGTTTGAAACCCTAACGCTAATGTAAAACCCTAGTTTGAAACCCTAACCCTAATGTAAAACCCTAGTTTGAAGCACTAACCCTAATGTAAAACACTAGTTTGAAACGCTAACCCTAATGTAAAACCCTAGTTTGAAACCCCAAATCTAATTTGAAACCATAGTTTAAAACCCTAAACCTAATATAAAACCCTAGTTTGAAGCATTAACCCTAATGTAAAACACTAGTTTGAAACGCTAACCCTAATGTTAAACCCTAATTTGAAACCCTAACCCTAATGTTAAACCCTAATTTGAAACCCTAACCCTAATGTAAAACCCTAGTTTGAAACCCTAACCCTAATGATAAACCCTAGTTTGAAACCCTAACCCTAAATTTAAACCCTAGTTTGAAACCCTAACCCTAAGGTAAAACCCTAGTTTGAAACCCTAACCCTAATGTAAAACCCTAGTTTGTAACCCTAACCCTAATGTAAAACCATAGTTTGAAACCTTAACCCTAATTTAAAACCCTAGTTTGAAACCCTAACCCTAATGTAAAACCCTAGTTTGAAGCACTAACCCTAAATTATAACCCTAAATTGAAACTCTTACCTTAATGTAAAACCCCAGTTTGAAACCCTAACCGTAATGTAAAACCCTAGTTTGTAACCCTAACCCTAATGTTAAACCCTAGTTTGAAACCCTAACCCTAATGTAAAACCCTAGTTTGAAACCCTAACCCTAATGATAAATCCTAGTTTGAAACCCTAACCCTAATGCAAAACCCTAGTTTGAAACCCTAACCCTAATGTAAAACCATTGTTTGTAACCCTAACCTAAATGTAAAACCCTAGTTTGAAACCCAACCCTAATGTAAAACCCTAGTTTGAAGCATTAACCCTAATGTAAAACACTAGTTTGAAAACCTAACCCTAATTATAAACCCTAGTTTGAAACCCTAACCCTAATGTAAAACCCTAGTTTGAAACCCTAACCCTAATGATAAACCCTAGTTTGAAACCCTAACCCTAAATTGAAACCCTAGTTTGAAACCCTAACCCTAATGTAAAACCCTAGTTTGAAGCATTAACCCTAATGTTAAACCCTAGTTTGAAACCCTAACCCTAATGTTAAACCCTAGTTTGAAACCCTAACATTAAATTGAAACCCTAGTTTGAAACCCTTGTTTGAAACCCTAACCCTAACGTTAAACCCTAGTTTGAAACCATAACCGTAATGTAAAACCCTAGTTTGTAACCCTAACCCTAATGTAAAACCTTAGTGTGAAACCCTAACCCTAATGTAAAACCCTAGTTTGAAACCCTAACCCTAATGTAAAACCCTAGTTTGAAACCCTAACCCTAATGTAAAACCCTTGTTTGAAACCCTAACCCTAATGTAAAACCCTAGTTTGAAACCCTAATGTAAAACCCTTGTTTGAAACCCTAACCCTAATGTAAAACCCTAGTTTGTAACCCTAACCCTAATGTAAAATGACTGTTTTGAAACCCTAACCCTAATGTAAAACCCTTGTTTGAAACCCTAACCCTAATGTAAAACCCTAGTTTGAAACCCTAATCCTAATGTTAAACCCTAGTTTGTAACCCTAACCCTAATGTAAAACCCTAGTTTGAAACACTAACCCTAATGTTAAACCGTAGTTTGAAACCCTAATGTAAAACCCTTGTTTGAAACCCTAACCCTAATGTAAAACCCTAGTTTGAAACCCTAAGCCTAATTTGAAACCCTTGTTTGAAACCCGAAACCTAAAGTAAAACCCTAGTTTGTAACCCTAACCCTAATGTAAAACCCTAGTTTGAAACCCTAACCCTAATGTAAAACCCTAGTTTGAAACCCTAACCCTAATGTAAAACCCTAGTTTGTAACCCTAACCCTAATGTAAAATGACTGTTTTGAAACCCTAACCCTAATGTAAAATGACTGTTTTGAAACCCTAACCCTAATGTAAAACCCTTGTTTGAAACCCTAACCCTAATGTAAAACCCTAGTTTGAAACCCTAATCCTAATGTTAAACCCTAGTTTGTAAGCCTAACCCTAATGTAAAACCCTAGTTTGAAACCTTAACCCTAATGTTAAACCCTAGTTTGAAACCCTAACCCTAATGTAAAACCCTTGTTTGAAACCCTAACTCTAATGTAAAACCCTAGTTTGAAACCCTAAGCCTAATTTGAAACCCTAGTTTGTAACCCTAACCCAAATGTAAAACCCTAGTTTGAAAACCTAACACTAATGTAAAACCCTAGTTTGAAACCCTAACCCTAATGTAAAACCCTAGTTTGAAACCCTAACCCTAATTTGAAACCCTAGTTTGAAACCCTAACCCTAATGTAAAACCCTAGTTTGTAACCCTAACCCAAATGTAAAACCCTAGTTTGAAACCCTAACCCTAATGTAAAACCCTAGTTTGAAACCCTAACCCTAATGTAAAACCCTAGTTTGAAGCATTAACCCTAATGTAAAACCCTAGTTTGAAACCCTAACCCAAATGTTAAACCCTAGTTTGAAACCCTAACCCTAAATTGAAACCCTAGTTTGAAACCCTAACCCTAATGTAAAACCCTAGTTTGAAACCCTAACGCTAATGTAAAACCCTAGTTTGAAACCCTAACCCTAATGTAAAACCCTAGTTTGAAGCACTAACCCTAATGTAAAACACTAGTTTGAAACGCTAACCCTAATGTAAAACCCTAGTTTGAAACCCCAAATCTAATTTGAAACCATAGTTTAAAACCCTAAACCTAATATAAAACCCTAGTTTGAAGCATTAACCCTAATGTAAAACACTAGTTTGAAACGCTAACCCTAATGTTAAACCCTAATTTGAAACCCTAACCCTAATGTTAAACCCTAATTTGAAACCCTAACCCTAATGTAAAACCCTAGTTTGAAACCCTAACCCTAATGATAAACCCTAGTTTGAAACCCTAACCCTAAATTTAAACCCTAGTTTGAAACCCTAACCCTAAGGTAAAACCCTAGTTTGAAACCCTAACCCTAATGTAAAACCCTAGTTTGTAACCCTAACCCTAATGTAAAACCATAGTTTGAAACCTTAACCCTAATTTAAAACCCTAGTTTGAAACCCTAACCCTAATGTAAAACCCTAGTTTGAAGCACTAACCCTAAATTATAACCCTAGTTTGAAACTCTTACCTTAATGTAAAACCCCAGTTTGAAACCCTAACCGTAATGTAAAACCCTAGTTTGTAACCCTAACCCTAATGTTAAACCCTAGTTTGAAACCCTAACCCTAATGTAAAACCCTAGTTTGAAACCCTAACCCTAATGATAAATCCTAGTTTGAAACCCTAACCCTAATGCAAAACCCTAGTTTGAAACCCTAACCCTAATGTAAAACCATTGTTTGTAACCCTAACCTAAATGTAAAACCCTAGTTTGAAACCCAACCCTAATGTAAAACCCTAGTTTGAAGCATTAACCCTAATGTAAAACACTAGTTTGAAACCCTAACCCTAATTATAAACCCTAGTTTGAAACCCTAACCCTAATGTAAAACCCTAGTTTGAAACCCTAACCCTAATGATAAACCCTAGTTTGAAACCCTAACCCTAAATTGAAACCCTAGTTTGAAACCCTAACCCTAATGTAAAACCCTAGTTTGAAGCATTAACCCTAATGTTAAACCCTAGTTTGAAACCCTAACCCTAATGTTAAACCCTAGTTTGAAACCCTAACCTTAAATTGAAACCCTAGTTTGAAACCCTTGTTTGAAACCCTAACCCTAACGTTAAACCCTAGTTTGAAACCATAACCGTAATGTAAAACCCTAGTTTGTAACCCTAACCCTAATGTAAAACCTTAGTGTGAAACCCTAACCCTAATGTAAAACCCTAGTTTGAAACCCTAACCCTAATGTAAAACCCTAGTTTGAAACCCTAACCCTAATGTAAAACCCTTGTTTGAAACCCTAACCCTAATGTAAAACCCTAGTTTGAAACCCTAATGTAAAACCCTTGTTTGAAACCCTAACCCTAATGTAAAACCCTAGTTTGTAACCCTAACCCTAATGTAAAATGACTGTTTTGAAACCCTAACCCTAATGTAAAACCCTTGTTTGAAACCCTAACCCTAATGTAAAACCCTAGTTTGAAACCCTAATCCTAATGTTAAACCCTAGTTTGTAACCCTAACCCTAATGTAAAACCCTAGTTTGAAACCCTAACCCTAATGTTAAACCGTAGTTTGAAACCCTAATGTAAAACCCTTGTTTGAAACCCTAACCCTAATGTAAAACCCTAGTTTGAAACCCTAAGCCTAATTTGAAACCCTTGTTTGAAACCCGAAACCTAATGTAAAACCCTAGTTTGTAACCCTAACCCTAATGTAAAACCCTAGTTTGAAAACCTAACACTAATGTAAAACCCTAGTTTGAAACCCTAACCCTAATGTAAAACCCTAGTTTGAAGCACTAACCCTAATGTAAAACCCTAGTTTGAAGCACTAACCCTAATGTAAAACACTAGTTTGAAACGCTAACCCTAATGTAAAACCCTAGTTTGAAACCCCAAATCTAATTTGAAACCATAGTTTGAAACCCTAACCCTAATGTAAAACCCTAGTTTGAAGCATTAACCCTAATGTAAAACACTAGTTTGAAACGCTAACCCTAATGTTAAACCCTAATTTGAAACCCTAACCCTAATGTAAAACTCTAGTTTGAAAACCTAACCCTAATGATAAACCCTAGTTTGAAACACTAACCCTAAATTTAAACCCTAGTTTGAAACCCTAACCATAAGGTAAAACCCTAGTTTGAAACCCTAACCCTAATGTAAAACCCTAGTTTGTAACCCTAACCCTAATGTAAAACCATAGTTTGAAACCCTAACCCTAATGTAAAACCCTAGTTTGAAACCCTAACCCTAATGTAAAACCCTAGTTTGAAACCCTAACCCTAATGTAAAACCCTAGTTTGAAACCCTAACCCTAATGTAAAACCCTTGTTTGAAACCCTAACCCTAAAACAAAACCCTAGATTGAAACCCTAAGCGTAATTTGAAGCCCTAGTTTTAAACCCTAACCCTAATGTAAAGCCCTAGTTTGGAAAACCCTAACCCTAGTTTGAAACCCGAGATTGAAACCCTAACCCTAATGTAAAACCCTAGTTTGTAACCCTAACCCTAATGTAAAACCATAGTTTGAAACCCTAACCCTAATTTAAAACCCTAGTTTGAAACCCTAACCCTAATGTAAAACCCTAGTTTGAAGCACTAACCCTAAATTATAACCCTAGTTTGAAACTCTTACCCTAATGTAAAACCCCAGTTTGAAACCCTAACCCTAATTTGAAACCCTAGTTTGAAGCATTAACCCTAATGTTAAACCCTAGTTTGAAACCCTAACCCTAATGTTAAACCCTAGTTTGAAACCCTAACCCTAAATTGAAACCCTAGTTTGAAACCCTAACCCTAAGGTAAAACCCTAGTTTGAAACCCTAACCCTAATGATAAACCCTAGTTTGAAACCCTAACCCTAATGCAAAACCCTAGTTTGAAACCCTAACCCTAATGTAAAACCCTTGTTTGTAACCCTAACCCAAATGTAAAACCCTAGTTTGAAACCCAACCCTAATGCAAAACCCTAGTTTGAAGCATTAACCCTAATGTAAAACACTAGTTTGAAACCCTAACCCTAATTATAAGCCCTAGTTTGAAACCCTAACCCTAATGTAAAACCCTAGTTTGAAACCCTAACCCTAATGATAAACCCTAGTTTGAAACCCTAACCCTAAATTGAAACCCTAGTTTGAAACCCTAACCCTAATGTAAAACCCTAGTTTGAAACCCTAACCCTAATGTAAAACCCTAGTTTGAAGCATTAACCCTAATGTAAAACCCTAGTTTGTAACCCTAACCCTAATGTAAAACCTTAGTGTGAAACCCTAACCCTAAATTGAAACGCTAGTTTGAAACCCTAGTTTGAAACCCTAACCCTAATGTAAAACCCTAGTTTGTAACCCTAACCCTAATGTAAAACCTTAGTGTGAAACCCTAACCCAAATTTGAAACCCTAGTTTGAAACCCTAACCCTAATGTAAAACCCTAGTTTGAAACCCTAACCCTAATGTAAAACCCTAGTTTATAACCCTAACCCTAATGTAAAATGACTGTTTTGAAACCCTAACCCTAATGTAAAACCCTTGTTTGAAACCCTAACCCTAATGTAAATCCCTAGTTTGAAAAACTAACCCTAATGTAAAACCCTAGTGTGAAACCCTAACCCTAATTTTTAACCCCTGTTTTGAAACACTTACCCTAATGTAAAACCCCTGTTTGAAACCCTAACCCTAATGTAAAACCCTAGTTTGAAACCCTAAGCCTTATTTGAAACCCTAGTTTGAAACCCTAACCCTAATGTAAAACCCTAGTTTGAAACCCTAACCCTAATGTAAAACCCTAGTTTGTAACCCTAACCCTAATGTAAAATGACTGTTTTGAAACCCTAACCCTAATGTAAAACCCTTGTTTGAAACCCTAACCCTAATGTAAAACCCTAGTTTGAAACCCTAATCCTAATGTTAAACCCTAGTTTGTAACCCTAACCCTAATGTAAAACCCTAGTTTGAAACCCTAACCCTAATGTTAAACACTAGTTTGAAACCCTAACCCTAATGTAAAACCCTTGTTTGAATCCCTAACTCTAATGTAAAACCCTAGTTTGAAACCCTAAGCCTAATTTGAAACCCTAGTTTGAAACCCTAAACCTAATGTAAAACCCTAGTTTGTAACCCTAACCCAAATGTAAAAGCCTAGTTTGAAGCATTAACCCTAATGTAAAACCCTAGTTTGAAGCACTAACCCTAATGTTAAACACTAGTTTGAAACGTTAACCCTAATGTAAAACCCTAGTTTGAAACCCCAAATCTAATTTGAAACCATAGTTTAAAACCCTAACCCTAATGTAAAACCCTAGTTTGAAGCATTAACCCTAATGTAAAACACTAGTTTGAAACGCTAACCCTAATGTTAAACCCTAATTTGAAACCCTAACCCTAATGTAAAACCCTAGTTTGAAACCCTAACCCTAATGATAAACCCTAGTTTGAAACACTAACCCTAAATTTAAATCCTAGTTTGAAACCCTAACCCTAAATTTAAACCCTATTTTGAAACCCTAACCCTAATGTAAAACCCTATTTTGAAACCCTAACCCTAATGTAAAACCCTAGTTTGAAACCCTAACCCTAATGTAAAACCCTAGTTTGTAACCCTAATCCTAATGTAAAACCTCAATTTGAAACCCAAACCCTAATTTGAAACCCTAGTTTGAAACCCTAAACCTAATGTAAAACCCAAGTTTGAAACCCTAACCCTAATTTAAAACCCCTGTTTTGAAACCCTAACCCTAATGTAAAACCCTTGTTTGAAACCCTAACCCTAATGTAAAACCCTTGTTTGAAACCCTAACCCTAATTTGAAACCCTAGTTTGAAACCCTAACCCTCATATAAAACCCTAGTTTGAAACCCTAACCCTAATTAGAAACCCTAGTTTGAAACCCTAACCCTAATGTAAAACCCTAGTTTGAAACCCTAACCCTAATGATAAACCCTAGTTTAAAACCCTAACCCTAATTAGAAAGCCTAGTTTGAAACCCTAACCCTAATGTAAAACCCTAGTTTGAAACCCTAACCCTAATGATAAACCCTAGTTTAAAACCCTAACCCTAATTTGAAACCCTAGTTTGAAACCCTAACCCTAATTTGAAACCCTAGTTTGAAACCCTAAACCTAATGTAAAACCCTAGTTTGTAACCTTAACACTAATGTAAAACCCTAGTTTGGAACCCTAACCCTAATGTTAAACCCTAGTTTGAAACCCTAACCCTAATGTAAAACCCTTGTTTGAAACCCTAACCCTAATGTAAAACCCTAGTTTATAACCCTAAGCCTAATGTAAAATGAATGTTTTGAAACCCTAACCCTAATGTAAAACCCTTGTTTGAAACCCTAACCCTAATGTAAAACCCTAGTTTGAAAACCTAACCCTAATGTAAAACCCTAGTGTGAAACCCTAACCCTAATTTTTAACCCCTGTTTTGAAACACTTACCCTAATGTAAAACCCCTGTTTGAAACCCTAACCCTAATGTAAAACCCTAGTTTGAAACCCTAAGCCTTATTTGAAACCCTAGTTTGAAACCCTAACCCTAATGTAAAACCCTAGTTTGAAACCCTAACCCTAATGTAAAACCCTAGTTTGTAACCCTAACCCTAATGTAAAATGACTGTTTTGAAACCCTAACCCTAATGTAAAATGACTGTTTTGAAACCCTAACCCTAATGTAAAACCCTTGTTTGAAACCCTAACCCTAACGTTAAACCCTAGTTTGAAACCATAACCGTAATGTAAAACCCTAGTTTGTAACCCTAACCCTAATGTAAAACCTTAGTGTGAAACCCTAACCCTAATGTAAAACCCTAGTTTGAAACCCTAACCCTAATGTAAAACCCTAGTTTGAAACCCTAACCCTAATGTAAAACCCTTGTTTGAAACCCTAACCCTAATGTAAAACCCTAGTTTGAAACCCTAATGTAAAACCCTTGTTTGAAACCCTAACCCTAATGTAAAACCCTAGTTTGTAACCCTAACCCTAATGTAAAATGACTGTTTTGAAACCCTAACCCTAATGTAAAACCCTTGTTTGAAACCCTAACCCTAATGTAAAACCCTAGTTTGAAACCCTAATCCTAATGTTAAACCCTAGTTTGTAACCCTAACCCTAATGTAAAACCCTAGTTTGAAACCCTAACCCTAATGTTAAACCGTAGTTTGAAACCCTAATGTAAAACCCTTGTTTGAAACCCTAACCCTAATGTAAAACCCTAGTTTGAAACCCTAAGCCTAATTTGAAACCCTTGTTTGAAACCCGAAACCTAAAGTAAAACCCTAGTTTGTAACCCTAACCCTAATGTAAAACCCTAGTTTGAAACCCTAACCCTAATGTAAAACCCTAGTTTGAAACCCTAACCCTAATGTAAAACCCTAGTTTGTAACCCTAACCCTAATGTAAAATGACTGTTTTGAAACCCTAACCCTAATGTAAAATGACTGTTTTGAAACCCTAACCCTAATGTAAAACCCTTGTTTGAAACCCTAACCCTAATGTAAAACCCTAGTTTGAAACCCTAATCCTAATGTTAAACCCTAGTTTGTAAGCCTAACCCTAATGTAAAACCCTAGTTTGAAACCTTAACCCTAATGTTAAACCCTAGTTTGAAACCCTAACCCTAATGTAAAACCCTTGTTTGAAACCCTAACTCTAATGTAAAACCCTAGTTTGAAACCCTAAGCCTAATTTGAAACCCTAGTTTGTAACCCTAACCCAAATGTAAAACCCTAGTTTGAAAACCTAACACTAATGTAAAACCCTAGTTTGAAACCCTAACCCTAATGTAAAACCCTTGTTTGAAACCCTAACTCTAATGTAAAACCCTTGTTTGAAACCCTAAACCTAATGTAAAACCCTAGTTTGTAACCCTAACCCAAATGTAAAACCCTAGTTTGAAAACCTAACACTAATGTAAAACCCTAGTTTGAAACCCTAACCCTAATGTAAAACCCTAGTTTGAAGCATTAACCCTAATGTAAAACCCTAGTTTGAAGCACTAACCCTAATGTAAAACACTAGTTTGAAACGCTAACCCTAATGTAAAACCCTAGTTTGAAACCCCAAATCTAATTTGAAACCATAGTTTAAAACCCTAACCCTAATGTAAAACCCTAGTTTGAAGCATTAACCCTAATGTAAAACACTAGTTTGAAACGCTAACCCTAATGTTAAACCCTAATTTGAAACCCTAACCCTAATGTAAAACCCTAGTTTGAAACCCTAACCCTAATGATAAACCCTAGTTTGAAACACTAACCCTAAATTTAAACCCTAGTTTGAAACCCTAACCCTAAATTTAAACCCTATTTTGAAACCCTAACCCTAATGTAAAACCCTATTTTGAAACCCTAACCCTAATGTAAAACCCTAGTTTGAAACCCTAACCCTAATGTAAAACCCTAGTTTGAAACCCCAAACCTAATTTGAAACCATAGTTTGAAACCCTAACCCTAATGTAAAACCCTATTTTGTAACCCTAATCCTAATGTAAAACCTCAATTTGAAACCCAAACCCTAATTTGAAACCCTAGTTTGAAACCCTAAACCTAATGTAAAACCCAAGTTTGAAACCCTAACCCTAATTTAAAACCCCTGTTTTGAAACCCTAACCCTAATGTAAAACCCTTGTTTGAAACCCTAACCCTAATGTAAAACCCTTGTTTGAAACCCTAACCCTAATTTGAAACCCTAGTTTGAAACCCTAACCCTAATATAAAACCCTAGTTTGAAACCCTAACCCTAATTAGAAACCCTAGTTTGAAACCCTAACCCTAATGTAAAACCCTAGTTTGAAACCCTAACCCTAATGATAAACCCTAGTTTAAAACCCTAACCCTAATTAGAAAGCCTAGTTTGAAACCCTAACCCTAATGTAAAACCCTAGTTTGAAACCCTAACCCTAATGATAAACCCTAGTTTAAAACCCTAACCCTAATTTGAAACCCTAGTTTGAAACCCTAACCCTAATTTGAAACCCTAGTTTGAAACCCTAAACCTAATGTAAAACCCTAGTTTGTAACCCTAACCCTAATGTTAAACCCTAGTTTGAAACCCTAACCCTAATGTAAAACCCTTGTTTGAAACCCTAACCCTAATGTAAAACCCTAGTTTGAAGCAGTAACCCGAATGTAAAACCCTAGTTTGAAACTCTAACCCTAATTTGAAACCCTAGTTTGAAACCCTAACCCTAATGTAAAACCCTAGTTTGAAAGCGTAACCCTAATGTAAAACCCTAGTTTGAAGCATTAACCCTAATGTAAAACCCTAGTTTGAAACCCTAACCCTAACGTTAAACCCTAGTTTGAAACCCTAACCGTAATGTAAAACCCTAGTTTGTAACCCTAACCCTAATGTAAAACCTTAGTGTGAAACCCTAACCCAAATGTAAAACCCTAGTTTGAAACCCTAACCCTAATGTAAAACCCTAGTTTGAAACCCTAACCCTAATTTGAAACCCTAGTTTGAAACCCTAACCCTAATGTAAAACCCTAGTTTGTAACCCTAACCCAAATGTAAAACCCTAGTTTGAAACCCTAACCCTAATGTAAAACCCTAGTTTGAAACCCTAACCCTAATGTAAAACCCTAATTTGAAGCATTAACCCTAATGTAAAACCCTAGTTTGAAACCCTAACCCAAATGTTAAACCCTAGTTTGAAACCCTAACCCTAAATTGAAACCCTAGTTTGAAACCCTAACCCTAATGTAAAACCCTAGTTTGAAACCCTAACGCTAATGTAAAACCCTAGTTTGAAACCCTAACCCTAATGTAAAACCCTAGTTTGAAGCACTAACCCTAATGTAAAACACTAGTTTGAAACGCTAACCCTAATGTAAAACCCTAGTTTGAAACCCCAAATCTAATTTGAAACCATAGTTTAAAACCCTAAACCTAATATAAAACCCTAGTTTGAAGCATTAACCCTAATGTAAAACACTAGTTTGAAACGCTAACCCTAATGTTAAACCCTAATTTGAAACCCTAACCCTAATGTTAAACCCTAATTTGAAACCCTAACCCTAATGTAAAACCCTAGTTTGAAACCCTAACCCTAATGATAAACCCTAGTTTGAAACCCTAACCCTAAATTTAAACCCTAGTTTGAAACCCTAACCCTAAGGTAAAACCCTAGTTTGAAACCCTAACCCTAATGTAAAACCCTAGTTTGTAACCCTAACCCTAATGTAAAACCATAGTTTGAAACCTTAACCCTAATTTAAAACCCTAGTTTGAAACCCTAACCCTAATGTAAAACCCTAGTTTGAAGCACTAACCCTAAATTATAACCCTAAATTGAAACTCTTACCTTAATGTAAAACCCCAGTTTGAAACCCTAACCGTAATGTAAAACCCTAGTTTGTAACCCTAACCCTAATGTTAAACCCTAGTTTGAAACCCTAACCCTAATGTAAAACCCTAGTTTGAAACCCTAACCCTAATGATAAATCCTAGTTTGAAACCCTAACCCTAATGCAAAACCCTAGTTTGAAACCCTAACCCTAATGTAAAACCATTGTTTGTAACCCTAACCTAAATGTAAAACCCTAGTTTGAAACCCAACCCTAATGTAAAACCCTAGTTTGAAGCATTAACCCTAATGTAAAACACTAGTTTGAAAACCTAACCCTAATTATAAACCCTAGTTTGAAACCCTAACCCTAATGTAAAACCCTAGTTTGAAACCCTAACCCTAATGATAAACCCTAGTTTGAAACCCTAACCCTAAATTGAAACCCTAGTTTGAAACCCTAACCCTAATGTAAAACCCTAGTTTGAAGCATTAACCCTAATGTTAAACCCTAGTTTGAAACCCTAACCCTAATGTTAAACCCTAGTTTGAAACCCTAACATTAAATTGAAACCCTAGTTTGAAACCCTTGTTTGAAACCCTAACCCTAACGTTAAACCCTAGTTTGAAACCATAACCGTAATGTAAAACCCTAGTTTGTAACCCTAACCCTAATGTAAAACCTTAGTGTGAAACCCTAACCCTAATGTAAAACCCTAGTTTGAAACCCTAACCCTAATGTAAAACCCTAGTTTGAAACCCTAACCCTAATGTAAAACCCTTGTTTGAAACCCTAACCCTAATGTAAAACCCTAGTTTGAAACCCTAATGTAAAACCCTTGTTTGAAACCCTAACCCTAATGTAAAACCCTAGTTTGTAACCCTAACCCTAATGTAAAATGACTGTTTTGAAACCCTAACCCTAATGTAAAACCCTTGTTTGAAACCCTAACCCTAATGTAAAACCCTAGTTTGAAACCCTAATCCTAATGTTAAACCCTAGTTTGTAACCCTAACCCTAATGTAAAACCCTAGTTTGAAACCCTAACCCTAATGTTAAACCGTAGTTTGAAACCCTAATGTAAAACCCTTGTTTGAAACCCTAACCCTAATGTAAAACCCTAGTTTGAAACCCTAAGCCTAATTTGAAACCCTTGTTTGAAACCCGAAACCTAAAGTAAAACCCTAGTTTGTAACCCTAACCCTAATGTAAAACCCTAGTTTGAAACCCTAACCCTAATGTAAAACCCTAGTTTGAAACCCTAACCCTAATGTAAAACCCTAGTTTGTAACCCTAACCCTAATGTAAAATGACTGTTTTGAAACCCTAACCCTAATGTAAAATGACTGTTTTGAAACCCTAACCCTAATGTAAAACCCTTGTTTGAAACCCTAACCCTAATGTAAAACCCTAGTTTGAAACCCTAATCCTAATGTTAAACCCTAGTTTGTAAGCCTAACCCTAATGTAAAACCCTAGTTTGAAACCTTAACCCTAATGTTAAACCCTAGTTTGAAACCCTAACCCTAATGTAAAACCCTTGTTTGAAACCCTAACTCTAATGTAAAACCCTAGTTTGAAACCCTAAGCCTAATTTGAAACCCTAGTTTGTAACCCTAACCCAAATGTAAAACCCTAGTTTGAAAACCTAACACTAATGTAAAACCCTAGTTTGAAACCCTAACCCTAATGTAAAACCCTTGTTTGAAACCCTAACTCTAATGTAAAACCCTTGTTTGAAACCCTAAACCTAATGTAAAACCCTAGTTTGTAACCCTAACCCAAATGTAAAACCCTAGTTTGAAAACCTAACACTAATGTAAAACCCTAGTTTGAAACCCTAACCCTAATGTAAAACCCTAGTTTGAAGCATTAACCCTAATGTAAAACCCTAGTTTGAAGCACTAACCCTAATGTAAAACACTAGTTTGAAACGCTAACCCTAATGTAAAACCCTAGTTTGAAACCCCAAATCTAATTTGAAACCATAGTTTAAAACCCTAACCCTAATGTAAAACCCTAGTTTGAAGCATTAACCCTAATGTAAAACACTAGTTTGAAACGCTAACCCTAATGTTAAACCCTAATTTGAAACCCTAACCCTAATGTAAAACCCTAGTTTGAAACCCTAACCCTAATGATAAACCCTAGTTTGAAACACTAACCCTAAATTTAAACCCTAGTTTGAAACCCTAACCCTAAATTTAAACCCTATTTTGAAACCCTAACCCTAATGTAAAACCCTATTTTGAAACCCTAACCCTAATGTAAAACCCTAGTTTGAAACCCTAACCCTAATGTAAAACCCTAGTTTGAAACCCCAAACCTAATTTGAAACCATAGTTTGAAACCCTAACCCTAATGTAAAACCCTATTTTGTAACCCTAATCCTAATGTAAAACCTCAATTTGAAACCCAAACCCTAATTTGAAACCCTAGTTTGAAACCCTAAACCTAATGTAAAACCCAAGTTTGAAACCCTAACCCTAATTTAAAACCCCTGTTTTGAAACCCTAACCCTAATGTAAAACCCTTGTTTGAAACCCTAACCCTAATGTAAAACCCTTGTTTGAAACCCTAACCCTAATTTGAAACCCTAGTTTGAAACCCTAACCCTAATATAAAACCCTAGTTTGAAACCCTAACCCTAATTAGAAACCCTAGTTTGAAACCCTAACCCTAATGTAAAACCCTAGTTTGAAACCCTAACCCTAATGATAAACCCTAGTTTAAAACCCTAACCCTAATTAGAAAGCCTAGTTTGAAACCCTAACCCTAATGTAAAACCCTAGTTTGAAACCCTAACCCTAATGATAAACCCTAGTTTAAAACCCTAACCCTAATTTGAAACCCTAGTTTGAAACCCTAACCCTAATTTGAAACCCTAGTTTGAAACCCTAAACCTAATGTAAAACCCTAGTTTGTAACCCTAACCCTAATGTTAAACCCTAGTTTGAAACCCTAACCCTAATGTAAAACCCTTGTTTGAAACCCTAACCCTAATGTAAAACCCTAGTTTGAAGCAGTAACCCGAATGTAAAACCCTAGTTTGAAACTCTAACCCTAATTTGAAACCCTAGTTTGAAACCCTAACCCTAATGTAAAACCCTAGTTTGAAAGCGTAACCCTAATGTAAAACCCTAGTTTGAAGCATTAACCCTAATGTAAAACCCTAGTTTGAAACCCTAACCCTAACGTTAAACCCTAGTTTGAAACCCTAACCGTAATGTAAAACCCTAGTTTGTAACCCTAACCCTAATGTAAAACCTTAGTGTGAAACCCTAACCCAAATGTAAAACCCTAGTTTGAAACCCTAACCCTAATGTAAAACCCTAGTTTGAAACCCTAACCCTAATTTGAAACCCTAGTTTGAAACCCTAACCCTAATGTAAAACCCTAGTTTGTAACCCTAACCCAAATGTAAAACCCTAGTTTGAAACCCTAACCCTAATGTAAAACCCTAGTTTGAAACCCTAACCCTAATGTAAAACCCTAATTTGAAGCATTAACCCTAATGTAAAACCCTAGTTTGAAACCCTAACCCAAATGTTAAACCCTAGTTTGAAACCCTAACCCTAAATTGAAACCCTAGTTTGAAACCCTAACCCTAATGTAAAACCCTAGTTTGAAACCCTAACGCTAATGTAAAACCCTAGTTTGAAACCCTAACCCTAATGTAAAACCCTAGTTTGAAGCACTAACCCTAATGTAAAACACTAGTTTGAAACGCTAACCCTAATGTAAAACCCTAGTTTGAAACCCCAAATCTAATTTGAAACCATAGTTTAAAACCCTAAACCTAATATAAAACCCTAGTTTGAAGCATTAACCCTAATGTAAAACACTAGTTTGAAACGCTAACCCTAATGTTAAACCCTAATTTGAAACCCTAACCCTAATGTTAAACCCTAATTTGAAACCCTAACCCTAATGTAAAACCCTAGTTTGAAACCCTAACCCTAATGATAAACCCTAGTTTGAAACCCTAACCCTAAATTTAAACCCTAGTTTGAAACCCTAACCCTAAGGTAAAACCCTAGTTTGAAACCCTAACCCTAATGTAAAACCCTAGTTTGTAACCCTAACCCTAATGTAAAACCATAGTTTGAAACCTTAACCCTAATTTAAAACCCTAGTTTGAAACCCTAACCCTAATGTAAAACCCTAGTTTGAAGCACTAACCCTAAATTATAACCCTAAATTGAAACTCTTACCTTAATGTAAAACCCCAGTTTGAAACCCTAACCGTAATGTAAAACCCTAGTTTGTAACCCTAACCCTAATGTTAAACCCTAGTTTGAAACCCTAACCCTAATGTAAAACCCTAGTTTGAAACCCTAACCCTAATGATAAATCCTAGTTTGAAACCCTAACCCTAATGCAAAACCCTAGTTTGAAACCCTAACCCTAATGTAAAACCATTGTTTGTAACCCTAACCTAAATGTAAAACCCTAGTTTGAAACCCAACCCTAATGTAAAACCCTAGTTTGAAGCATTAACCCTAATGTAAAACACTAGTTTGAAAACCTAACCCTAATTATAAACCCTAGTTTGAAACCCTAACCCTAATGTAAAACCCTAGTTTGAAACCCTAACCCTAATGATAAACCCTAGTTTGAAACCCTAACCCTAAATTGAAACCCTAGTTTGAAACCCTAACCCTAATGTAAAACCCTAGTTTGAAGCATTAACCCTAATGTTAAACCCTAGTTTGAAACCCTAACCCTAATGTTAAACCCTAGTTTGAAACCCTAACATTAAATTGAAACCCTAGTTTGAAACCCTTGTTTGAAACCCTAACCCTAACGTTAAACCCTAGTTTGAAACCATAACCGTAATGTAAAACCCTAGTTTGTAACCCTAACCCTAATGTAAAACCTTAGTGTGAAACCCTAACCCTAATGTAAAACCCTAGTTTGAAACCCTAACCCTAATGTAAAACCCTAGTTTGAAACCCTAACCCTAATGTAAAACCCTTGTTTGAAACCCTAACCCTAATGTAAAACCCTAGTTTGAAACCCTAATGTAAAACCCTTGTTTGAAACCCTAACCCTAATGTAAAACCCTAGTTTGTAACCCTAACCCTAATGTAAAATGACTGTTTTGAAACCCTAACCCTAATGTAAAACCCTTGTTTGAAACCCTAACCCTAATGTAAAACCCTAGTTTGAAACCCTAATCCTAATGTTAAACCCTAGTTTGTAACCCTAACCCTAATGTAAAACCCTAGTTTGAAACCCTAACCCTAATGTTAAACCGTAGTTTGAAACCCTAATGTAAAACCCTTGTTTGAAACCCTAACCCTAATGTAAAACCCTAGTTTGAAACCCTAAGCCTAATTTGAAACCCTTGTTTGAAACCCGAAACCTAAAGTAAAACCCTAGTTTGTAACCCTAACCCTAATGTAAAACCCTAGTTTGAAAACCTAACACTAATGTAAAACCCTAGTTTGAAACCCTAACCCTAATGTAAAACCCTAGTTTGAAGCACTAACCCTAATGTAAAACCCTAGTTTGAAGCACTAACCCTAATGTAAAACACTAGTTTGAAACGCTAACCCTAATGTAAAACCCTAGTTTGAAACCCCAAATCTAATTTGAAACCATAGTTTGAAACCCTAACCCTAATGTAAAACCCTAGTTTGAAGCATTAACCCTAATGTAAAACACTAGTTTGAAACGCTAACCCTAATGTTAAACCCTAATTTGAAACCCTAACCCTAATGTAAAACTCTAGTTTGAAAACCTAACCCTAATGATAAACCCTAGTTTGAAACACTAACCCTACATTTAAACCCTAGTTTGAAACCCTAACCATAAGGTAAAACCCTAGTTTGAAACCCTAACCCTAATGTAAAACCCTAGTTTGTAACCCTAACCCTAATGTAAAACCATAGTTTGAAACCCTAACCCTAATGTAAAACCCTAGTTTGAAACCCTAACCCTAATGTAAAACCCTAGTTTGAAACCCTAACCCTAATGTAAAACCCTAGTTTGAAACCCTAACCCTAATGTAAAACCCTTGTTTGAAACCCTAACCCTAAAACAAAACCCTAGATTGAAACCCTAAGCGTAATTTGAAACCCTAGTTTTAAACCCTAACCCTAATGTAAAGCCCTAGTTTGGAAAACCCTAACCCTAGTTTGAAACCCGAGATTGAAACCCTAACCCTAATGTAAAACCCTAGTTTGAAACCCTAACCCTAATGTAAAACCCCTTGTTTGTAACCCTAACCCTAATTTGAAACCCTAGTTTGAAACCCTAACCCTAATGTTAAACCCTAGTTTGAAACCCTAACCCTAATGTAAAACCCTAGTTTGAAACCCTAACCCTAATTTGAAACCCTAGTTTGAAAACCTAACCCTAATGTAAAACCCTAGTTTGAAACCCTAACCCTCATAAAAAACCCTAGTTTGTAACCCTAACCCAAATGTAAAACCCTAGTTTGAAACACTAACCCTAATGTAAAACCCTAGTTTGAAACGCTAACCCTAATGTAAAACCCTAGTTTGAAGCATTAACCCTAAAGTAAAACACTAGTTTGAAACCCTAACCCTAATGTTAAACCCTAGTTTGAAACCCTAACCCTAATGTAAAACCCTAGTTTGAAACCCTAACCCTAATGATAAACCCTAGTTTGCAACCCTAACCCTAAATTGAAACCCTAGTTTGAAACCCTAACCCTAATGTAAAACCCTAGTTTGAAACCCTAACCCTAATGTAAAACCCTAGTTTGTAACACTAACCCTAATGTAAAACCCTAGTTTGAAACCCTAACCCTAAGGTAAAACCCTAGTTTGAAACCCTAACCCTAATGTAAAACCCTAGTTTGTAACCCTAACCCTAATGTAAAACCATAGTTTGAAACCCTAACCCTAATTTAAAACCCTAGTTTGAAACCCTAACCCTAATGTAAAACCCTAGTTTGAAGCACTAATCCTAAATTATAACCCTAGTTTGAAACTCTTACCCTAATGTAAAACCCCAGTTTGAAACCCTAACCGAAATGTAAAACCCTAGTTTGTAACCCTAACCCTAATGTTAAACCCTAGTTTGAAACCCTAACCCTAATGTAAAACCCTAGTTTGAAACCCTAACCCTAATGATAAACCCTAGTTTGAAACCCTAACCCTAATGCAAAACCCTAGTTTGATACCCTAACCCTAATGTAAAACCCTTGTTTGTAACCCTAACCCAAATGTAAAACCCTAGTTTGAAACCCAACCCTAATGTAAAACCCTAGTTTGAAGCATTAACCCTAATGTAAAACACTAGTTTGAAAGCCTAACCCTAATTATAAACCCTAGTTTGAAACCCTAACCCTAATGTAAAACCCTAGTTTGAAACCCTAACCCTAATGATAAACCCTAGTTTGAAACCCTAACCCTAAATTGAAACCCTAGTTTGAAACCCTAACCCTAATGTAAAATCCTAGTTTGAAACCCTAACCCTAATGTAAAACCCTAGTTTGAAGCATTAAACCTAATGTTAAACCCTAGTTTGAAACCCTAACCCTAATGTTAAACCCTAGTTTGAAACCCTAACCCTAAATTGAAACCCTAGTTTGAAACCCTAGTTTGAAACCCTAGTTTGAAACCCTAACCCTAATGTAAAACCCTAGTTTGTAACCCTAACCCTATTGTAAAACCTTAGTATGAAACCCTAACCCTAATTTGAAACCCTAGTTTGAAACCCTAACCCTAATGTAAAACACTAGTTTGAAACGCTAACCCTAATGTAAAACCCTAGTTTGAAGCATTAACCCTAATGTTAAACCCTAGTTTGAAACCCTAACACTAAATTGAAACCCCAGTTTGAAACCCTAACCCTAATGTAAAACCCTAGTTTGAAACCCTAACCCTAATGTAAAACCCTAGTTTGTACCCCTAACCCTAATGTAAAACCTTAGTGTGAAACCCTAACCCTAATGTAAAACCCTAGTTTGAAACTCTAACCCTAATGTAAAACCCTAGTTTGAAACCCTAACCCTAATTTGAAACCCTAGTTTGAAACCCTAACCCTAATGTAAAACCCTTGTTTGAAACCCTAACCCTAATGTAAAACCCTAGTTTGAAACCCTAACCCTAATGTAAAACCCTAGTTTGAAGCACTAACCCTAATGTAAAACACTAGTTTGAAACGCTAACCCTAATGTAAAACCCTAGTTTGAAACCCCAAATCTAATTTGAAACCATAAATTAAAACCCTAAACCTAATATAAAACCCTAGTTTGAAGCATTAACCCTAATGTAAAACACTAGTTTGAAACGCTAACCCTAATGTTAAACCCTAATTTGAAACCCTAACCCTAATGTAAAACCCTAGTTTGAAACCCTAACCCTAATGATAAACCCTAGTTTGAAACCCTAACCCTAAATTTAAACCCTAGTTTGAAACCCTAACCCTAAGGTAAAACCCTAGTTTGAAACCCTAACCCTAATGTAAAACCCTAGTTTGTAACCCTAACCCTAATGTAAAACCATAGTTTGAAACCCTAACCCTAATTTAAAACCCTAGTTTGAAACCCTAACCCTAATGTAAAACCCTAGTTTGAAGCACTAACCCTAAATTATAACCCTAGTTTGAAACTCTTACCCTAATGTAAAACCCCAGTTTGAAACCCTAACCGAAATGTAAAACCCTAGTTTGTAACCCTAACCCTAATGTTAAACCCTAGTTTGAAACCCTAACCCTAATGTAAAACCCTAGATTGAAACCCTAAACCTAATGATAAACCCTAGTTTGAAACCCTAACCCTAATGCAAAACCCTAGTTTGAAACCCTAACCCTAATGTAAAACCCTTGTTTGTAACCCTAACCCAAATGTAAAACCCTAGTTTGAAACCCAACCCTAATGTAAAAAACTAGTTTGAAGCATTAACCCTAATGTAAAACACTAGTTTGAAAGCCTTACCCTAATTATAAACCCTAGTTTGAAACCCTAACCCTAATGTTAAACCCTAGTTTGAAACCCTAACCCTAATGATAAACCCTAGTTTGAAACCCTAACCCTAAATTGAAACCCTAGTTTGAAACCCTAACCCTAATGTAAAACCCTAGTTTGAAACCCTAACCCTAATGTAAAACCCTAGTTTGAAGCATTAACCCTAATGTTAAACCCTAGTTTGAAACCCTAACCCTAATGTTAAACCCTAGTTTGAAACCCTAACCCTAAATTGAAACCCTAGTTTGAAACCCTAGTTTGAAACCCTAGTTTGAAACCCTAACCCTAATGTAAAACCCTAGTTTGTAACCCTAACCCTATTGTAAAACCTTAGTATGAAACCCTAACCCTAATTTGAAACCCTAGTTTGAAACCCTAACCCTAATGTAAAACCCTAGTTTGAAACCCTAACCCTAATGTAAAACCCTAGTTTGTAACCCTAACCCTAATGTAAAATGACTGTTTTGAAACCCTAACCCTAATGTAAAACCCTTGTTTGAAACCCTAACCCTAATGTAAAACCCTAGTTTGTAACCCTAACCCAAATGTAAAACCCTAGTTTGAAAACCTAACACTAATGTAAAACCCTAGTTTGAAACCCTAACCCTAATGTAAAACCCTAGTTTGAAGCATTAACCCTAATGTAAAACCCTAGTTTGAAGCACTAACCCTAATGTAAAACACTAGTTTGAAACGCTAACCCTAATGTAAAACCCTAGTTTGAAATCCCAAATCTAATTTGAAACCATAGTTTAAAACCCTAACCCTAATGTAAAACCCTAGTTTGAAGCATTAACCCTAATGTAAAACACTAGTTTGAAACGCTAACCCTAATGTTAAACCCTAATTTGAAACCCTAACCCTAATGTAAAACCCTAGTTTGAAACCCTAACCCTAATGATAAACCCTAGTTTGAAACACTAACCCTAAATTTAAACCCTAGTTTGAAACCCTAACCCTAATGTTAAACCCTATTTTGAAACCCTAACCCTAATGTAAAACCCTATTTTGAAACCCTAACCCTAATGTAAAACCCTAGTTTGAAGCATTAACCCTAATGTTAAACCCTAGTTTGAAACCCTAACCCTAATGTTAAACCCTAGTTTGAAACCCTAACCCTAAATTGAAACCCTAGTTTGAAACCCTAGTTTGAAACCCTAGTTTGAAACCCTAACCCTAATGTAAAACCCTAGTTTGTAACCCTAACCCTATTGTAAAACCTTAGTATGAAACCCTAACCCTAATTTGAAACCCTAGTTTGAAACCCTAACCCTAATGTAAAACCCTAGTTTGAAACCCTAACCCTAATGTAAAACCCTAGTTTGTAACCCTAACCCTAATGTAAAATGACTGTTTTGAAACCCTAACCCTAATGTAAAACCCTTGTTTGAAACCCTAACCCTAATGTAAAACCCTAGTTTGTAACCCTAACCCAAATGTAAAACCCTAGTTTGAAAACCTAACACTAATGTAAAACCCTAGTTTGAAACCCTAACCCTAATGTAAAACCCTAGTTTGAAGCATTAACCCTAATGTAAAACCCTAGTTTGAAGCACTAACCCTAATGTAAAACACTAGTTTGAAACGCTAACCCTAATGTAAAACCCTAGTTTGAAATCCCAAATCTAATTTGAAACCATAGTTTAAAACCCTAACCCTAATGTAAAACCCTAGTTTGAAGCATTAACCCTAATGTAAAACACTAGTTTGAAACGCTAACCCTAATGTTAAACCCTAATTTGAAACCCTAACCCTAATGTAAAACCCTAGTTTGAAACCCTAACCCTAATGATAAACCCTAGTTTGAAACACTAACCCTAAATTTAAACCCTAGTTTGAAACCCTAACCCTAATGTTAAACCCTATTTTGAAACCCTAACCCTAATGTAAAACCCTATTTTGAAACCCTAACCCTAATGTAAAACCCTAGTTTGAAACCCTAACCCTAATGTAAAACCCTAGTTTGAAACCCCAAACCTAATTTGAAACCCTAGTTTGAAACCCTAACCCTAATGTAAAACCCTAGTTTGTAACCCTAAACCTAATGTAAAACCCAAGTTTGAAACCCTAACCCTAATTTAAAACCCCTGTTTTGAAACCCTAACCCTAATGTAAAACCCTTGTTTGAAACCCTAACCCTAATGTAAAACCCTTGTTTGAAACCCTAACCCTAATTTGAAACCCTAGTTTGAAACCCTAACCCTAATATAAAACCCTAGTTTGAAACCCTAACCCTAATTAGAAACCCTAGTTTGAAACCCTAACCCTAATGTAAAACCCTAGTTTGAAACCCTAACCCTAATGATAAACCCTAGTTTAAAACCCTAACCCTAATTAGAAAGACTAGTTTGAAACCCTAACCCTAATGTAAAACCCTAGTTTGAAACCCTAACCCTAATGATAAACCCTAGTTTAAAACCCTAACCCTAATTTGAAACCCTAGTTTGAAACCCTAACCCTAATTTGAAACCCTAGTTTGAAACCCTAACCCTAATGTAAAACCCTAGTTTGTAACCTTAACACTAATGTAAAACCCTAGTTTGGAACCCTAACCCTAATGTTAAACCCTAGTTTGAAACCCTAACCCTAATGTAAAACCCTTGTTTGAAACCCTAACCCTAATGTAAAACCCTAGTTTGAAGCAGTAACCCTAATGTAAAACCCTAGTTTGAAACTCTAACCCTAATTTGAAACCCTAGTTTGAAACCCTAACCCTAATGTAAAACCCTAGTTTGAAAGCGTAACCCTAATGTAAAACCCTAGTTTGAAGCATTAACCCTAATGTAAAACCCTAGTTTGAAACCGTAACCCTAACGTTAAACCCTAGTTTGAAACCATAACCGTAATGTAAAACCCTAGTTTGTAACCCTAACCCTAATGTAAAACCTTAGTGTGAAACCCTAACCCTAATGTAAAACCCTAGTTTGAAACCCTAACCCTAATGTAAAACCCTAGTTTGAAACCCTAACCCTAATGTAAAACCCTTGTTTGAAACCCTAACCCTAATGTAAAACCCTAGTTTGAAACCCTAATGTAAAACCCTTGTTTGAAACCCTAACCCTAATGTAAAACCCTAGTTTGTAACCCTAACCCTAATGTAAAACCCTAGTTTGAAACACTAACCCTAATGTAAAACCCTAGTTTGAAACGCTAACCCTAATGTAAAACCCTAGTTTGAAGCATTAACCCTAAAGTAAAACACTAGTTTGAAACCCTAACCCTAATGTTAAACCCTAGTTTGAAACCCTAACCCTAATGTAAAACCCTAGTTTGAAACCCTAACCCTAATGATAAACCCTAGTTTGCAACCCTAACCCTAAATTGAAACCCTAGTTTGAAACCCTAACCCTAATGTAAAACCCTAGTTTGAAACCCTAACCCTAATGTAAAACCCTAGTTTGTAACCCTAACCCTAATGTAAAACCCTAGTTTGAAACCCTAACCCTAATGTAAAACCCTAGTTTGAAACCCTAACCCTAATGTAAAACCCTAGTTTGAAGCACTAACCCTAATGTAAAACACTAGTTTGAAACGCTAACCCTAATGTAAAACCCTAGTTTGAAGCATTAACCCTAATATTAAACCCTAGTTTGAAACCCTAACACTAAATTGAAACCCCAGTTTAAAATCCTAACCCTAATGTAAAACCCTAGTTTGAAACCCTAACCCTAATGTAAAACCCTAGTTTGTACCCCTAACCCTAATGTAAAACCTTAGTGTGAAACCCTAACCCTAATGTAAAACCCTAGTTTGAAACTCTAACCCTAATGTAAAACCCTAGTTTGAAACCCTAACCCTAATTTGAAACCCTAGTTTGAAACCCTAACCCTAATGTAAAACCCTAGTTTGAAACCCTAACCCTAATGTTAAAGCCTAGTTTGTAACCCTAACCCTAATGTAAAACCCTAGTTTGAAACCCTAACCCTAATGTAAAACCCTAGTTTGTAACCCTAACCCTAATGTAAAATGACTGTTTTGAAACCCTAACCCTAATGTAAAACCCTAGTTTGAAACCCTAACCCTAATGTAAAACCCTAGTTTGAAACCCTAATCCTAATGTTAAACCCTAGTTTGTAACCCTAACCCTAATGTAAAACCCTAGTTTGAAACCCTAACCCTAATGTAAAACCCTAGTTTGAAACCCTAACCCTAATGTAAAACCCTTGTTTGAAACCCTTACCCTAATGTAAAACCCTAGTTTGAAACCCTAAGCCTAATTTGAAACCCTAGTTTGAAACCCTAAACCTAATGTAAAACCCTAGTTTGTAACCCTAACCCAAATGTAAAACCCTAGTTTGAAAACCTAACACTAATGTAAAACCCTAGTTTGAAACCCTAACCCTAATGTAAAACCCTAGTTTGAAGCATTAACCCTAATGTAAAACCCTAGTTTGAAGCACTAACCCTAATGTAAAACACTAGTTTGAAACGCTAACCCTAATGTAAAACCCTAGTTTGAAACCCCAAATCTAATTTGAAACCATAGTTTAAAACCCTAACCCTAATGTAAAACCCTAGTTTGAAGCATTAACCCTAATGTAAAACACTAGTTTGAAACGCTAACCCTAATGTTAAACCCTAATTTGAAACCCTAACCCTAATGTAAAACCCTAGTTTGAAACCCTAACCCTAATGTAAAACCCTAGTTTGAAACCCCAAACCTAATTTGAAACCATAGTTTGAAACCCTAACCCTAATGTAAAACCCTAGTTTGTAACCCTAAACCTAATGTAAAACCCAAGTTTGAAACCCTAACCCTAATTTAAAACCCCTGTTTTGAAACCCTAACCCTAATGTAAAACCCTTGTTTGAAACCCTAACCCTAATGTAAAACCCTTGTTTGAAACCCTAACCCTAATTTGAAACCCTAGTTTGAAACCCTAACCCTAATATAAAACCCTAGTTTGAAACCCTAACCCTAATTAGAAACTTTAGTTTGAAACCCTAACCCTAATGTAAAACCCTAGTTTGAAACCCTAACCCTAATGATAAACCCTAGTTTAAAACCCTAACCCTAATTAGAAAGCCTAGTTTGAAACCCTAACCCTAATGTAAAACCCTAGTTTGAAACCCTAACCCTAATGATAAACCCTAGTTTAAAACCCTAACCCTAATTTGAAACCCTAGTTTGAAACCCTAACTCTAATTTGAAACCCTAGTTTGAAACCCTAACCCTAATGTAAAACCCTAGTTTGAAAGCGTAACCCTAATGTAAAACCCTAGTTTGAAGCATTAACCCTAATGTAAAACCTTAGTGTGAAACCCTAACCCTAATGTAAAACCCTAGTTTGAAACCCTAACCCTAATGTAAAACCCTAGTTTGAAACCCTAACCCTAATGTAAAACCCTTGTTTGAAACCCTAACCCTAATGTAAAACCCTAGTTTGAAACCCTAATGTAAAACCCTTGTTTGAAACCCTAACCCTAATGTAAAACCCTAGTTTGTAACCCTAACCCTAATGTAAAATGACTGTTTTGAAACCCTAACCCTAATGTAAAACCCTTGTTTGAAACCCTAACCCTAATGTAAAACCCTAGTTTGAAACCCTAATCCTAATGTTAAACCCTAGTTTCTAACCCTAACCCTAATGTAAAACCCTAGTTTGAAACCCTAACCCTAATGTTAAACCGTAGTTTGAAACCCTAATGTAAAACCCTTGTTTGAAACCCGAAACCTAATGTAAAACCCTAGTTTGTAACCCTAACCCTTATGTAAAACCCTAGTTTGAAAACCTAACACTAATGTAAAACCCTAGTTTGAAACCCTAACCCTAATGTAAAACCCTAGTTTGAAGCACTAACCCTAATGTAAAACCCTAGTTTGAAGCACTAACCCTAATGTAAAACACTAGTTTGAAACGCTAACCCTAATGTAAAACCCTAGTTTGAAACCCCAAATCTAATTTGAAACCATAGTTTGAAACCCTAACCCTAATGTAAAACCCTAGTTTGAAGCATTAACCCTAATGTAAAACACTAGTTTGAAACGCTAACCCTAATGTTAAACCCTAATTTGAAACCCTAACCCTAATGTAAAACCCTAGTTTGAAAACCTAACCCTAATGATAAACCCTAGTTTGAAACACTAACCCTAAATTTAAACCCTAGTTTGAAACCCTAACCATAAGGTAAAACCCTAGTTTGAAAACCTAACCCTAATGTAAAACCCTAGTTTGTAACCCTAACCCTAATGTAAAACCATAGTTTGAAACCCTAACCCTAATGTAAAACCCTAGTTTGAAACCCTAACCCTAATGTAAAACCCTAGTTTGAAACCCTAACCCTAATGTAAAACCCTAGTTTGAAACCCTAACCCTAATGTAAAACCCTTGTTTGAAACCCTAACCCTAAAACAAAACCCTAGATTGAAACCCTAAGCCTAATTTGAAACCCTAGTTTTAAACCCTAACCCTAATGTAAATCCCTAGTTTGGAAAACCCTAACCCTAGTTTGAAACCCGAGATTGAAACCCTAACCCTAATGTAAAACCCTAGTTTGAAACCCTAACCCTAATGTAAAACCCCTTGTTTGTAACCCTAACCCTAATTTGAAACCCTAGTTTGAAACCCTAACCCTAATGTTAAACCCTAGTTTGAAACCCTAACCCTAATGTAAAACCCTAGTTTGAAACCCTAACCCTAATTTGAAACCCTAGTTTGAAAACCTAACCCTAATGTAAAACCCTAGTTTGAAACCCTAACCCTCATAAAAAACCCTAGTTTGTAACCCTAACCCAAATGTAAAACCCTAGTTTGAAACACTAACCCTAATGTAAAACCCTAGTTTGAAACGCTAACCCTAATGTAAAACCCTAGTTTGAAGCATTAACCCTAAAGTAAAACACTAGTTTGAAACCCTAACCCTAATGTTAAACCCTAGTTTGAAACCCTAACCCTAATGTAAAACCCTAGTTTGAAACCCTAACCCTAATGATAAACCCTAGTTTGCAACCCTAACCCTAAATTGAAACCCTAATTTGAAACCCTAACCCTAATGTAAAACCCTAGTTTGAAACCCTAACCCTAATGTAAAACCCTAGTTTGTAACCCTAACCCTAATGTAAAACCCTAGTTTGAAACCCTAACCCTAATGTAAAACCCTAGTTTGAAACCCTAACCCTAATGTAAAACCCTAGTTTGAAGCACTAACCCTAATGTAAAACACTAGTTTGAAGCATTAACCCTAATGTTAAACCCTAGTTTGAAACCCTAACACTAAATTGAAACCCCAGTTTGAAACCCTAACCCTAATGTAAAACCCTAGTTTGAAACCCTAACCCTAATGTAAAACCCTAGTTTGTACCCCTAACCCTAATGTAAAACCTTAGTGTGAAACCCTAACCCTAATGTAAAACCCTAGTTTGAAACTCTAACCCTAATGTAAAACCCTAGTTTGAAACCCTAACCCTAATTTGAAACCCTAGTTTGAAACCCTAACCCTAATGTAAAACCCTAGTTTGAAACCCTAACCCTAATGATAAACCCTAGTTTGAAAACCCTAACCCTAATTTGAAACCCTAGTTTGAAACCCTAACCCTAATTTGAAACCCTAGTTTGAAACCCTAACCCTAATGTAAAACCCTAGTTTGTAACCTTAACACTAATGTAAAACCCTAGTTTGGAACCCTAACCCTAATGTTAAACCCTAGTTTGAAACCCTAACCCTAATGTAAAACCCTTGTTTGAAACCCTAACCCTAATGTAAAACCCTAGTTTGAAGCAGTAACCCTAATGTAAAACCCTAGTTTGAAACTCTAACCCTAATTTGAAACCCTAGTTTGAAACCCTAACCCTAATGTAAAACCCTAGTTTGAAAGCGTAACCCTAATGTAAAACCCTAGTTTGAAGCATTAACCCTAATGTAAAACCCTAGTTTGAAACCCTAACCATAAGGTAAAACCCTAGTTTGAAACCCTAACCCTAATGTAAAACCCTAGTTTGTAACCCTAACCCTAATGTAAAACCATAGTTTGAAACCCTAACCCTAATGTAAAACCCTAGTTTGAAACCCTAACCCTAATGTAAAACCCTAGTTTGAAACCCTAACCCTAATGTAAAACCCTAGTTTGAAACCCTAACCCTAATGTAAAACCCTTGTTTGAAACACTAACCCTAATGTAAAACCCTAGTTTGAAAACCTAACCCTAATGATAAACCCTAGTTTGAAACACTAACCCTAAATTTAACCCTAGTTTGAAACCCTAACCATAAGGTAAAACCCTAGTTTGAAACCCTAACCCTAATGTAAAACCCTAGTTTGTAACCCTAACCCTAATGTAAAACCATAGTTTGAAACCCTAACCCTAATGTAAAACCCTAGTTTGAAACCCTAACCCTAATGTAAAACCCTAGTTTGAAACCCTAACCCTAATGTAAAACCCTAGTTTGAAACCCTAACCCTAATGTAAAACCCTTGTTTGAAACCCTAACCCTAAAACAAAACCCTAGATTGAAACCCTAAGCCTAATTTGAAACCCTAGTTTTAAACCCTAACCCTAATGTAAAGCCCTAGTTTGGAAAACCCTAACCCTAGTTTGAAACCCGAGATTGAAACCCTAACCCTAATGTAAAACCCTAGTTTGAAACCCTAACCCTAATGTAAAACCCCTTGTTTGTAACCCTAACCCTAATTTGAAACCCTAGTTTGAAACCCTAACCCTAATGTTAAACCCTAGTTTGAAACCCTAACCCTAATGTAAAACCCTAGTTTGAAACCCTAACCCTAATTTGAAACCCTAGTTTGAAAACCTAACCCTAATGTAAAACCCTAGTTTGAAACCCTAACCCTCATAAAAAACCCTAGTTTGTAACCCTAACCCAAATGTAAAACCCTAGTTTGAAACACTAACCCTAATGTAAAACCCTAGTTTGAAACGCTAACCCTAATGTAAAACCCTAGTTTGAAGCATTAACCCTTAAGTAAAACACTAGTTTGAAACCCTAACCCTAATGTTAAACCCTAGTTTGAAACCCTAACCCTAATGTAAAACCCTAGTTTGAAACCCTAACCCTAATGATAAACCCTAGTTTGCAACCCTAACCCTAAATTGAAACCCTAGTTTGAAACCCTAACCCTAATGTAAAACCCTAGTTTGAAACCCTAACCCTAATGTAAAACCCTAGTTTGTAACCCTAACCCTAATGTAAAACCCTAGTTTGAAACCCTAACCCTAATGTAAAACCCTAGTTTGAAACCCTAACCCTAATGTAAAACCCTAGTTTGAAGCACTAACCCTAATGTAAAACACTAGTTTGAAGCATTAACCCTAATGTTAAACCCTAGTTTGAAACCCTAACACTAAATTGAAACCCCAGTTTGAAACCCTAACCCTAATGTAAAACCCTAGTTTGAAACCCTAACCCTAATGTAAAACCCTAGTTTGTACCCCTAACCCTAATGTAAAACCTTAGTGTGAAACCCTAACCCTAATGTAAAACCCTAGTTTGAAACTCTAACCCTAATGTAAAACCCTAGTTTGAGACCCTAACCCTAATTTGAAACCCTAGTTTGAAACCCTAACCCTAATGTAAAACCCTAGTTTGAAACCCTAACCCTAATGATAAACCCTAGTTTGAAAACCCTAACCCTAATTTGAAACCCTAGTTTGAAACCCTAACCCTAATTTGAAACCCTAGTTTGAAACCCTAACCCTAATGTAAAACCCTAGTTTGTAACCTTAACACTAATGTAAAACCCTAGTTTGGAACCCTAACCCTAATGTTAAACCCTAGTTTGAAACCCTAACCCTAATGTAAAACCCTTGTTTGAAACCCTAACCCTAATGTAAAACCCTAGTTTGAAGCAGTAACCCTAATGTAAAACCCTAGTTTGAAACTCTAACCCTAATTTGAAACCCTAGTTTGAAACCCTAACCCTAACGTTAAACCCTAGTTTGAAACCCTAACCGTAATGTAAAACCCTAGTTTGTAACCCTAATCCTAATGTAAAACCTTAGTGTGAAACCTTAACCCTAATGTAAAACCCTAGTTTGAAACACTAAGCCTAATTTGAAACCCTAGTTTGAAACCCTAACCCTAATGTAAAACCCTAGTTTGTAACCCTAACCCAAATGTAAAACCCTAGTTTGAAACCCTAACCCTAATGTAAAACCCTAGTTTGAAACCCTAACCCTAATGTAAAATCCTAGTTTGAAGCATTAACACTAATGTATTACCCTAGTTTGAAACCCTAACCCAAATGTTAAACCCTAGTTTGAAACCCTAACCCTAAATTGAAACCCTAGTTTGAAACCCTAACCCTAATGTAAAACCCTAGTTTGAAACCCTAACCCTAATGTAAAACCCTAGTTTGTCACCCTAACCCTAATGTAAAACCCTAGTTTGAAACCCTAACGCTAATGTAAAACCCTAGTTTGAAACCCTAACCCTAATGTAAAACCCTAGTTTGAAGCACTAACCCTAATTTAAAACCCTAGTTTGAAACCCTAACCCTAATGTTAAACCCGAGTTTGAAGCACTAACCCTAAATTATAACCCTAGTTTGAAACTCTTACCCTAATGTAAAACCCCAGTTTGAAACCCTAACCGTAATGTAAAACCCTAGTTTGTAACCCTAACCCTAATGTTAAACCCTAGTTTGAAACCCTAACCCTAATGTAAAACCCTAGTTTGAAACCCTAACCCTAATGATAAACCCTAGTTTAAAACCCTAACCCTAATGCAAAACCCTAGTTTGAAACCCTAACCCTAAAGTAAAACTCTTGTTTGTAAACCTAACCCAAATGTAAAACCCTAGTTTGAAACCCAACCCTAATGTAAAACTCTAGTTTGAAAACCTAACCCTAATGATAAACCCTAGTTTGAAACACTAACCCTAAATTTAAACCCTAGTTTGAAACCCTAACCATAAGGTAAAACCCTAGTTTGAAACCCTAACCCTAATGTAAAACCCTAGTTTGAAACCCTAACCCTAATGTAAAACCCTTGTTTGAAACCCTAACCCTAAAACAAAACCCTAGATTGAAACCCTAAGCCTAATTTGAAACCCTAGTTTTAAACCCTAACCCTAATGTAAAGCCCTAGTTTGGAAAACCCTAACCCTAGTTTGAAACCCGAGATTGAAACCCTAACCCTAATGTAAAACCCTAGTTTGAAACCCTAACCCTAATGTAAAACCCCTTGTTTTTGTAACCCTAACCCTAATTTGAAACCCTAGTTTGAAACCCTAACCCTAATGTAAAACCCTAGTTTGAAACCCTAACCCTAATGTAAAACCCTAGTTTGAAACCCTAACCCTAATGTAAAACCCTTGTTTGAAACACTAACCCTAATGTAAAACCCTAGTTTGAAAACCTAACCCTAATGATAAACCCTAGTTTGAAACACTAACCCTAAATTTAACCCTAGTTTGAAACCCTAACCATAAGGTAAAACCCTAGTTTGAAACCCTAACCCTAATGTAAAACCCTAGTTTGTAACCCTAACCCTAATGTAAAACCATAGTTTGAAACCCTAACCCTAATGTAAAACCCTAGTTTGAAACCCTAACCCTAATGTAAAACCCTAGTTTGAAACCCTAACCCTAATGTAAAACCCTAGTTTGAAACCCTAACCCTAATGTAAAACCCTTGTTTGAAACCCTAACCCTAAAACAAAACCCTAGATTGAAACCCTAAGCCTAATTTGAAACCCTAGTTTTAAACCCTAACCCTAATGTAAAGCCCTAGTTTGGAAAACCCTAACCCTAGTTTGAAACCCGAGATTGAAACCCTAACCCTAATGTAAAACCCTAGTTTGAAACCCTAACCCTAATGTAAAACCCCTTGTTTGTAACCCTAACCCTAATTTGAAACCCTAGTTTGAAACCCTAACCCTAATGTTAAACCCTAGTTTGAAACCCTAACCCTAATGTAAAACCCTAGTTTGAAACCCTAACCCTAATTTGAAACCCTAGTTTGAAAACCTAACCCTAATGTAAAACCCTAGTTTGAAACCCTAACCCTCATAAAAAACCCTAGTTTGTAACCCTAACCCAAATGTAAAACCCTAGTTTGAAACACTAACCCTAATGTAAAACCCTAGTTTGAAACGCTAACCCTAATGTAAAACCCTAGTTTGAAGCATTAACCCTTAAGTAAAACACTAGTTTGAAACCCTAACCCTAATGTTAAACCCTAGTTTGAAACCCTAACCCTAATGTAAAACCCTAGTTTGAAACCCTAACCCTAATGATAAACCCTAGTTTGCAACCCTAACCCTAAATTGAAACCCTAGTTTGAAACCCTAACCCTAATGTAAAACCCTAGTTTGAAACCCTAACCCTAATGTAAAACCCTAGTTTGTAACCCTAACCCTAATGTAAAACCCTAGTTTGAAACCCTAACCCTAATGTAAAACCCTAGTTTGAAACCCTAACCCTAATGTAAAACCCTAGTTTGAAGCACTAACCCTAATGTAAAACACTAGTTTGAAGCATTAACCCTAATGTTAAACCCTAGTTTGAAACCCTAACACTAAATTGAAACCCCAGTTTGAAACCCTAACCCTAATGTAAAACCCTAGTTTGAAACCCTAACCCTAATGTAAAACCCTAGTTTGTACCCCTAACCCTAATGTAAAACCTTAGTGTGAAACCCTAACCCTAATGTAAAACCCTAGTTTGAAACTCTAACCCTAATGTAAAACCCTAGTTTGAGACCCTAACCCTAATTTGAAACCCTAGTTTGAAACCCTAACCCTAATGTAAAACCCTAGTTTGAAACCCTAACCCTAATGATAAACCCTAGTTTGAAAACCCTAACCCTAATTTGAAACCCTAGTTTGAAACCCTAACCCTAATTTGAAACCCTAGTTTGAAACCCTAACCCTAATGTAAAACCCTAGTTTGTAACCTTAACACTAATGTAAAACCCTAGTTTGGAACCCTAACCCTAATGTTAAACCCTAGTTTGAAACCCTAACCCTAATGTAAAACCCTTGTTTGAAACCCTAACCCTAATGTAAAACCCTAGTTTGAAGCAGTAACCCTAATGTAAAACCCTAGTTTGAAACTCTAACCCTAATTTGAAACCCTAGTTTGAAACCCTAACCCTAACGTTAAACCCTAGTTTGAAACCCTAACCGTAATGTAAAACCCTAGTTTGTAACCCTAATCCTAATGTAAAACCTTAGTGTGAAACCTTAACCCTAATGTAAAACCCTAGTTTGAAACACTAAGCCTAATTTGAAACCCTAGTTTGAAACCCTAACCCTAATGTAAAACCCTAGTTTGTAACCCTAACCCAAATGTAAAACCCTAGTTTGAAACCCTAACCCTAATGTAAAACCCTAGTTTGAAACCCTAACCCTAATGTAAAATCCTAGTTTGAAGCATTAACACTAATGTATTACCCTAGTTTGAAACCCTAACCCAAATGTTAAACCCTAGTTTGAAACCCTAACCCTAAATTGAAACCCTAGTTTGAAACCCTAACCCTAATGTAAAACCCTAGTTTGAAACCCTAACCCTAATGTAAAACCCTAGTTTGTCACCCTAACCCTAATGTAAAACCCTAGTTTGAAACCCTAACGCTAATGTAAAACCCTAGTTTGAAACCCTAACCCTAATGTAAAACCCTAGTTTGAAGCACTAACCCTAATTTAAAACCCTAGTTTGAAACCCTAACCCTAATGTTAAACCCGAGTTTGAAGCACTAACCCTAAATTATAACCCTAGTTTGAAACTCTTACCCTAATGTAAAACCCCAGTTTGAAACCCTAACCGTAATGTAAAACCCTAGTTTGTAACCCTAACCCTAATGTTAAACCCTAGTTTGAAACCCTAACCCTAATGTAAAACCCTAGTTTGAAACCCTAACCCTAATGATAAACCCTAGTTTAAAACCCTAACCCTAATGCAAAACCCTAGTTTGAAACCCTAACCCTAAAGTAAAACTCTTGTTTGTAAACCTAACCCAAATGTAAAACCCTAGTTTGAAACCCAACCCTAATGTAAAACTCTAGTTTGAAAACCTAACCCTAATGATAAACCCTAGTTTGAAACACTAACCCTAAATTTAAACCCTAGTTTGAAACCCTAACCATAAGGTAAAACCCTAGTTTGAAACCCTAACCCTAATGTAAAACCCTAGTTTGAAACCCTAACCCTAATGTAAAACCCTTGTTTGAAACCCTAACCCTAAAACAAAACCCTAGATTGAAACCCTAAGCCTAATTTGAAACCCTAGTTTTAAACCCTAACCCTAATGTAAAGCCCTAGTTTGGAAAACCCTAACCCTAGTTTGAAACCCGAGATTGAAACCCTAACCCTAATGTAAAACCCTAGTTTGAAACCCTAACCCTAATGTTAAACCCCTTGTTTGTAACCCTAACCCTAATTTGAAACCCTAGTTTGAAACCCTAACCCTAATGTTAAACCCTAGTTTGAAACCCTAACCCTAATGTAAAACCCTAGTTTGAAACCCTAACCCTAATTTGAAACCCTAGTTTGAAAACCTAACCCTAATGTAAAACCCTAGTTTGAAACCCTAACCCTCATAAAAAACCCTAGTTTGTAACCCTAACCCAAATGTAAAACCCTAGTTTGAAACACTAACCCTAATGTAAAACCCTAGTTTGAAACGCTAACCCTAATGTAAAACCCTAGTTTGAAGCATTAACCCTAAAGTAAAACACTAGTTTGAAACCCTAACCCTAATGTTAAACCCTAGTTTGAAACCCTAACCCTAATGTAAAACCTTAGTGTGAAACCTTAACCCTAATGTAAAACCCTAGTTTGAAACACTAAGCCTAATTTGAAACCCTAGTTTGAAACCCTAACCCTAATGTAAAACCCTAGTTTGTAACCCTAACCCAAATGTAAAACCCTAGTTTGAAACCCTAACCCTAATGTAAAACCCTAGTTTGAAACCCTAACCCTAATGTAAAATCCTAGTTTGAAGCATTAACACTAATGTATTACCCTAGTTTGAAACCCTAACCCAAATGTTAAACCCTAGTTTGAAACCCTAACCCTAAATTGAAACCCTAGTTTGAAACCCTAACCCTAATGTAAAACCCTAGTTTGAAACCCTAACCCTAATGTAAAACCCTAGTTTGTCACCCTAACCCTAATGTAAAACCCTAGTTTGAAACCCTAACGCTAATGTAAAACCCTAGTTTGAAACCCTAACCCTAATGTAAAACCCTAGTTTGAAGCACTAACCCTAATTTAAAACCCTAGTTTGAAACCCTAACCCTAATGTTAAACCCTAGTTTGAAGCACTAACCCTAAATTATAACCCTAGTTTGAAACTCTTACCCTAATGTAAAACCCCAGTTTGAAACCCTAACCCTAATGTTAAACCCTAGTTTGAAGCACTAACCCTAAATTATAACCCTAGTTTGAAACTCTTACCCTAATGTAAAACCCCAGTTTGAAACCCTAACCGTAATGTAAAACCCTAGTTTGTAACCCTAACCCTAATGTTAAACCCTAGTTTGAAACCCCAACCCTAATGTAAAACCCTAGTTTGAAACCCTAACCCTAATGATAAACCCTAGTTTAAAACCCTAACCCTAATGCAAAACCCTAGTTTGAAACCCTAACCCTAAAGTAAAACTCTTGTTTGTAAACCTAACCCAAATGTAGAACCCTAGTTTGAAACCCAACCCTAATGTAAAACTCTAGTTTGAAAACCTAACCCTAATGATAAACCCTAGTTTGAAACACTAACCCTAAATTTAAACCCTAGTTTGAAACCCTAACCATAAGGTAAAACCCTAGTTTGAAACCCTAACCCTAATGTAAAACCCTAGTTTGTAACCCTAACCCTAATGTAAAACCATAGTTTGAAACCCTAACCCTAATGTAAAACCCTAGTTTGAAACCCTAACCCTAATGTAAAACCCTAGTTTGAAACCCTAACCCTAATGTAAAACCCTAGTTTGAAACCCTAACCCTAATGTAAAACCCTTGTTTGAAACCCTAACCATAAGGTAAAACCCTAGTTTGCAACCCTAACCCTAAATTGAAACCCTAGTTTGAAACCCTAACCCTAATGTAAAACCCTAGTTTGAAACCCTAACCCTAATGTAAAACCCTAGTTTGTAACCCTAACCCTAATGTAAAACCCTAGTTTGAAACCCTAACCCTAATGTAAAACCCTAGTTTGAAACCCTAACCCTAATGTAAAACCCTAGTTTGAAGCACTAACCCTAATGTAAAACACTAGTTTGAAGCATTAACCCTAATGTTAAACCCTAGTTTGAAACCCTAACACTAAATTGAAACCCCAGTTTGAAACCCTAACCCTAATGTAAAACCCTAGTTTGAAACCCTAACCCTAATGTAAAACCCTAGTTTGTACCCCTAACCCTAATGTAAAACCTTAGTGTGAAACCCTAACCCTAATGTAAAACCCTAGTTTGAAACTCTAACCCTAATGTAAAACCCTAGTTTGAAACCCTAACCCTAATTTGAAACCCTAGTTTGAAACCCTAACCCTAATGTAAAACCCTAGTTTGAAACCCTAACCCTAATGATAAACCCTAGTTTGAAAACCCTAACCCTAATTTGAAACCCTAGTTTGAAACCCTAACCCTAATTTGAAACCCTAGTTTGAAACCCTAACCCTAATGTAAAACCCTAGTTTGTAACCTTAACACTAATGTAAAACCCTAGTTTGGAACCCTAACCCTAATGTTAAACCCTAGTTTGAAACCCTAACCCTAATGTAAAACCCTTGTTTGAAACCCTAACCCTAATGTAAAACCCTAGTTTGAAACCCTAACCCTAATGTAAAACCCTTGTTTGAAACCCTAACCCTAAAACAAAACCCTAGATTGAAACCCTAAGCCTAATTTGAAACCCTAGTTTTAAACCCTAACCCTAATGTAAAGCCCTAGTTTGGAAAACCCTAACCCTAGTTTGAAACCCGAGATTGAAACCCTAACCCTAATGTAAAACCCTAGTTTGAAACCCTAACCCTAATGTAAAACCCCTTGTTTGTAACCCTAACCCTAATTTGAAACCCTAGTTTGAAACCCTAACCCTAATGTTAAACCCTAGTTTGAAACCCTAACCCTAATGTAAAACCCTAGTTTGAAACCCTAACCCTAATTTGAAACCCTAGTTTGAAAACCTAACCCTAATGTAAAACCCTAGTTTGAAACCCTAACCCTCATAAAAAACCCTAGTTTGTAACCCTAACCCAAATGTAAAACCCTAGTTTGAAACACTAACCCTAATGTAAAACCCTAGTTTGAAACGCTAACCCTAATGTAAAACCCTAGTTTGAAGCATTAACCCTAAAGTAAAACACTAGTTTGAAACCCTAACCCTAATGTTAAACCCTAGTTTGAAACCCTAACCCTAATGTAAAACCTTAGTGTGAAACCTTAACCCTAATGTAAAACCCTAGTTTGAAACACTAAGCCTAATTTGAAACCCTAGTTTGAAACCCTAACCCTAATGTAAAACCCTAGTTTGTAACCCTAACCCAAATGTAAAACCCTAGTTTGAAACCCTAACCCTAATGTAAAACCCTAGTTTGAAACCCTAACCCTAATGTAAAATCCTAGTTTGAAGCACTAACACTAATGTATTACCCTAGTTTGAAACCCTAACCCAAATGTTAAACCCTAGTTTGAAACCCTAACCCTAAATTGAAACCCTAGTTTGAAACCCTAACCCTAATGTAAAACCCTAGTTTGAAACCCTAACCCTAATGTAAAACCCTAGTTTGTCACCCTAACCCTAATGTAAAACCCTAGTTTGAAACCCTAACGCTAATGTAAAACCCTAGTTTGAAACCCTAACCCTAATGTAAAACCATAGTTTGAAGCACTAACCCTAATTTAAAACCCTAGTTTGAAACCCTAACCCTAATGTTAAACCCTAGTTTGAAGCACTAACCCTAAATTATAACCCTAGTTTGAAACTCTTACCCTAATGTAAAACCCCAGTTTGAAACCCTAACCGTAATGTAAAACCCTAGTTTGTAACCCTAACCCTAATGTTAAACCCTAGTTTGAAACCCCAACCCTAATGTAAAACCCTAGTTTGAAACCCTAACCCTAATGATAAACCCTAGTTTAAAACCCTAACCCTAATGCAAAACCCTAGTTTGAAACCCTAACCCTAAAGTAAAACTCTTGTTTGTAAACCTAACCCAAATGTAAAACCCTAGTTTGAAACCCAACCCTAATGTAAAACTCTAGTTTGAAAACCTAACCCTAATGATAAACCCTAGTTTGAAACACTAACCCTAAATTTAAACCCTAGTTTGAAACCCTAACCATAAGGTAAAACCCTAGTTTGAAACCCTAACCCTAATGTAAAACCCTAGTTTGTAACCCTAACCCTAATGTAAAACCATAGTTTGAAACCCTAACCCTAATGTAAAACCCTAGTTTGAAACCCTAACCCTAATGTAAAACCCTAGTTTGAAACCCTAACCCTAATGTAAAACCCTAGTTTGAAACCCTAACCCTAATGTAAAACCCTTGTTTGAAACCCTAACCCTAAAACAAAACCCTAGATTGAAACCCTAAGCCTAATTTGAAACCCTAGTTTTAAACCCTAACCCTAATGTAAAGCCCTAGTTTGGAAAACCCTAACCCTAGTTTGAAACCCGAGATTGAAACCCTAACCCTAATGTAAAACCCTAGTTTGAAACCCCAACCCTAATGTAAAACCCCTTGTTTGTAACCCTAACCCTAATTTGAAACCCTAGTTTGAAACCCTAACCCTAATGTTAAACCCTAGTTTGAAACCCTAACCCTAATGTAAAACCCTAGTTTGAAACCCTAACCCTAATTTGAAACCCTAGTTTGAAAACCTAACCCTAATGTAAAACCCTAGTTTGAAACCCTAACCCTCATAAAAAACCCTAGTTTGTAACCCTAACCCAAATGTAAAACCCTAGTTTGAAACACTAACCCTAATGTAAAACCCTAGTTTGAAACGCTAACCCTAATGTAAAACCCTAGTTTGAAGCATTAACCCTAAAGTAAAACACTAGTTTGAAACCCTAACCCTAATGTTAAACCCTAGTTTGAAACCCTAACCCTAATGTAAAACCCTAGTTTGAAACCCTAACCCTAATGTAAAACCCTAGTTTGTAACCCTAACCCTAATGTAAAACCCTAGTTTGAAACCCTAACCCTAATGTAAAACCCTAGTTTTTAACCCTAACCCTAATGTAAAACCCTAGTTTGAAGCACTAACCCTAATGTAAAACACTAGTTTGAAACGCTAACCCTAATGTAAAACCCTAGTTTGAAGCATTAACCCTAATGTTAAACCCTAGTTTGAAACCCTAACACTAAATTGAAACCCCAGTTTGAAACCCTAACCCTAATGTAAAACCCTAGTTTGAAACCCTAACCCTAATGTAAAACCCTAGTTTGTACCCCTAACCCTAATGTAAAACCTTAGTGTGAAACCCTAACCCTAATGTAAAACCCTAGTTTGAAACTCTAACCCTAATGTAAAACCCTAGTTTGAAACCCTAACCCTAATTTGAAACCCTAGTTTGAAACCCTAACCCTAATGTAAAACCCTTGTTTGAAACCCTAACCCTAATGTAAAACCCTAGTTTGAAACCCTAACCCTAATGTTAAAGCCTAGTTTGTAACCCTAACCCTAATGTAAAACCCTAGTTTGAAACCCTAACCCTAATGTAAAACCCTAGTTTGTAACCCTAACCCTAATGTAAAATGACTGTTTTGAAACCCTAACCCTAATGTAAAACCCTAGTTTGAAACCCTAACCCTAATGTAAAACCCTAGTTTGAAACCCTAATCCTAACGTTAAACCCTAGTTTGTAACCCTAACCCTAATGTAAAACCCTAGTTTGAAACCCTAACCCTAATGTAAAACCCTAGTTTGAAACCCTAACCCTAATGTAAAACCCTTGTTTGAAACCCTAACCCTAATGTAAAACCCTAATTTGAAACCCTAAGCCTAATTTGAAACCCTAGTTTGAAACCCTAAACCTAATGTAAAACCCTAGTTTGTAACCCTAACCCAAATGTAAAACCCTAGTTTGAAAACCTAACACTAATGTAAAACCCTAGTTTGAAACCCTAACCCTAATGTAAAACCCTAGTTTGAAGCATTAACCCTAATGTAAAACCCTAGTTTGAAGCACTAACCCTAATGTAAAACACTAGTTTGAAACGCTAACCCTAATGTAAAACCCTAGTTTGAAACCCCAAATCTAATTTGAAACCATAGTTTAAAACCCTAACCCTAATTTAAAACCCTAGTTTGAAGCATTAACCCTAATGTAAAACACTAGTTTGAAACGCTAACCCTAATGTTAAACCCTAATTTGAAACCCTAACCCTAATGTAAAACCCTAGTTTGAAACCCTAACCCTAATGTAAAACCCTAGTTTGAAACCCCAAACCTAATTTGAAACCATAGTTTGAAACCCTAACCCTAATGTAAAACCCTAGTTTGTAACCCTAAACCTAATGTAAAACCCAAGTTTGAAACCCTAACCCTAATTTAAAACCCCTGTTTTGAAACCCTAACCCTAATGTAAAACCCTAGTTTGAAACCCTAACCCTAATGATAAACCCTAGTTTAAAACCCTAACCCTAATTAGAAAGCCTAGTTTGAAACCCTAACCCTAATGTAAAACCCTAGTTTGAAACCCTAACCCTAATGATAAACCCTAGTTTAAAACCCTAACCCTAATGTAAAACCCTAGTTTGAAACCCTAACCCTAATGTAAAACCCTAGTTTGTCACCCTAACCCTAATGTAAAACCCTAGTTTGAAACCCTAACGCTAATGTAAAACCCTAGTTTGAAACCCTAACCCTAATGTAAAACCATAGTTTGAAGCACTAACCCTAATTTAAAACCCTAGTTTGAAACCCTAACCCTAATGTTAAACCCTAGTTTGAAGCACTAACCCTAAATTATAACCCTAGTTTGAAACTCTTACCCTAATGTAAAACCCCAGTTTGAAACCCTAACCGTAATGTAAAACCCTAGTTTGTAACCCTAACCCTAATGTTAAACCCTAGTTTGAAACCCCAACCCTAATGTAAAACCCTAGTTTGAAACCCTAACCCTAATGATAAACCCTAGTTTAAAACCCTAACCCTAATGCAAAACCCTAGTTTGAAACCCTAACCCTAAAGTAAAACTCTTGTTTGTAAACCTAACCCAAATGTAAAACCCTAGTTTGAAACCCAACCCTAATGTAAAACTCTAGTTTGAAAACCTAACCCTAATGATAAACCCTAGTTTGAAACACTAACCCTAAATTTAAACCCTAGTTTGAAACCCTAACCATAAGGTAAAACCCTAGTTTGAAACCCTAACCCTAATGTAAAACCCTAGTTTGTAACCCTAACCCTAATGTAAAACCATAGTTTGAAACCCTAACCCTAATGTAAAACCCTAGTTTGAAACCCTAACCCTAATGTAAAACCCTAGTTTGAAACCCTAACCCTAATGTAAAACCCTAGTTTGAAACCCTAACCCTAATGTAAAACCCTTGTTTGAAACCCTAACCCTAAAACAAAACCCTAGATTGAAACCCTAAGCCTAATTTGAAACCCTAGTTTTAAACCCTAACCCTAATGTAAAGCCCTAGTTTGGAAAACCCTAACCCTAGTTTGAAACCCGAGATTGAAACCCTAACCCTAATGTAAAACCCTAGTTTGAAACCCCAACCCTAATGTAAAACCCCTTGTTTGTAACCCTAACCCTAATTTGAAACCCTAGTTTGAAACCCTAACCCTAATGTTAAACCCTAGTTTGAAACCCTAACCCTAATGTAAAACCCTAGTTTGAAACCCTAACCCTAATTTGAAACCCTAGTTTGAAAACCTAACCCTAATGTAAAACCCTAGTTTGAAACCCTAACCCTCATAAAAAACCCTAGTTTGTAACCCTAACCCAAATGTAAAACCCTAGTTTGAAACACTAACCCTAATGTAAAACCCTAGTTTGAAACGCTAACCCTAATGTAAAACCCTAGTTTGAAGCATTAACCCTAAAGTAAAACACTAGTTTGAAACCCTAACCCTAATGTTAAACCCTAGTTTGAAACCCTAACCCTAATGTAAAACCCTAGTTTGAAACCCTAACCCTAATGTAAAACCCTAGTTTGTAACCCTAACCCTAATGTAAAACCCTAGTTTGAAACCCTAACCCTAATGTAAAACCCTAGTTTTTAACCCTAACCCTAATGTAAAACCCTAGTTTGAAGCACTAACCCTAATGTAAAACACTAGTTTGAAACGCTAACCCTAATGTAAAACCCTAGTTTGAAGCATTAACCCTAATGTTAAACCCTAGTTTGAAACCCTAACACTAAATTGAAACCCCAGTTTGAAACCCTAACCCTAATGTAAAACCCTAGTTTGAAACCCTAACCCTAATGTAAAACCCTAGTTTGTACCCCTAACCCTAATGTAAAACCTTAGTGTGAAACCCTAACCCTAATGTAAAACCCTAGTTTGAAACTCTAACCCTAATGTAAAACCCTAGTTTGAAACCCTAACCCTAATTTGAAACCCTAGTTTGAAACCCTAACCCTAATGTAAAACCCTTGTTTGAAACCCTAACCCTAATGTAAAACCCTAGTTTGAAACCCTAACCCTAATGTTAAAGCCTAGTTTGTAACCCTAACCCTAATGTAAAACCCTAGTTTGAAACCCTAACCCTAATGTAAAACCCTAGTTTGTAACCCTAACCCTAATGTAAAATGACTGTTTTGAAACCCTAACCCTAATGTAAAACCCTAGTTTGAAACCCTAACCCTAATGTAAAACCCTAGTTTGAAACCCTAATCCTAACGTTAAACCCTAGTTTGTAACCCTAACCCTAATGTAAAACCCTAGTTTGAAACCCTAACCCTAATGTAAAACCCTAGTTTGAAACCCTAACCCTAATGTAAAACCCTTGTTTGAAACCCTAACCCTAATGTAAAACCCTAATTTGAAACCCTAAGCCTAATTTGAAACCCTAGTTTGAAACCCTAAACCTAATGTAAAACCCTAGTTTGTAACCCTAACCCAAATGTAAAACCCTAGTTTGAAAACCTAACACTAATGTAAAACCCTAGTTTGAAACCCTAACCCTAATGTAAAACCCTAGTTTGAAGCATTAACCCTAATGTAAAACCCTAGTTTGAAGCACTAACCCTAATGTAAAACACTAGTTTGAAACGCTAACCCTAATGTAAAACCCTAGTTTGAAACCCCAAATCTAATTTGAAACCATAGTTTAAAACCCTAACCCTAATTTAAAACCCTAGTTTGAAGCATTAACCCTAATGTAAAACACTAGTTTGAAACGCTAACCCTAATGTTAAACCCTAATTTGAAACCCTAACCCTAATGTAAAACCCTAGTTTGAAACCCTAACCCTAATGTAAAACCCTAGTTTGAAACCCCAAACCTAATTTGAAACCATAGTTTGAAACCCTAACCCTAATGTAAAACCCTAGTTTGTAACCCTAAACCTAATGTAAAACCCAAGTTTGAAACCCTAACCCTAATTTAAAACCCCTGTTTTGAAACCCTAACCCTAATGTAAAACCCTAGTTTGAAACCCTAACCCTAATGATAAACCCTAGTTTAAAACCCTAACCCTAATTAGAAAGCCTAGTTTGAAACCCTAACCCTAATGTAAAACCCTAGTTTGAAACCCTAACCCTAATGATAAACCCTAGTTTAAAACCCTAACCCTAATTTGAAACCCTAGTTTGAAACCCTAACTCTAATTTGAAACCCTAGTTTGAAACCCTAACCCTAATGTAAAACCCTAGTTTGTAACCTTAACACTAATGTAAAACCCTAGTTTGGAACCCTAACCCTAATGTTAAACCCTAGTTTGAAACCCTAACCCTAATGTAAAACCCTTGTTTGAAACCCTAACCCTAATGTAAAACCCTAGTTTGAAGCAGTAACCCTAATGTAAAACCCTAGTTTGAAACTCTAACCCTAATTTGAAACCCTAGTTTGAAACCCTAACCCTAATGTAAAACCCTAGTTTGAAAGCGTAACCCTAATGTAAAACCCTAGTTTGAAGCATTAACCCTAATGTAAAACCCTAGTTTGAAACCGTAACCCTAACGTTAAACCCTAGTTTGAAACCATAACCGTAATGTAAAACCCTAGTTTGTAACCCTAACCCTAATGTAAAACCTTAGTGTGAAACCCTAACCCTAATGTAAAACCCTAGTTTGAAACCCTAACCCTAATGTAAAACCCTAGTTTGAAACCCTAACCCTAATGTAAAACCCTTGTTTGAAACCCTAACCCTAATGTAAAACCCTAGTTTGAAACCCTAATGTAAAACCCTTGTTTGAAAACCTAACCCTAATGTAAAACCCTAGTTTGTAACCCTAACCCTAATGTAAAATGACTGTTTTGAAACCCTAACCCTAATGTAAAACCCTTGTTTGAAACCCTAACCCTAATGTAAAACCCTAGTTTGAAACCCTAATCCTAATGTTAAACCCTAGTTTCTAACCCTAACCCTAATGTAAAACCCTAGTTTGAAACCCTAACCCTAATGTTAAACCGTAGTTTGAAACCCTAATGTAAAACCCTTGTTTGAAACCCTAACCCTAATGTAAAACCCTAGTTTGAAACCCTAAGCCTAATTTGAAACCCTTGTTTGAAACCCGAAATCTAATGTAAAACCCTAGTTTGTAACCCTAACCCTAATGTAAAACCCTAGTTTGAAGCACTAACCCTAATGTAAAACCCTAGTTTGAAGCACTAACCCTAATGTAAAACACTAGTTTGAAACCCTAACCCTCATAAAAAACCCTAGTTTGTAACCCTAACCCAAATGTAAAACCCTAGTTTGAAACACTAACCCTAATGTAAAACCCTAGTTTGAAACGCTAACCCTAATGTAAAACCCTAGTTTGAAGCATTAACCCTAAAGTAAAACACTAGTTTGAAACCCTAACCCTAATGTTAAACCCTAGTTTGAAACCCTAACCCTAATGTAAAACCCTAGTTTGAAACCCTAACCCTAATGATAAACCCTAGTTTGCAACCCTAACCCTAAATTGAAACCCTAGTTTGAAACCCTAACCCTAATGTAAAACCCTAGTTTGAAACCCTAACCCTAATGTAAAACCCTAGTTTGTAACCCTAACCCTAATGTAAAACCCTAGTTTGAAACCCTAACCCTAATGTAAAACCCTAGTTTGAAACCCTAACCCTAATGTAAAACCCTAGTTTGAAGCACTAACCCTAATGTAAAACACTAGTTTGAAGCATTAACCCTAATGTTAAACCCTAGTTTGAAACCCTAACACTAAATTGAAACCCCAGTTTGAAACCCTAACCCTAATGTAAAACCCTAGTTTGAAACCCTAACCCTAATGTAAAACCCTAGTTTGTACCCCTAACCCTAATGTAAAACCTTAGTGTGAAACCCTAACCCTAATGTAAAACCCTAGTTTGAAACTCTAACCCTAATGTAAAACCCTAGTTTGAAACCCTAACCCTAATTTGAAACCCTAGTTTGAAACCCTAACCCTAATGTAAAACCCTAGTTTGAAACCCTAACCCTAATGATAAACCCTAGTTTGAAAACCCTAACCCTAATTTGAAACCCTAGTTTGAAACCCTAACCCTAATTTGAAACCCTAGTTTGAAACCCTAACCCTAATGTAAAACCCTAGTTTGTAACCTTAACACTAATGTAAAACCCTAGTTTGGAACCCTAACCCTAATGTTAAACCCTAGTTTGAAACCCTAACCCTAATGTAAAACCCTTGTTTGAAACCCTAACCCTAATGTAAAACCCTAGTTTGAAGCAGTAACCCTAATGTAAAACCCTAGTTTGAAACTCTAACCCTAATTTGAAACCCTAGTTTGAAACCCTAACCCTAATGTAAAACCCTAGTTTGAAAGCGTAACCCTAATGTAAAACCCTAGTTTGAAGCATTAACCCTAATGTAAAACCCTAGTTTGAAACCCTAACCGTAATGTAAAACCCTAGTTTGTAACCCTAATCCTAATGTAAAACCTTAGTGTGAAACCTTAACCCTAATGTAAAACCCTAGTTTGAAACACTAAGCCTAATTTGAAACCCTAGTTTGAAACCCTAACCCTAATGTAAAACCCTAGTTTGTAACCCTAACCCAAATGTAAAACCCTAGTTTGAAACCCTAACCCTAATGTAAAACCCTAGTTTGAAACCCTAACCCTAATGTAAAATCCTAGTTTGAAGCATTAACACTAATGTATTACCCTAGTTTGAAACCCTAACCCAAATGTTAAACCCTAGTTTGAAACCCTAACCCTAAATTGAAACCCTAGTTTGAAACCCTAACCCTAATGTAAAACCCTAGTTTGAAACCCTAACCCTAATGTAAAACCCTAGTTTGTCACCCTAACCCTAATGTAAAACCCTAGTTTGAAACCCTAACGCTAATGTAAAACCCTAGTTTGAAACCCTAACCCTAATGTAAAACCCTAGTTTGAAGCACTAACCCTAATTTAAAACCCTAGTTTGAAACCCTAACCCTAATGTTAAACCCTAGTTTGAAGCACTAACCCTAAATTATAACCCTAGTTTGAAACTCTTACCCTAATGTAAAACCCCAGTTTGAAACCCTAACCGTAATGTAAAACCCTAGTTTGTAACCCTAACCCTAATGTTAAACCCTAGTTTGAAACCCTAACCCTAATGTAAAACCCTAGTTTGAAACCCTAACCCTAATGATAAACCCTAGTTTAAAACCCTAACCCTAATGCAAAACCCTAGTTTGAAACCCTAACCCTAAAGTAAAACTCTTGTTTGTAAACCTAACCCAAATGTAAAACCCTAGTTTGAAACCCAACCCTAATGTAAAACCCTAGTTTGAAGCATTAACCCTAATGTAAAACACTAGTTTGAAACCCTAACCCTAATGATAAACCCTAGTTTGAAACCCTAACCCTAAATTGAAACCCTAGTTTGAAACCCTAACCCTAATGTAAAACCCTAGTTTGAAACCCTAACCCTAATGTAAAACCCTAGTTTGAAGCATTAACCCTAATGTTAAACCCTAGTTTGAAACCCTAACCCTAATGTTAAACCCTAGTTTGAAACCCTAACCCTAAATTGAAACCCTAGTTTGAAACCCTAGTTTGAAACCCTAACCCTAATGTAAAACCCTAGTTTGTAACCCTAACCCTAATGTAAAACCTTAGTATGAAACCCTAACCCTAATTTGAAACCCTAGTTTGAAACCCTAATTTTAATGTAAAACCCTAGTTTGAAACCCTAACCCTAATGTAAAACCCTAGTTTGTAACCCTAACCCTAATGTAAAACCCTAGTTTGAAACCCTAACCCTAATGTAAAACCCTAGTTTATAACCCTAACCCTAATGTAAAATGACTGTTTTGAAACCCTAACCCTAATGTAAAACCCTTGTTTGAAACCCTAACCCTAATGTAAAACCCTAGTTTGAAACCCTAACCCTAATGTAAAACCCTAGTTTGTAACCCTAACCCTAATGTAAAATGACTGTTTTGAAACCCTAACCCTAATGTAAAACCTTTGTTTGAAACCCTAACCCTAATGTAAAACACTAGTTTGAAAACCTAACCCTAATGTAAAACCCTAGTGTGAAACCCTCACCCTAATTCTTAACCCCTGTTTTGAAACACTTACCCTAATGTAAAACCCTTGTTTGAAACCCTAACCCTAATGTAAAACCCTAGTTTGAAACCCTAAGCCTTATTTGAAACCCTAGTTTGAAACCCTAACCCTAATGTAAAACCCTAGTTTGAAACCCTAACCCTAATGTAAAACCCTAGTTTGTAACCCTAACCCTAATGTAAAATGACTGTTTTGAAACCCTAACCCTAATGTAAAACCCTTGTTTGAAACCCTAACCCTAATGTAAAACCCTAGTTTGAAACCCTAATCCTAATGTTAAACCCTAGTTTGTAACCCTAACCCTAATGTAAAACCCTAGTTTGAAACCCTAACCCTAATGTTAAACCCTAGTTTGAAACCCTAATGTAAAACCCTTGTTTGAAACCCTAACCCTAATGTAAAACCCTAGTTTGAAACCCTAAGCCTATTTTAAACCCTTGTTTGAAACCCTAAACCTAATGTAAAACCCTAGTTTGTAACCCTAACCCTAATGTAAAACCCTAGTTTGAAACCCAAACCCTAATGTAAAACCCTAGTTTGAAGCATTAACCCTAATGTAAAACCCTAGTTTGAAGCACTAACCCTAATGTAAAACACTAGTTTGAAACGCTAACCCTAATGTAAAACCCTAGTTTGAAACCCCAAATCTAATTTGAAACCATAGTTTAAAACCCTAACCCTAATGTAAAACCCTATTTTGAAGCATTAACCCTAATGTAAAACACTAGTTTGAAACGCTAACCCTAATGTTAAACCCTAGTTTGAAACCCTAATCCTAATGTTAAACCCTAGTTTGTAACCCTAACCCTAATGTAAAACCCTAGTTTGAAACCCTAACCCTAATGTTAAACCCTAGTTTGAAACCCTAATGTAAAACCCTAGTTTGAAACCCTAACCCTAATGATAAACCCTAGTTTGAAACACTAACCCTAAATTTAAACCCTAGTTTGAAACCCTAACCCTAAGGTAAAACCCTAGTTTGAAACCCTAACCCTAATGATAAACCCTAGTTTGAAACACTAACCCTAAATTTAAACCCTAGTTTGAAACCCTAACCCTAATGTAAAACCCTAGTTTGAAACCCCAAACCTAATTTGAAACCATAGTTTGAAACCCTAACCCTAATGTAAAACCCTAGTTTGTAACCCTAATCCTAATGTAAAACCTCAATTTGAAACCCAAACCCTAATTTGAAACCCTAGTTTGAAACCCTAAACCTAATGTAAAACCCAAGTTTGAAACCCTAACCCTAATTTAAAACCCCTGTTTTGAAACCCTAACCCTAATGTAAAACCCTTGTTTGAAACCCTAACCCTAATGTAAAACCCTTGTTTGAAACCCTAACCCTAATTTGAAACCCTAGTTTGAAACCCTAACCCTAATATAAAACCCTAGTTTGAAACCCTAACCCTAATTAGAAACCCTAGTTTGAAACCCTAACCCTAATGTAAAACCCTAGTTTGAAACCCTAACCCTAATGATAAACCCTAGTTTAAAACCCTAACCCTAATTTGAAACCCTAGTTTGAAACCCTAACCCTAATTTGAAACCCTAGTTTGAAACCCTAACCCTAATGTAAAACCCTAGTTTGTAACCTTAACACTAATGTAAAACCCTAGTTTGGAACCCTAACCCTAATGTTAAACCCTAGTTTGAAACCCTAACCCTAATGTAAAACCATAGTTTGAAACCCTAACCCTAATTTAAAACCCTAGTTTGAAACCCTAACCCTAATGTAAAACCCTAGTTTGTAACCCTAACTCTAATGTAAAACCCTAGTTTGAAACTCTAACCCTAATGTAAAACCCTAGTTTGAAACCCTAACCCTAATGTAAAACCCTTGTTTGAAACCTTAACCCTAAAACAAAACCCTAGATTGAAACCCTAACCCTAATTTGAAACCCTAGTTTTAAACCCTAACCCAAATGTAAAGCCCTAGTTTGGAAAACCCTAACCCTAGTTTGAAACCCGAGATTGAAACCCTAACCCTAATGTAAAACCCTAGTTTGAAACCCTAAACCTAATGTAAAACCCCTTGTTTGTAACCCTAACCCTAATTTGAAACCCTAGTTTGAAACCCTAAACCTAATGTAAAACCCCTTGTTTGTAACCCTAACCCTAATTTGAAACCCTAGTTTGAAACCCTAACCCTAATGTTAAACCCTAGTTTGAAACCCTAACGCTAATGTAAAACCCTAGTTTGAAACCCTAACCCTAATGTAAAACCCTAGTTTGAAGCACTAACCCTAATGTAAAACACTAGTTTGAAACGCTAACCCTAATGTAAAACCCTAGTTTCAAACCCCAAATCTAATTTGAAACCATAGTTTAAAACCCTAAACCTAATATAAAACCCTAGTTTGAAGCAATAACCCAAATGTAAAACACTAGTTTGAAACGCTAACCCTAATGTTAAACCCTAATTTGAAACCCTAACCCTAATGTAAAACCCTAGTTTGAAACCCTAACCCTAATAATAAACCCTAGTTTGAAACCCTAACCCTAAATTTAAACCCTAGTTTGAAACCCTAACCTTAAGGTAAAACCCTAGTTTGAAACCCTAAACCTAATGTAAAACCCTAGTTTGTAACCCTAACCCTAATGTAAAACCCTAGTTTGAAAACCTAACACTAATGTAAAACCCTAGTTTGAAACCCCAAACCTAATTTGAAACCATAGTTTGAAACCCTAACCCTAATGTAAAACCCTAGTTTGTAACCCTAATCCTAATGTAAAACCTCAATTTGAAACCCAAACCCTAATTTGAAACCCTAGTTTGAAACCCTAAACCTAATGTAAAACCCAAGTTTGAAACCCTAACCCTAATGTAAAACCCTTGTTTGAAACCCTAATCCTAATGTAAAACCATTGTTTGAAACCCTAACCCTAATTTGAAACCCTAGTTTGAAACCCTAACCCTCATATAAAACCCTAGTTTGAAACCCTAACCCTAATTAGAAACCCTAGTTTGAAACCCTAACCCTAATGTAAAACCCTAGTTTGAAGCATTAACCCTAATGTAAAACCCTAGTTTGAAGCACTAACCCTAATGTAAAACACTAGTTTGAAACGCTAACCCTAATGTAAAACCCTAGTTTGAAACCCCAAATCTAATTTGAAACCATAGTTTAAAACCCTAACCCTAATGTAAAACCCTAGTTTGAAGCATTAACCCTAATGTAAAACACTAGTTTGAAACGCTAACCCTAATGTTAAACCCTAATTTGAAACCCTAACCCTAATGTAAAACCCTAGTTTGAAACCCTAACCCTAATGTAAAACCCTAGTTTGAAACCCCAAACCTAATTTGAAACCATAGTTTGAAACCCTAACCCTAATGTAAAACCCTAGTTTGTAACCCTAAACCTAATGTAAAACCCAAGTTTGAAACCCTAACCCTAATTTAAAACCCCTGTTTTGAAACCCTAACCCTAATGTAAAACCCTTGTTTGAAACCCTAACCCTAATGTAAAACCCTTGTTTGAAACCCTAACCCTAATTTGAAACCCTAGTTTGAAACCCTAACCCTAATATAAAACCCTAGTTTGAAACCCTAACCCTAATTAGAAACCCTAGTTTGAAACCCTAACCCTAATGTAAAACCCTAGTTTGAAACCCTAACCCTAATGATAAACCCTAGTTTAAAACCCTAACCCTAATTAGAAAGCCTAGTTTGAAACCCTAACCCTAATGTAAAACCCTAGTTTGAAACCCTAACCCTAATGATAAACCCTAGTTTAAAACCCTAACCCTAATTTGAAACCCTAGTTTGAAACCCTAACTCTAATTTGAAACCCTAGTTTGAAACCCTAACCCTAATGTAAAACCCTAGTTTGTAACCTTAACACTAATGTAAAACCCTAGTTTGGAACCCTAACCCTAATGTTAAACCCTAGTTTGAAACCCTAACCCTAATGTAAAACCCTTGTTTGAAACCCTAACCCTAATGTAAAACCCTAGTTTGAAGCAGTAACCCTAATGTAAAACCCTAGTTTGAAACTCTAACCCTAATTTGAAACCCTAGTTTGAAACCCTAACCCTAATGTAAAACCCTAGTTTGAAAGCGTAACCCTAATGTAAAACCCTAGTTTGAAGCATTAACCCTAATGTAAAACCCTAGTTTGAAACCATAACCCTAACGTTAAACCCTAGTTTGAAACCATAACCGTAATGTAAAACCCTAGTTTGTAACCCTAACCCTAATGTAAAACCTTAGTGTGAAACCCTAACCCTAATGTAAAACCCTAGTTTGAAACCCTAACCCTAATGTAAAACCCTAGTTTGAAACCCTAACCCTAATGTAAAACCCTTGTTTGAAACCCTAACCCTAATGTAAAACCCTAGTTTGAAACCCTAATGTAAAACCCTTGTTTGAAACCCTAACCCTAATGTAAAACCCTAGTTTGTAACCCTAACCCTAATGTAAAATGACTGTTTTGAAACCCTAACCCTAATGTAAAACCCTTGTTTGAAACCCTAACCCTAATGTAAAACCCTAGTTTGAAACCCTAATCCTAATGTTAAACCCTAGTTTGTAACCCTAACCCTAATGTAAAACCCTAGTTTGAAACCCTAACCCTAATGTTAAACCGTAGTTTGAAACCCTAATGTAAAACCCTTGTTTGAAACCCTAACCCTAATGTAAAACCCTAGTTTGAAACCCTAAGCCTAATTTGAAACCCTTGTTTGAAACCCGAAACCTAATGTAAAACCCTAGTTTGTAACCCTAACCCTAATGTAAAACCCTTGTTTGAAAACCTAACACTAATGTAAAACCCTAGTTTGAAACCCTAACCCTAATGTAAAACCCTAATTTGAAGCACTAACCCTAATGTAAAACCCTAGTTTGAAGCACTAACCCTAATGTAAAACACTAGTTTGAAACGCTAACTCTAATGTAAAACCCTAGTTTGAAACCCCAAATCTAATTTGAAACCATAGTTTGAAACCCTAACCCTAATGTAAACCCTAGTTTGAAGCATTAACCCTAATGTAAAACACTAGTTTGAAACGCTAACCCTAATGTTAAACCCTAATTTGAAACCCTAACCCTAATGTAAAACCCTAGTTTGAAAACCTAACCCTAATGATAAACCCTAGTTTGAAACACTTACCCTAAATTTAAACCCTAGTTTGAAACCCTAACCATAAGGTAAAACCCTAGTTTGAAACCCTAACCCTAATGTAAAACCCTAGTTTGTAACCCTAACCCTAATGTAAAACCATAGTTTGAAACCCTAACCCTAATGTAAAACCCTAGTTTGAAACCCTAACCCTAATGTAAAACCCTAGTTTGAAACCCTAACCCTAATGTAAAACCCTAGTTTGAAACCCTAACCCTAATGTAAAACCCTTGTTTGAAACCCTAACCCTAAAACAAAACCCTAGATTGAAACCCTAAGCCTAATTTGAAACCCTAGTTTTAAACCCTAACCCTAATGTAAAGCCCTAGTTTGGAAAACCCTAACCCTAGTTTGAAACCCGAGATTGAAACCCTAACCCTAATGTAAAACCCTAGTTTGAAACCCTAACCCTAATGTAAAACCCCTTGTTTGTAACCCTAACCCTAATTTGAAACCCTAGTTTGAAACCCTAACCCTAATGTTAAACCCTAGTTTGTAACCCTAACCCTAATGTAAAACCCTAGTTTGAAACCCTAACCCTAATTTGAAACCCTAGTTTGAAAACCTAACCCTAATGTAAAACCCTAGTTTGAAACCCTAACCCTCATAAAAAACCCTAGTTTGTAACCCTAACCCAAATGTAAAACCCTAGTTTGAAACACTAACCCTAATGTAAAACCCTAGTTTGAAACGCTAACCCTAATGTAAAACCCTAGTTTGAAGCATTAACCCTAAAGTAAAACACTAGTTTGAAACCCTAACCCTAATGTTAAACCCTAGTTTGAAACCCTAACCCTAATGTAAAACCCTAGTTTGAAACCCTAACCCTAATGATAAACCCTAGTTTGCAACCCTAACCCTAAATTGAAACCCTAGTTTGAAACCCTAACCCTAATGTAAAACCCTAGTTTGAAACCCTAACCCTAATGTAAAACCCTAGTTTGTAACCCTAACCCTAATGTAAAACCCTAGTTTGAAACCCTAACCCTAATGTAAAACCCTAGTTTGAAACCCTAACCCTAATGTAAAACCCTAGTTTGAAGCACTAACCCTAATGTAAAACACTAGTTTGAAGCATTAACCCTAATGTTAAACCCTAGTTTGAAACCCTAACACTAAATTGAAACCCCAGTTTGAAACCCTAACCCTAATGTAAAACCCTAGTTTGAAACCCTAACCCTAATGTAAAACCCTAGTTTGTACCCCTAACCCTAATGTAAAACCTTAGTGTGAAACCCTAACCCTAATGTAAAACCCTAGTTTGAAACTCTAACCCTAATGTAAAACCCTAGTTTGAAACCCTAACCCTAATGTAAAACCCTTGTTTGAAACCCTAACCCTAATGATAAACCCTAGTTTAAAACCCTAACCCTAATTTGAAACCCTAGTTTGAAACCCTAACTCTAATTTGAAACCCTAGTTTGAAACCCTAACCCTAATGTAAAACCCTAGTTTGTAACCTTAACACTAATGTAAAACCCTAGTTTGGAACCCTAACCCTAATGTTAAACCCTAGTTTGAAACCCTAACCCTAATGTAAAACCCTTGTTTGAAACCCTAACCCTAATGTAAAACCCTAGTTTGAAGCAGTAACCCTAATGTAAAACCCTAGTTTGAAACTCTAACCCTAATTTGAAACCCTAGTTTGAAACCCTAACCCTAATGTAAAACCTTAGTGTGAAACCCTAACCCTAATGTAAAACCCTAGTTTGAAACCCTAACCCTAATGTAAAACCCTAGTTTGAAACCCTAACCCTAATGTAAAACCCTTGTTTGAAACCCTAACCCTAATGTAAAACCCTAGTTTGAAACCCTAATGTAAAACCCTTGTTTGAAACCCTAACCCTAATGTAAAACCCTAGTTTGTAACCCTAACCCTAATGTAAAATGACTGTTTTGAAACCCTAACCCTAATGTAAAACCCTTGTTTGAAACCCTAACCCTAATGTAAAACCCTAGTTTGAAACCCTAATCCTAATGTTAAACCCTAGTTTGTAACCCTAACCCTAATGTAAAACCCTAGTTTGAAACCCTAACCCTAATGTTAAACCGTAGTTTGAAACCCTAATGTAAAACCCTTGTTTGAAACCCTAACCCTAATGTAAAACCCTAGTTTGAAACCCTAAGCCTAATTTGAAACCCTTGTTTGAAACCCGAAACCTAATGTAAAACCCTAGTTTGTAACCCTAACCCTAATGTAAAACCCTAGTTTGAAAACCTAACACTAATGTAAAACCCTAGTTTGAAACCCTAACCCTAATGTAAAACCCTAGTTTGAAGCACTAACCCTAATGTAAAACCCTAGTTTGAAGCACTAACCCTAATGTAAAACACTAGTTTGAAACGCTAACTCTAATGTAAAACCCTAGTTTGAAACCCCAAATCTAATTTGAAACCATAGTTTGAAACCCTAACCCTAATGTAAAACCCTAGTTTGAAGCATTAACCCTAATGTAAAACACTAGTTTGAAACGCTAACCCTAATGTTAAACCCTAATTTGAAACCCTAACCCTAATGTAAAACCCTAGTTTGAAAACCTAACCCTAATGATAAACCCTAGTTTGAAACACTTACCCTAAATTTAAATCCTAGTTTGAAACCCTAACCATAAGGTAAAACCCTAGTTTGAAACCCTAACCCTAATGTAAAACCCTAGTTTGTAACCCTAACCCTAATGTAAAACCATAGTTTGAAACCCTAACCCTAATGTAAAACCCTAGTTTGAAACCCTAACCCTAATGTAAAACCCTAGTTTGAAACCCTAACCCTAATGTAAAACCCTAGTTTGAAACCCTAACCCTAATGTAAAACCCTTGTTTGAAACCCTAACCCTAATGTTAAACCCTAGTTTGAAACCCTAACCCTAATGTAAAACCCTAGTTTGAAACCCTAACCCTAATTTGAAACCCTAGTTTGAAAACCTAACCCTAATGTAAAACCCTAGTTTGAAACCCTAACCCTCATAAAAAACCCTAGTTTGTAACCCTAACCCAAATGTAAAACCCTAGTTTGAAACCCGAAGCCTAATTTGAAACCCTAGTTTGAAACCCTAAACCTAATGTAAAACCCTAGTTTGTAACCCTAACCCTAATGTAAAACCCCTTGTTTGTAACCCTAACCCTAATTTGAAACCCTAGTTTGAAACCCTAACCCTAATGTTAAACCCTAGTTTGAAACCCTAACCCTAATGTAAAACCCTAGTTTGAAACCCTAACCCTAATTTGAAACCCTAGTTTGAAAACCTAACCCTAATGTAAAACCCTAGTTTGAAACCCTAACCCTCATAAAAAACCCTAGTTTGTAACCCTAACCCAAATGTAAAACCCTAGTTTGAAACCCGAAGCCTAATTTGAAACCCTAGTTTGAAACCCTAAACCTAATGTAAAACCCTAGTTTGTAACCCTAACCCAAATGTAAAACCCTAGTTTGAAAACCTAACACTAATGTAAAACCCTAGTTTGAAACCCTAACCCTAATGTAAAACCCTAGTTTGAAGCATTAACCCTAATGTAAAACCCTAGTTTGAAGCACTAACCCTAATGTAAAACACTAGTTTGAAACGCTAACCCTAATGTAAAACCCTAGTTTGAAACCCCAAATCTAATTTGAAACCATAGTTTAAAACCCTAACCCTAATGTAAAACCCTAGTTTGAAGCATTAACCCTAATGTAAAACACTAGTTTGAAACGCTAACCCTAATGTTAAACCCTAATTTGAAACCCTAACCCTAATGTAAAACCCTAGTTTGAAACCCTAACCCTAATGTAAAACCCTAGTTTGAAACCCCAAACCTAATTTGAAACCATAGTTTGAAACCCTAACCCTAATGTAAAACCCTAGTTTGTAACCCTAAACCTAATGTAAAACCCAAGTTTGAAACCCTAACCCTAATTTAAAACCCCTGTTTTGAAACCCTAACCCTAATGTAAAACCCTTGTTTGAAACCCTAACCCTAATGTAAAACCCTTGTTTGAAACCCTAACCCTAATTTGAAACCCTAGTTTGAAACCCTAACCCTAATATAAAACCCTAGTTTGAAACCCTAACCCTAATTAGAAACCCTAGTTTGAAACCCTAACCCTAATGTAAAACCCTAGTTTGAAACCCTAACCCTAATGATAAACCCTAGTTTAAAACCCTAACCCTAATTAGAAAGCCTAGTTTGAAACCCTAACCCTAATGTAAAACCCTAGTTTGAAACCCTAACCCTAATGATAAACCCTAGTTTAAAACCCTAACCCTAATTTGAAACCCTAGTTTGAAACCCTAACTCTAATTTGAAACCCTAGTTTGAAACCCTAACCCTAATGTAAAACCCTAGTTTGTAACCTTAACACTAATGTAAAACCCTAGTTTGGAACCCTAACCCTAATGTTAAACCCTAGTTTGAAACCCTAACCCTAATGTAAAACCCTTGTTTGAAACCCTAACCCTAATGTAAAACCCTAGTTTGAAGCAGTAACCCTAATGTAAAACCCTAGTTTGAAACTCTAACCCTAATTTGAAACCCTAGTTTGAAACCCTAACCCTAATGTAAAACCCTAGTTTGAAACCCTAACCCTAATGTAAAACCCTAGTTTGAAGCATTAACCCTAATGTAAAACCCTAGTTTGAAACCGTAACCCTAACGTTAAACCCTAGTTTGAAACCATAACCGTAATGTAAAACCCTAGTTTGTAACCCTAACCCTAATGTAAAACCTTAGTGTGAAACCCTAACCCTAATGTAAAACCCTAGTTTGAAACCCTAACCCTAATGTAAAACCCTAGTTTGAAACCCTAACCCTAATGTAAAACCCTTGTTTGAAACCCTAACCCTAATGTAAAACCCTAGTTTGAAACCCTAATGTAAAACCCTTGTTTGAAACCCTAACCCTAATGTAAAACCCTAGTTTGTAACCCTAACCCTAATGTAAAATGACTGTTTTGAAACCCTAACCCTAATGTAAAACCCTTGTTTGAAACCCTAACCCTAATGTAAAACCCTAGTTTGAAACCCTAATCCTAATGTTAAACCCTAGTTTCTAACCCTAACCCTAATGTAAAACCCTAGTTTGAAGCACTAACCCTAATGTAAAACACTAGTTTGAAGCATTAACCCTAATGTTAAACCCTAGTTTGAAACCCTAACACTAAATTGAAACCCCAGTTTGAAACCCTAACCCTAATGTAAAACCCTAGTTTGAAACCCTAACCCTAATGTAAAACCCTAGTTTGTACCCCTAACCCTAATGTAAAACCTTAGTGTGAAACCCTAACCCTAATGTAAAACCCTAGTTTGAAACTCTAACCCTAATGTAAAACCCTAGTTTGAAACCCTAACCCTAATTTGAAACCCTAGTTTGAAACCCTAACCCTAATGTAAAACCCTAGTTTGAAACCCTAACCCTAATGATAAACCCTAGTTTGAAAACCCTAACCCTAATTTGAAACCCTAGTTTGAAACCCTAACCCTAATTTGAAACCCTAGTTTGAAACCCTAACCCTAATGTAAAACCCTAGTTTGTAACCTTAACACTAATGTAAAACCCTAGTTTGGAACCCTAACCCTAATGTTAAACCCTAGTTTGAAACCCTAACCCTAATGTAAAACCCTTGTTTGAAACCCTAACCCTAATGTAAAACCCTAGTTTGAAGCAGTAACCCTAATGTAAAACCCTAGTTTGAAACTCTAACCCTAATTTGAAACCCTAGTTTGAAACCCTAACCCTAATGTAAAACCCTAGTTTGAAAGCGTAAACCTAATGTAAAACCCTAGTTTGAAGCATTAACCCTAATGTAAAACCCTAGTTTGAAACCCTAACCCTAACGTTAAACCCTAGTTTGAAACCCTAACCGTAATGTAAAACCCTAGTTTGTAACCCTAATCCTAATGTAAAACCTTAGTGTGAAACCTTAACCCTAATGTAAAACCCTAGTTTGTAACCCTAACCCAAATGTAAAACCCTAGTTTGAAACCCTAACCCTAATGTAAAACCCTAGTTTGAAACCCTAACCCTAATGTAAAATCCTAGTTTGAAGCATTAACACTAATGTATTACCCTAGTTTGAAACCCTAACCCAAATGTTAAACCCTAGTTTGAAACCCTAACCCTAAATTGAAACCCTAGTTTGAAACCCTAACCCTAATGTAAAACCCTAGTTTGAAACCCTAACCCTAATGTAAAACCCTAGTTTGTCACCCTAACCCTAATGTAAAACCCTAGTTTGAAACCCTAACGCTAATGTAAAACCCTAGTTTAAAACCCTAACCCTAATGTAAAACCCTAGTTTGAAGCACTAACCCTAATTTAAAACCCTAGTTTGAAACCCTAACCCTAATGTTAAACCCTAGTTTGAAGCACTAACCCTAAATTATAACCCTAGTTTGAAACTCTTACCCTAATGTAAAACCCCAGTTTGAAACCCTAACCGTAATGTAAAACCCTAGTTTGTAACCCTAACCCTAATGTTAAACCCTAGTTTGAAACCCTAACCCTAATGTAAAACCCTAGTTTGAAACCCTAACCCTAATGATAAACCCTAGTTTAAAACCCTAACCCTAATGCAAAACCCTAGTTTGAAACCCTAACCCTTAAGTAAAACTCTTGTTTGTAAACCTAACCCAAATGTAAAACCCTAGTTTGAAACCCAACCCTAATGTAAAACCCTAGTTTGAAGCATTAACCCTAATGTAAAACACTAGTTTGAAACCCTAACCCTAATGATAAACCCTAGTTTGAAACCCTAACCCTAAATTGAAACCCTAGTTTGAAACCCTAACCCTAATGTAAAACCCTAGTTTGAAACCCTAACCCTAATGTAAAACCCTAGTTTGAAGCATTAACCCTAATGTTAAACCCTAGTTTGAAACCCTAACCCTAATGTTAAACCCTAGTTTGAAACCCTAACCCTAAATTGAAACCCTAGTTTGAAACCCTAGTTTGAAACCCTAACCCTAATGTAAAACCCTAGTTTGTAACCCTAACCCTAGTGTAAAACCTTAGTATGAAACCCTAACCCTAATTTGAAACCCTAGTTTGAAACCCTAATTTTAATGTAAAACCCTAGTTTGAAACCCTAACCCTAATGTAAAACCCTAGTTTGTAACCCTAACCCTAATGTAAAATGACTGTTTTGAAACCCTAACCCTAATGTAAAACCTTTGTTTGAAACCCTAACCCTAATGTAAAACACTAGTTTGAAAACCTAACCCTAATGTAAAACCCTAGTGTGAAACCCTCACCCTAATTCTTAACCCTTGTTTTGAAACACTTACCCTAATGTAAAACCCTTGTTTGAAACCCTAACCCTAATGTAAAACCCTAGTTTGAAACCCTAAGCCTTATTTGAAACCCTAGTTTGAAACCCTAACCCTAATGTAAAACCCTAGTTTGAAACCCTAACCCTAATGTAAAACCCTAGTTTGTAACCCTAACCCTAATGTAAAATGACTGTTTTGAAACCCTAACCCTAATGATAAACCCTAGTTTGAAACCCTAACCCTAAATTGAAACCCTAGTTTGAAACCCTAACCCTAATGTAAAACCCTAGTTTGAAACCCTAACCCTAATGTAAAACCCTAGTTTGAAGCATTAACCCTAATGTTAAACCCTAGTTTGAAACCCTAACCCTAATGTTAAACCCTAGTTTGAAACCCTAACCCTAAATTGAAACCCTAGTTTGAAACCCTAGTTTGAAACCCTAACCCTAATGTAAAACCCTAGTTTGTAACCCTAACCCTAGTGTAAAACCTTAGTATGAAACCCTAACCCTAATTTGAAACCCTAGTTTGAAACCCTAATTTTAATGTAAAACCCTAGTTTGAAACCCTAACCCTAATGTAAAACCCTAGTTTGTAACCCTAACCCTAATGTAAAATGACTGTTTTGAAACCCTAACCCTAATGTAAAACCTTTGTTTGAAACCCTAACCCTAATGTAAAACACTAGTTTGAAAACCTAACCCTAATGTAAAACCCTAGTGTGAAACCCTCACCCTAATTCTTAACCCCTGTTTTGAAACACTTACCCTAATGTAAAACCCTTGTTTGAAACCCTAACCCTAATGTAAAACCCTAGTTTGAAACCCTAAGCCTTATTTGAAACCCTAGTTTGAAACCCTAACCCTAATATAAAACCCTAGTTTGAAACCCTAACCCTAATGTAAAACCCTAGTTTGTAACCCTAACCCTAATGTAAAATGACTGTTTTGAAACCCTAACCCTAATGTAAAACCCTTGTTTGAAACCCTAACCCTAATGTAAAACCCTAGTTTGAAACCCTAACCCTAATGTAAAACCTTTGTTTGAAACCCTAACCCTAATGTAAAACACTAGTTTGAAAACCTAACCCTAATGTAAAACCCTAGTGTGAAACCCTCACCCTAATTCTTAACCCCTGTTTTGAAACACTTACCCTAATGTAAAACCCTTGTTTGAAACCCTAACCCTAATGTAAAACCCTAGTTTGAAACCCTAAGCCTTATTTGAAACCCTAGTTTGAAACCCTAACCCTAATGTAAAACCCTAGTTTGAAACCCTAACCCTAATGTAAAACCCTAGTTTGTAACCCTAACCCTAATGTAAAATGACTGTTTTGAAACCCTAACCCTAATGTAAAACCCTTGTTTGAAACCCTAACCCTAATGTAAAACCCTAGTATGAAACCCTAATCCTAATGTTAAACCCTAGTTTGTAACCCTAACCCTAATGTAAAACCCTAGTTTGAAACCCTAACCCTAATGTTAAACCCTAGTTTGAAACCCTAATGTAAAACCCTTGTTTGAAACCCTAACCCTAATGTAAAACCCTAGTTTGAAACCCTAAGCCTAATTTGAAACCCTTGTTTGAAACCCTAAACCTAATGTAAAACCCTAGTTTGTAACCCTAACACTAATGTAAAACCCTAGTTTGAAACCCAAACCCTAATGTAAAACCCTAGTTTGAAGCATTAACCCTAATGTAAAACCCTAGTTTGAAGCACTAACCCTAATGTAAAACACTAGTTTGAAACGCTAACCCTAATGTAAAACCCTAGTTTGAAACCCCAAATCTAATTTGAAACCATAGTTTAAAACCCTAACCCTAATGTAAAACCCTATTTTGAAGCATTAACCCTAATGTAAAACACTAGTTTGAAACGCTAACCCTAATGTTAAACCCTAATTTGAAACCCTAATCCTAATGTAAAACCCTAGTTTGAAACCCTAACACTAATGATAAACCCTAGTTTGAAACACTAACCCTAAATTTAAACCCTAGTTTGAAACCCTAACCCTAAGGTAAAACCCTAGTTTGAAACCCTAACCCTAATGATAAACCCTAGTTTGAAACACTAACCCTAAATTTAAACCCTAGTTTGAAACCCTAACCCTAATGTAAAACCCTAGTTTGAAACCCCAAACCTAATTTGAAACCATAGTTTGAAACCCTAACCCTAATGTAAAACCCTAGTTTGTAACCCTAATCCTAATGTAAAACCTCAATTTGAAACCCAAACCCTAATTTGAAACCCTAGTTTGAAACCCTAAACCTAATGTAAAACCCAAGTTTGAAACCCTAACCCTAATTTAAAACCCCTGTTTTGAAACCCTAACCCTAATGTAAAACCCTTGTTTGAAACCCTAACCCTAATGTAAAACCCTTGTTTGAAACCCTAACCCTAATTTGAAACCCTAGTTTGAAACCCTAACCCTAATATAAAACCCTAGTTTGAAACCCTAACCCTAATTAGAAACCCTAGTTTGAAACCCTAACCCTAATGTAAAACCCTAGTTTGAAACCCTAACCCTAATGATAAACCCTAGTTTAAAACCCTAACCCTAATTTGAAACCCTAGTTTGAAACCCTAACCCTAATTTGAAACCCTAGTTTGAAACCCTAACCCTAATGTAAAACCCTAGTTTGTAACCTTAACACTAATGTAAAACCCTAGTTTGGAACCCTAACCCTAATGTTAAACCCTAGTTTGAAACCCTAACCCTAATGTAAAACCATAGTTTGAAACCCTAACCCTAATTTAAAACCCTAGTTTGAAACCCTAACCCTAATGTAAAACCCTAGTTTGTAACCCTAACTCTAATGTAAAACCCTAGTTTGAAACTCTAACCCTAATGTAAAACCCTAGTTTGAAACCCTAACCCTAATGTAAAACCCTTGTTTGAAACCTTAACCCTAAAACAAAACCCTAGATTGAAACCCTAACCCTAATTTGAAACCCTAGTTTTAAACCCTTACCCAAATGTAAAGCCCTAGTTTGGAAAACCCTAACCCTAGTTTGAAACCCGAGATTGAAACCCTAACCCTAATGTAAAACCCTAGTTTGAAACCCTAAACCTAATGTAAAACCCCTTGTTTGTAACCCTAACCCTAATTTGAAACCCTAGTTTGAAACCCTAAACCTAATGTAAAACCCCTTGTTTGTAACCCTAACCCTAATTTGAAACCCTAGTTTGAAACCCTAACCCTAATGTTAAACCCTAGTTTGAAACCCTAACGCTAATGTAAAACCCTAGTTTGAAACCCTAACCCTAATGTAAAACCCTAGTTTGAAGCACTAACCCTAATGTAAAACACTAGTTTGAAACGCTAACCCTAATGTAAAACCCTAGTTTGAAACCCCAAATCTAATTTGAAACCATAGTTTAAAACCCTAAACCTAATATAAAACCCTAGTTTGAAGCAATAACCCAAATGTAAAACACTAGTTTGAAACGCTAACCCTAATGTTAAACCCTAATTTGAAACCCTAACCCTAATGTAAAACCCTAGTTTGAAACCCTAACCCTAATAATAAACCCTAGTTTGAAACCCTAACCCTAAATTTAAACCCTAGTTTGAAACCCTAACCTTAAGGTAAAACCCTAGTTTGAAACCCTAAACCTAATGTAAAACCCTAGTTTGTAACCCTAACCCTAATGTAAAACCCTAGTTTGAAAACCTAACACTAATGTAAAACCCTAGTTTGAAACCCCAAACCTAATTTGAAACCATAGTTTGAAACCCTAACCCTAATGTAAAACCCTAGTTTGTAACCCTAATCCTAATGTAAAACCTCAATTTGAAACCCAAACCCTAATTTGAAACCCTAGTTTGAAACCCTAAACCTAATGTAAAACCCAAGTTTGAAACCCTAACCCTAATGTAAAACCCTTGTTTGAAACCCTAATCCTAATGTAAAACCATTGTTTGAAACCCTAACCCTAATTTGAAACCCTAGTTTGAAACCCTAACCCTCATATAAAACCCTAGTTTGAAACCCTAACCCTAATTAGAAACCCTAGTTTGAAACCCTAACCCTAATGTAAAACCCTAGTTTGAAGCATTAACCCTAATGTAAAACCCTAGTTTGAAGCACTAACCCTAATGTAAAACACTAGTTTTGAAACGCTAACCCTAATGTAAAACCCTAGTTTGAAACCCCAAATCTAATTTGAAACCATAGTTTAAAACCCTAACCCTAATGTAAAACCCTAGTTTGAAGCATTAACCCTAATGTAAAACACTAGTTTGAAACGCTAACCCTAATGTTAAACCCTAATTTGAAACCCTAACCCTAATGTAAAACCCTAGTTTGAAACCCTAACCCTAATGTAAAACCCTAGTTTGAAACCCCAAACCTAATTTGAAACCATAGTTTGAAACCCTAACCCTAATGTAAAACCCTAGTTTGTAACCCTAAACCTAATGTAAAACCCAAGTTTGAAACCCTAACCCTAATTTAAAACCCCTGTTTTGAAACCCTAACCCTAATGTAAAACCCTTGTTTGAAACCCTAACCCTAATGTAAAACCCTTGTTTGAAACCCTAACCCTAATTTGAAACCCTAGTTTGAAACCCTAACCCTAATATAAAACCCTAGTTTGAAACCCTAACCCTAATTAGAAACCCTAGTTTGAAACCCTAACCCTAATGTAAAACCCTAGTTTGAAACCCTAACCCTAATGATAAACCCTAGTTTAAAACCCTAACCCTAATTAGAAAGCCTAGTTTGAAACCCTAACCCTAATGTAAAACCCTAGTTTGAAACCCTAACCCTAATGATAAACCCTAGTTTAAAACCCTAACCCTAATTTGAAACCCTAGTTTGAAACCCTAACTCTAATTTGAAACCCTAGTTTGAAACCCTAACCCTAATGTAAAACCCTAGTTTGTAACCTTAACACTAATGTAAAACCCTAGTTTGGAACCCTAACCCTAATGTTAAACCCTAGTTTGAAACCCTAACCCTAATGTAAAACCCTTGTTTGAAACCCTAACCCTAATGTAAAACCCTAGTTTGAAGCAGTAACCCTAATGTAAAACCCTAGTTTGAAACTCTAACCCTAATTTGAAACCCTAGTTTGAAACCCTAACCCTAATGTAAAACCCTAGTTTGAAAGCGTAACCCTAATGTAAAACCCTAGTTTGAAGCATTAACCCTAATGTAAAACCCTAGTTTGAAACCATAACCCTAACGTTAAACCCTAGTTTGAAACCATAACCGTAATGTAAAACCCTAGTTTGTAACCCTAACCCTAATGTAAAACCTTAGTGTGAAACCCTAACCCTAATGTAAAACCCTAGTTTGAAACCCTAACCCTAATGTAAAACCCTAGTTTGAAACCCTAACCCTAATGTAAAACCCTTGTTTGAAACCCTAACCCTAATGTAAAACCCTAGTTTGAAACCCTAATGTAAAACCCTTGTTTGAAACCCTAACCCTAATGTAAAACCCTAGTTTGTAACCCTAACCCTAATGTAAAATGACTGTTTTGAAACCCTAACCCTAATGTAAAACCCTTGTTTGAAACCCTAACCCTAATGTAAAACCCTAGTTTGAAACCCTAATCCTAATATTAAACCCTAGTTTGTAACCCTAACCCTAATGTAAAACCCTAGTTTGAAACCCTAACCCTAATGTTAAACCGTAGTTTGAAACCCTAATGTAAAACCCTTGTTTGAAACCCTAACCCTAATGTAAAACCCTAGTTTGAAACCCTAAGCCTAATTTGAAACCCTTGTTTGAAACCCGAAACCTAATGTAAAACCCTAGTTTGTAACCCTAACCCTAATGTAAAACCCTTGTTTGAAAACCTAACACTAATGTAAAACCCTAGTTTGAAACCCTAACCCTAATGTAAAACCCTAGTTTGAAGCACTAACCCTAATGTAAAACCCTAGTTTGAAGCACTAACCCTAATGTAAAACACTAGTTTGAAACGCTAACTCTAATGTAAAACCCTAGTTTGAAACCCCAAATCTAATTTGAAACCATAGTTTGAAACCCTAACCCTAATGTAAACCCTAGTTTGAAGCATTAACCCTAATGTAAAACACTAGTTTGAAACGCTAACCCTAATGTTAAACCCTAATTTGAAACCCTAACCCTAATGTAAAACCCTAGTTTGAAAACCTAACCCTAATGATAAACCCTAGTTTGAAACACTTACCCTAAATTTAAACCCTAGTTTGAAACCCTAACCATAAGGTAAAACCCTAGTTTGAAACCCTAACCCTAATGTAAAACCCTAGTTTGTAACCCTAACCCTAATGTAAAACCATAGTTTGAAACCCTAACCCTAATGTAAAACCCTAGTTTGAAACCCTAACCCTAATGTAAAACCCTAGTTTGAAACCCTAACCCTAATGTAAAACCCTAGTTTGAAACCCTAACCCTAATGTAAAACCCTTGTTTGAAACCCTAACCCTAAAACAAAACCCTAGATTGAAACCCTAAGCCTAATTTGAAACCCTAGTTTTAAACCCTAACCCTAATGTAAAGCCCTAGTTTGGAAAACCCTAACCCTAGTTTGAAACCCGAGATTGAAACCCTAACCCTAATGTAAAACCCTAGTTTGAAACCCTAACCCTAATGTAAAACCCCTTGTTTGTAACCCTAACCCTAATTTGAAACCCTAGTTTGAAACCCTAACCCTAATGTTAAACCCTAGTTTGAAACCCTAACCCTAATGTAAAACCCTAGTTTGAAACCCTAACCCTAATTTGAAACCCTAGTTTGAAAACCTAACCCTAATGTAAAACCCTAGTTTGAAACCCTAACCCTCATAAAAAACCCTAGTTTGTAACCCTAACCCAAATGTAAAACCCTAGTTTGAAACACTAACCCTAATGTAAAACCCTAGTTTGAAACGCTAACCCTAATGTAAAACCCTAGTTTGAAGCATTAACCCTAAAGTAAAACACTAGTTTGAAACCCTAACCCTAATGTTAAACCCTAGTTTGAAACCCTAACCCTAATGTAAAACCCTAGTTTGAAACCCTAACCCTAATGATAAACCCTAGTTTGCAACCCTAACCCTAAATTGAAACCCTAGTTTGAAACCCTAACCCTAATGTAAAACCCTAGTTTGAAACCCTAACCCTAATGTAAAACCCTAGTTTGTAACCCTAACCCTAATGTAAAACCCTAGTTTGAAACCCTAACCCTAATGTAAAACCCTTGTTTGAAACCCTAACCCTAATGTAAAACCCTAGTTTGAAACCCTAACCCTAATGTAAAACCCTAGTTTGAAACCCTAACCCTAATGTAAAACCCTAGTTTGAAGCACTAACCCTAATGTAAAACACTAGTTTGAAGCATTAACCCTAATGTTAAACCCTAGTTTGAAACCCTAACACTAAATTGAAACCCCAGTTTGAAACCCTAACCCTAATGTAAAACCCTAGTTTGAAACCCTAACCCTAATGTAAAACCCTAGTTTGTACCCCTAACCCTAATGTAAAACCTTAGTGTGAAACCCTAACCCTAATGTAAAACCCTAGTTTGAAACTCTAACCCTAATGTAAAACCCTAGTTTGAAACCCTAACCCTAATGTAAAACCCTTGTTTGAAACCCTAACCCTAATGATAAACCCTAGTTTAAAACCCTAACCCTAATTTGAAACCCTAGTTTGAAACCCTAACTCTAATTTGAAACCCTAGTTTGAAACCCTAACCCTAATGTAAAACCCTAGTTTGTAACCTTAACACTAATGTAAAACCCTAGTTTGGAACCCTAACCCTAATGTAAAACCCTTGTTTGAAACCCTAACCCTAATGTAAAACCCTAGTTTGAAGCAGTAACCCTAATGTAAAACCCTAGTTTGAAACTCTAACCCTAATTTGAAACCCTAGTTTGAAACCCTAACCCTAATGTAAAACCCTAGTTTGAAAGCGTAACCCTAATGTAAAACCCTAGTTTGAAGCATTAACCCTAATGTAAAACCCTAGTTTGAAACCATAACCCTAACGTTAAACCCTAGTTTGAAACCATAACCATAATGTAAAACCCTAGTTTGTAACCCTAACCCTAATGTAAAACCTTAGTGTGAAACCCTAACCCTAATGTAAAACCCTAGTTTGAAACCCTAACCCTAATGTAAAACCCTAGTTTGAAACCCTAACCCTAATGTAAAACCCTTGTTTGAAACCCTAACCCTAATGTAAAACCCTAGTTTGAAACCCTAATGTAAAACCCTTGTTTGAAACCCTAACCCTAATGTAAAAACCTAGTTTGTAACCCTAACCCTAATGTAAAATGACTGTTTTGAAACCCTAACCCTAATGTAAAACCCTTGTTTGAAACCCTAACCCTAATGTAAAACCCTAGTTTGAAACCCTAATCCTAATGTTAAACCCTAGTTTGTAACCCTAACCCTAATGTAAAACCCTAGTTTGAAACCCTAACCCTAATGTTAAACCGTAGTTTGAAACCCTAATGTAAAACCCTTGTTTGAAACCCTAACCCTAATGTAAAACCCTAGTTTGAAACCCTAAGCCTAATTTGAAACCCTTGTTTGAAACCCGAAACCTAATGTAAAACCCTAGTTTGTAACCCTAACCCTAATGTAAAACCCTAGTTTGAAAACCTAACACTAATGTAAAACCCTAGTTTGAAACCCTAACCCTAATGTAAAACACTAGTTTGAAACGCTAACTCTAATGTAAAACCCTAGTTTGAAACCCCAAATCTAATTTGAAACCATAGTTTGAAACCCTAACCCTAATGTAAAACCCTAGTTTGAAGCATTAACCCTAATGTAAAACACTAGTTTGAAACGCTAACCCTAATGTTAAACCCTAATTTGAAACCCTAACCCTAATGTAAAACCCTAGTTTGAAAACCTAACCCTAATGATAAACCCTAGTTTGAAACACTTACCCTAAATTTAAACCCTAGTTTGAAACCCTAACCATAAGGTAAAACCCTAGTTTGAAACCCTAACCCTAATGTAAAACCCTAGTTTGTAACCCTAACCCTAATGTAAAACCATAGTTTGAAACCCTAACCCTAATGTAAAACCCTAGTTTGAAACCCTAACCCTAATGTAAAACCCTAGTTTGAAACCCTAACCCTAATGTAAAACCCTAGTTTGAAACCCTAACCCTAATGTAAAACCCTTGTTTGAAACCCTAACCCTAAAACAAAACCCTAGATTGAAACCCTAAGCCTAATTTGAAACCCTAGTTTTAAACCCTAACCCTAATGTAAAGCCCTAGTTTGGAAAACCCTAACCCTAGTTTGAAACCCGAGATTGAAACCCTAACCCTAATGTAAAACCCTAGTTTGAAACCCTAACCCTAATGTAAAACCCCTTGTTTGTAACCCTAACCCTAATTTGAAACCCTAGTTTGAAACCCTAACCCTAATGTTAAACCCTAGTTTGAAACCCTAACCCTAATGTAAAACCCTAGTTTGAAACCCTAACCCTAATTTGAAACCCTAGTTTGAAAACCTAACCCTAATGTAAAACCCTAGTTTGAAACCCTAACCCTCATAAAAAACCCTAGTTTGTAACCCTAACCCAAATGTAAAACCCTAGTTTGAAACACTAACCCTAATGTAAAACCCTAGTTTGAAATGCTAACCCTAATGTAAAACCCTAGTTTGAAGCATTAACCCTAAAGTAAAACACTAGTTTGAAACCCTAACCCTAATGTTAAACCCTAGTTTGAAACCCTAACCCTAATGTAAAACCCTAGTTTGAAACCCTAACCCTAATGATAAACCCTAGTTTGCAACCCTAACCCTAAATTGAAACCCTAGTTTGAAACCCTAACCCTAATGTAAAACCCTAGTTTGAAACCCTAACCCTAATGTAAAACCCTAGTTTGTAACCCTAACCCTAATGTAAAACCCTAGTTTGAAACCCTAACCCTAATGTAAAACCCTAGTTTGAAACCCTAACCCTAATGTAAAACCCTAGTTTGAAGCACTAACCCTAATGTAAAACACTAGTTTGGAGCATTAACCCTAATGTTAAACCCTAGTTTGAAACCCTAACACTAAATTGAAACCCCAGTTTGAAACCCTAACCCTAATGTAAAACCCTAGTTTGAAACCCTAACCCTAATGTAAAACCCTAGTTTGTACCCCTAACCCTAATGTAAAACCTTAGTGTGAAACCCTAACCCTAATGTAAAACCCTAGTTTGAAACTCTAACCCTAATGTAAAACCCTAGTTTGAAACCCTAACCCTAATGTAAAACCCTTGTTTGAAACCCTAACCCTAATGTAAAACCCTAGTTTGAAACCCTAATGTAAAACCCTTGTTTGAAACCCTAACCCTAATTTAAAACCCTAGTTTGTAACCCTAACCCTAATGTAAAATGACTGTTTTGAAACCCTAACCCTAATGTAAAACCCTTGTTTGAAACCCTAACCCTAATGTAAAACCCTAGTTTGAAACCCTAATCCTAATGTTAAACCCTAGTTTGTAACCCTAACCCTAATGTAAAACCCTAGTTTGAACCCTAACCCTAATGTTAAACCGTAGTTTGTAACCCTAACCCTAATGTAAAACCCTAGTTTGAAACCCTAACCCTAATGTTAAACCGTAGTTTGAAACCCTAATGTAAAACCCTTGTTTGAAACCCTAACCCTAATGTAAAACCCTAGTTTGAAACCCTAAGCCTAATTTGAAACCCTTGTTTGAAACCCGAAACCTAATGTAAAACCCTAGTTTGAAACCCTAACCCTAATGTAAAACCCTAGTTTGAAGCACTAACCCTAATGTAAAACCCTAGTTTGAAGCACTAACCCTAATGTAAAACACTAGTTTGAAACGCTAACCCTAATGTAAAACCCTAGTTTGAAACCCCAAATCTAATTTGAAACCATAGTTTGAAACCCTAACCCTAATGTAAAACCCTAGTTTGAAGCATTAACCCTAATGTAAAACACTAGTTTGAAACGCTAACCCTAATGTTAAACCCTAATTTGAAACCCTAACCCTAATGTAAAACCCTAGTTTGAAAACCTAACCCTAATGATAAACCCTAGTTTGAAACACTAACCCTAAATTTAAAACCTAGTTTGAAACCCTAACCATAAGGTAAAACCCTAGTTTGAAACCCTAACCCTAATGTAAAACCCTAGTTTGTAACCCTAACCCTAATGTAAAACCATAGTTTGAAACCCTAACCCTAATGTAAAACCCTAGTTTGAAACCCTAACCCTAATGTAAAACCCTAGTTTGAAACCCTAACCCTAATGTAAAACCCTAGTTTGAAACCCTAACCCTAATGTAAAACCCTTGTTTGAAACCCTAACCCTAAAACAAAACCCTAGATTGAAACCCTAAGCCTAATTTGAAACCCTAGTTTTAAACCCTAACCCTAATGTAAAGCCCTAGTTTGGAAAACCCTAAACCTAGATTGAAACCCGAGATTGAAACCCTAACCCTAATGTAAAACCCTAGTTTGAAACCCTAATTTTAATGTAAAACCCTAGTTTGAAACCCTAACCCTAATGTAAAACCCTAGTTTGTAACCCTAACCCTAATGTAAAATGACTGTTTTGAAACCCTAACCCTAATGTAAAACCTTTGTTTGAAACCCTAACCCTAATGTAAAACACTAGTTTGAAAACCTAACCCTAATGTAAAACCCTAGTGTGAAACCCTCACCCTAATTCTTAACCCTTGTTTTGAAACACTTACCCTAATGTAAAACCCTTGTTTGAAACCCTAACCCTAATGTAAAACCCTAGTTTGAAACCCTAAGCCTTATTTGAAACCCTAGTTTGAAACCCTAACCCTAATGTAAAACCCTAGTTTGAAACCCTAACCCTAATGTAAAACCCTAGTTTGTAACCCTAACCCTAATGTAAAATGACTGTTTTGAAACCCTAACCCTAATGATAAACCCTAGTTTGAAACCCTAACCCTAAATTGAAACCCTAGTTTGAAACCCTAACCCTAATGTAAAACCCTAGTTTGAAACCCTAACCCTAATGTAAAACCCTAGTTTGAAGCATTAACCCTAATGTTAAACCCTAGTTTGAAACCCTAACCCTAATGTTAAACCCTAGTTTGAAACCCTAACCCTAAATTGAAACCCTAGTTTGAAACCCTAGTTTGAAACCCTAACCCTAATGTAAAACCCTAGTTTGTAACCCTAACCCTAGTGTAAAACCTTAGTATGAAACCCTAACCCTAATTTGAAACCCTAGTTTGAAACCCTAATTTTAATGTAAAACCCTAGTTTGAAACCCTAACCCTAATGTAAAACCCTAGTTTGTAACCCTAACCCTAATGTAAAATGACTGTTTTGAAACCCTAACCCTAATGTAAAACCTTTGTTTGAAACCCTAACCCTAATGTAAAACACTAGTTTGAAAACCTAACCCTAATGTAAAACCCTAGTTTGAAGCACTAACCCTAATGTAAAACCCTAGTTTGAAGCACTAACCCTAATGTAAAACACTAGTTTGAAACCCTAACCCTAATGTAAAACCCTAGTTTGAAACCCTAACCCTAATGTAAAACCCTTGTTTGAAACCCTAACCATAAGGTAAAACCCTAGTTTGCAACCCTAACCCTAAATTGAAACCCTAGTTTGAAACCCTAACCCTAATGTAAAACCCTAGTTTGAAACCCTAACCCTAATGTAAAACCCTAGTTTGTAACCCTAACCCTAATGTAAAACCCTAGTTTGAAACCCTAACCCTAATGTAAAACCCTAGTTTGAAACCCTAACCCTAATGTAAAACCCTAGTTTGAAGCACTAACCCTAATGTAAAACACTAGTTTGAAGCATTAACCCTAATGTTAAACCCTAGTTTGAAACCCTAACACTAAATTGAAACCCCAGTTTGAAACCCTAACCCTAATGTAAAACCCTAGTTTGAAACCCTAACCCTAATGTAAAACCCTAGTTTGTACCCCTAACCCTAATGTAAAACCTTAGTGTGAAACCCTAACCCTAATGTAAAACCCTAGTTTGAAACTCTAACCCTAATGTAAAACCCTAGTTTGAAACCCTAACCCTAATTTGAAACCCTAGTTTGAAACCCTAACCCTAATGTAAAACCCTAGTTTGAAACCCTAACCCTAATGATAAACCCTAGTTTGAAAACCCTAACCCTAATTTGAAACCCTAGTTTGAAACCCTAAGCCTAATTTGAAACCCTTGTTTGAAACCCGAAACCTAATGTAAAACCCTAGTTTGAAACCCTAACCCTAATGTAAAACCCTAGTTTGAAGCACTAACCCTAATGTAAAACCCTAGTTTGAAGCACTAACCCTAATGTAAAACACTAGTTTGAAACGCTAACCCTAATGTAAAACCCTAGTTTGAAACCCCAAATCTAATTTGAAACCATAGTTTGAAACCCTAACCCTAATGTAAAACCCTAGTTTGAAGCATTAACCCTAATGTAAAACACTAGTTTGAAACGCTAACCCTAATGTTAAACCCTAATTTGAAACCCTAACCCTAATGTAAAACCCTAGTTTGAAAACCTAACCCTAATGATAAACCCTAGTTTGAAACACTAACCCTAAATTTAAACCCTAGTTTGAAACCCTAACCATAAGGTAAAACCCTAGTTTGAAACCCTAACCCTAATGTAAAACCCTAGTTTGTAACCCTAACCCTAATGTAAAACCATAGTTTGAAACCCTAACCCTAATGTAAAACCCTAGTTTGAAACCCTAACCCTAATGTAAAACCCTAGTTTGAAACCCTAACCCTAATGTAAAACCCTAGTTTGAAACCCTAACCCTAATGTAAAACCCTTGTTTGAAACCCTAACCCTAAAACAAAACCCTAGATTGAAACCCTAAGCCTAATTTGAAACCCTAGTTTTAAACCCTAACCCTAATGTAAAGCCCTAGTTTGGAAAACCCTAAACCTAGATTGAAACCCGAGATTGAAACCCTAACCCTAATGTAAAACCCTAGTTTGAAACCCTAATTTTAATGTAAAACCCTAGTTTGAAACCCTAACCCTAATGTAAAACCCTAGTTTGTAACCCTAACCCTAATGTAAAATGACTGTTTTGAAACCCTAACCCTAATGTAAAACCTTTGTTTGAAACCCTAACCCTAATGTAAAACACTAGTTTGAAAACCTAACCCTAATGTAAAACCCTAGTGTGAAACCCTCACCCTAATTCTTAACCCTTGTTTTGAAACACTTACCCTAATGTAAAACCCTTGTTTGAAACCCTAACCCTAATGTAAAACCCTAGTTTGAAACCCTAAGCCTTATTTGAAACCCTAGTTTGAAACCCTAACCCTAATGTAAAACCCTAGTTTGAAACCCTAACCCTAATGTAAAACCCTAGTTTGTAACCCTAACCCTAATGTAAAATGACTGTTTTGAAACCCTAACCCTAATGATAAACCCTAGTTTGAAACCCTAACCCTAAATTGAAACCCTAGTTTGAAACCCTAACCCTAATGTAAAACCCTAGTTTGAAACCCTAACCCTAATGTAAAACCCTAGTTTGAAGCATTAACCCTAATGTTAAACCCTAGTTTGAAACCCTAACCCTAATGTTAAACCCTAGTTTGAAACCCTAACCCTAAATTGAAACCCTAGTTTGAAACCCTAGTTTGAAACCCTAACCCTAATGTAAAACCCTAGTTTGTAACCCTAACCCTAGTGTAAAACCTTAGTATGAAACCCTAACCCTAATTTGAAACCCTAGTTTGAAACCCTAATTTTAATGTAAAACCCTAGTTTGAAACCCTAACCCTAATGTAAAACCCTAGTTTGTAACCCTAACCCTAATGATAAACCCTAGTTTGAAACCCTAACCCTAAATTGAAACCCTAGTTTGAAACCCTAACCCTAATGTAAAACCCTAGTTTGAAACCCTAACCCTAATGTAAAACCCTAGTTTGAAGCATTAACCCTAATGTTAAACCCTAGTTTGAAACCCTAACCCTAATGTTAAACCCTAGTTTGAAACCCTAACCCTAAATTGAAACCCTAGTTTGAAACCCTAGTTTGAAACCCTAACCCTAATGTAAAACCCTAGTTTGTAACCCTAACCCTAGTGTAAAACCTTAGTATGAAACCCTAACCCTAATTTGAAACCCTAGTTTGAAACCCTAATTTTAATGTAAAACCCTAGTTTGAAACCCTAACCCTAATGTAAAACCCTAGTTTGTAACCCTAACCCTAATGTAAAATGACTGTTTTGAAACCCTAACCCTAATGTAAAACCTTTGTTTGAAACCCTAACCCTAATGTAAAACACTAGTTTGAAAACCTAACCCTAATGTAAAACCCTAGTTTGAAGCACTAACCCTAATGTAAAACCCTAGTTTGAAGCACTAACCCTAATGTAAAACACTAGTTTGAAACCCTAACCCTAATGTAAAACCCTAGTTTGAAACCCTAACCCTAATGTAAAACCCTTGTTTGAAACCCTAACCATAAGGTAAAACCCTAGTTTGCAACCCTAACCCTAAATTGAAACCCTAGTTTGAAACCCTAACCCTAATGTAAAACCCTAGTTTGAAACCCTAACCCTAATGTAAAACCCTAGTTTGTAACCCTAACCCTAATGTAAAACCCTAGTTTGAAACCCTAACCCTAATGTAAAACCCTAGTTTGAAACCCTAACCCTAATGTAAAACCCTAGTTTGAAGCACTAACCCTAATGTAAAACACTAGTTTGAAGCATTAACCCTAATGTTAAACCCTAGTTTGAAACCCTAACCCTAATGTAAAACCCTAGTTTGTAACCCTAACCCTAATGTAAAATGACTGTTTTGAAACCCTAACCCTAATGTAAAACCTTTGTTTGAAACCCTAACCCTAATGTAAAACACTAGTTTGAAAACCTAACCCTAATGTAAAACCCTAGTGTGAAACCCTCACCCTAATTCTTAACCCTTGTTTTGAAACACTTACCCTAATGTAAAACCCTTGTTTGAAACCCTAACCCTAATGTAAAACCCTAGTTTGAAACCCTAAGCCTTATTTGAAACCCTAGTTTGAAACCCTAACCCTAATGTAAAACCCTAGTTTGAAACCCTAACCCTAATGTAAAACCCTAGTTTGTAACCCTAACCCTAATGTAAAATGACTGTTTTGAAACCCTAACCCTAATGATAAACCCTAGTTTGAAACCCTAACCCTAAATTGAAACCCTAGTTTGAAACCCTAACCCTAATGTAAAACCCTAGTTTGAAACCCTAACCCTAATGTAAAACCCTAGTTTGAAGCATTAACCCTAATGTTAAACCCTAGTTTGAAACCCTAACCCTAATGTTAAACCCTAGTTTGAAACCCTAACCCTAAATTGAAACCCTAGTTTGAAACCCTAGTTTGAAACCCTAACCCTAATGTAAAACCCTAGTTTGTAACCCTAACCCTAGTGTAAAACCTTAGTATGAAACCCTAACCCTAATTTGAAACCCTAGTTTGAAACCCTAATTTTAATGTAAAACCCTAGTTTGAAACCCTAACCCTAATGTAAAACCCTAGTTTGTAACCCTAACCCTAATGATAAACCCTAGTTTGAAACCCTAACCCTAAATTGAAACCCTAGTTTGAAACCCTAACCCTAATGTAAAACCCTAGTTTGAAACCCTAACCCTAATGTAAAACCCTAGTTTGAAGCATTAACCCTAATGTTAAACCCTAGTTTGAAACCCTAACACTAATGTTAAACCCTAGTTTGAAACCCTAACCCTAAATTGAAACCCTAGTTTGAAACCCTAGTTTGAAACCCTAACCCTAATGTAAAACCCTAGTTTGTAACCCTAACCCTAGTGTAAAACCTTAGTATGAAACCCTAACCCTAATGTAAAACACTAGTTTGAAAACCTAACCCTAATGTAAAACCCTAGTGTGAAACCCTCACCCTAATTCTTAACCCCTGTTTTGAAACACTTACCCTAATGTAAAACCCTTGTTTGAAACCCTAACCCTAATGTAAAACCCTAGTTTGAAACCCTAAGCCTTATTTGAAACCCTAGTTTGAAACCCTAACCCTAATATAAAACCCTAGTTTGAAACCCTAACCCTAATGTAAAACCCTAGTTTGTAACCCTAACCCTAATGTAAAATGACTGTTTTGAAACCCTAACCCTAATGTAAAACCCTTGTTTGAAACCCTAACCCTAATGTAAAACCCTAGTTTGAAACCCTAACCCTAATGTAAAACCTTTGTTTGAAACCCTAACCCTAATGTAAAACACTAGTTTGAAAACCTAACCCTAATGTAAAACCCTAGTGTGAAACCCTCACCCTAATTCTTAACCCCTGTTTTGAAACACTTACCCTAATGTAAAACCCTTGTTTGAAACCCTAACCCTAATGTAAAACCCTAGTTTGAAACCCTAAGCCTTATTTGAAACCCTAGTTTGAAACCCTAACCCTAATGTAAAACCCTAGTTTGAAACCCTAACCCTAATGTAAAACCCTAGTTTGTAACCCTAACCCTAATGTAAAATGACTGTTTTGAAACCCTAACCCTAATGTAAAACCCTTGTTTGAAACCCTAACCCTAATGTAAAACCCTAGTATGAAACCCTAATCCTAATGTTAAACCCTAGTTTGTAACCCTAACCCTAATGTAAAACCCTAGTTTGAAACCCTAACCCTAATGTTAAACCCTAGTTTGAAACCCTAATGTAAAACCCTTGTTTGAAACCCTAACCCTAATGTAAAACCCTAGTTTGAAACCCTAAGCCTAATTTGAAACCCTTGTTTGAAACCCTAAACCTAATGTAAAACCCTAGTTTGTAACCCTAACACTAATGTAAAACCCTAGTTTGAAACCCAAACCCTAATGTAAAACCCTAGTTTGAAGCATTAACCCTAATGTAAAACCCTAGTTTGAAGCACTAACCCTAATGTAAAACACTAGTTTGAAACGCTAACCCTAATGTAAAACCCTAGTTTGAAACCCCAAATCTAATTTGAAACCATAGTTTAAAACCCTAACCCTAATGTAAAACCCTATTTTGAAGCATTAACCCTAATGTAAAACACTAGTTTGAAACGCTAACCCTAATGTTAAACCCTAATTTGAAACCCTAATCCTAATGTAAAACCCTAGTTTGAAACCCTAACACTAATGATAAACCCTAGTTTGAAACACTAACCCTAAATTTAAACCCTAGTTTGAAACCCTAACCCTAAGGTAAAACCCTAGTTTGAAACCCTAACCCTAATGATAAACCCTAGTTTGAAACACTAACCCTAAATTTAAACCCTAGTTTGAAACCCTAACCCTAATGTAAAACCCTAGTTTGAAACCCCAAACCTAATTTGAAACCATAGTTTGAAACCCTAACCCTAATGTAAAACCCTAGTTTGTAACCCTAATCCTAATGTAAAACCTCAATTTGAAACCCAAACCCTAATTTGAAACCCTAGTTTGAAACCCTAAACCTAATGTAAAACCCAAGTTTGAAACCCTAACCCTAATTTAAAACCCCTGTTTTGAAACCCTAACCCTAATGTAAAACCCTTGTTTGAAACCCTAACCCTAATGTAAAACCCTTGTTTGAAACCCTAACCCTAATTTGAAACCCTAGTTTGAAACCCTAACCCTAATATAAAACCCTAGTTTGAAACCATAACCCTAATTAGAAACCCTAGTTTGAAACCCTAACCCTAATGTAAAACCCTAGTTTGAAACCCTAACCCTAATGATAAACCCTAGTTTAAAACCCTAACCCTAATTTGAAACCCTAGTTTGAAACCCTAACCCTAATTTGAAACCCTAGTTTGAAACCCTAACCCTAATGTAAAACCCTAGTTTGTAACCTTAACACTAATGTAAAACCCTAGTTTGGAACCCTAACCCTAATGTTAAACCCTAGTTTGAAACCCTAACCCTAATGTAAAACCATAGTTTGAAACCCTAACCCTAATTTAAAACCCTAGTTTGAAACCCTAACCCTAATGTAAAACCCTAGTTTGTAACCCTAACTCTAATGTAAAACCCTAGTTTGAAACTCTAACCCTAATGTAAAACCCTAGTTTGAAACCCTAACCCTAATGTAAAACCCTTGTTTGAAACCTTAACCCTAAAACAAAACCCTAGATTGAAACCCTAACCCTAATTTGAAACCCTAGTTTTAAACCCTTACCCAAATGTAAAGCCCTAGTTTGGAAAACCCTAACCCTAGTTTGAAACCCGAGATTGAAACCCTAACCCTAATGTAAAACCCTAGTTTGAAACCCTAAACCTAATGTAAAACCCCTTGTTTGTAACCCTAACCCTAATTTGAAACCCTAGTTTGAAACCCTAAACCTAATGTAAAACCCCTTGTTTGTAACCCTAACCCTAATTTGAAACCCTAGTTTGAAACCCTAACCCTAATGTTAAACCCTAGTTTGAAACCCTAACGCTAATGTAAAACCCTAGTTTGAAACCCTAACCCTAATGTAAAACCCTAGTTTGAAGCACTAACCCTAATGTAAAACACTAGTTTGAAACGCTAACCCTAATGTAAAACCCTAGTTTGAAACCCCAAATCTAATTTGAAACCATAGTTTAAAACCCTAAACCTAATATAAAACCCTAGTTTGAAGCAATAACCCAAATGTAAAACACTAGTTTGAAACGCTAACCCTAATGTTAAACCCTAATTTGAAACCCTAACCCTAATGTAAAACCCTAGTTTGAAACCCTAACCCTAATAATAAACCCTAGTTTGAAACCCTAACCCTAAATTTAAACCCTAGTTTGAAACCCTAACCTTAAGGTAAAACCCTAGTTTGAAACCCTAAACCTAATGTAAAACCCTAGTTTGTAACCCTAACCCTAATGTAAAACCCTAGTTTGAAAACCTAACACTAATGTAAAACCCTAGTTTGAAACCCCAAACCTAATTTGAAACCATAGTTTGAAACCCTAACCCTAATGTAAAACCCTAGTTTGTAACCCTAATCCTAATGTAAAACCTCAATTTGAAACCCAAACCCTAATTTGAAACCCTAGTTTGAAACCCTAAACCTAATGTAAAACCCAAGTTTGAAACCCTAACCCTAATGTAAAACCCTTGTTTGAAACCCTAATCCTAATGTAAAACCATTGTTTGAAACCCTAACCCTAATTTGAAACCCTAGTTTGAAACCCTAACCCTCATATAAAACCCTAGTTTGAAACCCTAACCCTAATTAGAAACCCTAGTTTGAAACCCTAACCCTAATGTAAAACCCTAGTTTGAAGCATTAACCCTAATGTAAAACCCTAGTTTGAAGCACTAACCCTAATGTAAAACACTAGTTTTGAAACGCTAACCCTAATGTAAAACCCTAGTTTGAAACCCCAAATCTAATTTGAAACCATAGTTTAAAACCCTAACCCTAATGTAAAACCCTAGTTTGAAGCATTAACCCTAATGTAAAACACTAGTTTGAAACGCTAACCCTAATGTTAAACCCTAATTTGAAACCCTAACCCTAATGTAAAACCCTAGTTTGAAACCCTAACCCTAATGTAAAACCCTAGTTTGAAACCCCAAACCTAATTTGAAACCATAGTTTGAAACCCTAACCCTAATGTAAAACCCTAGTTTGTAACCCTAAACCTAATGTAAAACCCAAGTTTGAAACCCTAACCCTAATTTAAAACCCCTGTTTTGAAACCCTAACCCTAATGTAAAACCCTTGTTTGAAACCCTAACCCTAATGTAAAACCCTTGTTTGAAACCCTAACCCTAATTTGAAACCCTAGTTTGAAACCCTAACCCTAATATAAAACCCTAGTTTGAAACCCTAACCCTAATTAGAAACCCTAGTTTGAAACCCTAACCCTAATGTAAAACCCTAGTTTGAAACCCTAACCCTAATGATAAACCCTAGTTTAAAACCCTAACCCTAATTAGAAAGCCTAGTTTGAAACCCTAACCCTAATGTAAAACCCTAGTTTGAAACCCTAACCCTAATGATAAACCCTAGTTTAAAACCCTAACCCTAATTTGAAACCCTAGTTTGAAACCCTAACTCTAATTTGAAACCCTAGTTTGAAACCCTAACCCTAATGTAAAACCCTAGTTTGTAACCTTAACACTAATGTAAAACCCTAGTTTGGAACCCTAACCCTAATGTTAAACCCTAGTTTGAAACCCTAACCCTAATGTAAAACCCTTGTTTGAAACCCTAACCCTAATGTAAAACCCTAGTTTGAAGCAGTAACCCTAATGTAAAACCCTAGTTTGAAACTCTAACCCTAATTTGAAACCCTAGTTTGAAACCCTAACCCTAATGTAAAACCCTAGTTTGAAAGCGTAACCCTAATGTAAAACCCTAGTTTGAAGCATTAACCCTAATGTAAAACCCTAGTTTGAAACCATAACCCTAACGTTAAACCCTAGTTTGAAACCATAACCGTAATGTAAAACCCTAGTTTGTAACCCTAACCCTAATGTAAAACCTTAGTGTGAAACCCTAACCCTAATGTAAAACCCTAGTTTGAAACCCTAACCCTAATGTAAAACCCTAGTTTGAAACCCTAACCCTAATGTAAAACCCTTGTTTGAAACCCTAACCCTAATGTAAAACCCTAGTTTGAAACCCTAATGTAAAACCCTTGTTTGAAACCCTAACCCTAATGTAAAACCCTAGTTTGTAACCCTAACCCTAATGTAAAATGACTGTTTTGAAACCCTAACCCTAATGTAAAACCCTTGTTTGAAACCCTAACCCTAATGTAAAACCCTAGTTTGAAACCCTAATCCTAATATTAAACCCTAGTTTGTAACCCTAACCCTAATGTAAAACCCTAGTTTGAAACCCTAACCCTAATGTTAAACCGTAGTTTGAAACCCTAATGTAAAACCCTTGTTTGAAACCCTAACCCTAATGTAAAACCCTAGTTTGAAACCCTAAGCCTAATTTGAAACCCTTGTTTGAAACCCGAAACCTAATGTAAAACCCTAGTTTGTAACCCTAACCCTAATGTAAAACCCTTGTTTGAAAACCTAACACTAATGTAAAACCCTAGTTTGAAACCCTAACCCTAATGTAAAACCCTAGTTTGAAGCACTAACCCTAATGTAAAACCCTAGTTTGAAGCACTAACCCTAATGTAAAACACTAGTTTGAAACGCTAACTCTAATGTAAAACCCTAGTTTGAAACCCCAAATCTAATTTGAAACCATAGTTTGAAACCCTAACCCTAATGTAAACCCTAGTTTGAAGCATTAACCCTAATGTAAAACACTAGTTTGAAACGCTAACCCTAATGTTAAACCCTAATTTGAAACCCTAACCCTAATGTAAAACCCTAGTTTGAAAACCTAACCCTAATGATAAACCCTAGTTTGAAACACTTACCCTAAATTTAAACCCTAGTTTGAAACCCTAACCATAAGGTAAAACCCTAGTTTGAAACCCTAACCCTAATGTAAAACCCTAGTTTGTAACCCTAACCCTAATGTAAAACCATAGTTTGAAACCCTAACCCTAATGTAAAACCCTAGTTTGAAACCCTAACCCTAATGTAAAACCCTAGTTTGAAACCCTAACCCTAATGTAAAACCCTAGTTTGAAACCCTAACCCTAATGTAAAACCCTTGTTTGAAACCCTAACCCTAAAACAAAACCCTAGATTGAAACCCTAAGCCTAATTTGAAACCCTAGTTTTAAACCCTAACCCTAATGTAAAGCCCTAGTTTGGAAAACCCTAACCCTAGTTTGAAACCCGAGATTGAAACCCTAACCCTAATGTAAAACCCTAGTTTGAAACCCTAACCCTAATGTAAAACCCCTTGTTTGTAACCCTAACCCTAATTTGAAACCCTAGTTTGAAACCCTAACCCTAATGTTAAACCCTAGTTTGAAACCCTAACCCTAATGTAAAACCCTAGTTTGAAACCCTAACCCTAATTTGAAACCCTAGTTTGAAAACCTAACCCTAATGTAAAACCCTAGTTTGAAACCCTAACCCTCATAAAAAACCCTAGTTTGTAACCCTAACCCAAATGTAAAACCCTAGTTTGAAACACTAACCCTAATGTAAAACCCTAGTTTGAAACGCTAACCCTAATGTAAAACCCTAGTTTGAAGCATTAACCCTAAAGTAAAACACTAGTTTGAAACCCTAACCCTAATGTTAAACCCTAGTTTGAAACCCTAACCCTAATGTAAAACCCTAGTTTGAAACCCTAACCCTAATGATAAACCCTAGTTTGCAACCCTAACCCTAAATTGAAACCCTAGTTTGAAACCCTAACCCTAATGTAAAACCCTAGTTTGAAACCCTAACCCTAATGTAAAACCCTAGTTTGTAACCCTAACCCTAATGTAAAACCCTAGTTTGAAACCCTAACCCTAATGTAAAACCCTAGTTTGAAACCCTAACCCTAATGTAAAACCCTAGTTTGAAGCACTAACCCTAATGTAAAACACTAGTTTGAAGCATTAACCCTAATGTTAAACCCTAGTTTGAAACCCTAACACTAAATTGAAACCCCAGTTTGAAACCCTAACCCTAATGTAAAACCCTAGTTTGAAACCCTAACCCTAATGTAAAACCCTAGTTTGTACCCCTAACCCTAATGTAAAACCTTAGTGTGAAACCCTAACCCTAATGTAAAACCCTAGTTTGAAACTCTAACCCTAATGTAAAACCCTAGTTTGAAACCCTAACCCTAATGTAAAACCCTTGTTTGAAACCCTAACCCTAATGATAAACCCTAGTTTAAAACCCTAACCCTAATTTGAAACCCTAGTTTGAAACCCTAACTCTAATTTGAAACCCTAGTTTGAAACCCTAACCCTAATGTAAAACCCTAGTTTGTAACCTTAACACTAATGTAAAACCCTAGTTTGGAACCCTAACCCTAATGTAAAACCCTTGTTTGAAACCCTAACCCTAATGTAAAACCCTAGTTTGAAGCAGTAACCCTAATGTAAAACCCTAGTTTGAAACTCTAACCCTAATTTGAAACCCTAGTTTGAAACCCTAACCCTAATGTAAAACCCTAGTTTGAAAGCGTAACCCTAATGTAAAACCCTAGTTTGAAGCATTAACCCTAATGTAAAACCCTAGTTTGAAACCATAACCCTAACGTTAAACCCTAGTTTGAAACCATAACCATAATGTAAAACCCTAGTTTGTAACCCTAACCCTAATGTAAAACCTTAGTGTGAAACCCTAACCCTAATGTAAAACCCTAGTTTGAAACCCTAACCCTAATGTAAAACCCTAGTTTGAAACCCTAACCCTAATGTAAAACCCTTGTTTGAAACCCTAACCCTAATGTAAAACCCTAGTTTGAAACCCTAATGTAAAACCCTTGTTTGAAACCCTAACCCTAATGTAAAAACCTAGTTTGTAACCCTAACCCTAATGTAAAATGACTGTTTTGAAACCCTAACCCTAATGTAAAACCCTTGTTTGAAACCCTAACCCTAATGTAAAACCCTAGTTTGAAACCCTAATCCTAATGTTAAACCCTAGTTTGTAACCCTAACCCTAATGTAAAACCCTAGTTTGAAACCCTAACCCTAATGTTAAACCGTAGTTTGAAACCCTAATGTAAAACCCTTGTTTGAAACCCTAACCCTAATGTAAAACCCTAGTTTGAAACCCTAAGCCTAATTTGAAACCCTTGTTTGAAACCCGAAACCTAATGTAAAACCCTAGTTTGTAACCCTAACCCTAATGTAAAACCCTAGTTTGAAAACCTAACACTAATGTAAAACCCTAGTTTGAAACCCTAACCCTAATGTAAAACACTAGTTTGAAACGCTAACTCTAATGTAAAACCCTAGTTTGAAACCCCAAATCTAATTTGAAACCATAGTTTGAAACCCTAACCCTAATGTAAAACCCTAGTTTGAAGCATTAACCCTAATGTAAAACACTAGTTTGAAACGCTAACCCTAATGTTAAACCCTAATTTGAAACCCTAACCCTAATGTAAAACCCTAGTTTGAAAACCTAACCCTAATGATAAACCCTAGTTTGAAACACTTACCCTAAATTTAAACCCTAGTTTGAAACCCTAACCATAAGGTAAAACCCTAGTTTGAAACCCTAACCCTAATGTAAAACCCTAGTTTGTAACCCTAACCCTAATGTAAAACCATAGTTTGAAACCCTAACCCTAATGTAAAACCCTAGTTTGAAACCCTAACCCTAATGTAAAACCCTAGTTTGAAACCCTAACCCTAATGTAAAACCCTTGTTTGAAACCCTAACCCTAAAACAAAACCCTAGATTGAAACCCTAAGCCTAATTTGAAACCCTAGTTTTAAACCCTAACCCTAATGTAAAGCCCTAGTTTGGAAAACCCTAACCCTAGTTTGAAACCCGAGATTGAAACCCTAACCCTAATGTAAAACCCTAGTTTGAAACCCTAACCCTAATGTAAAACCCCTTGTTTGTAACCCTAACCCTAATTTGAAACCCTAGTTTGAAACCCTAACCCTAATGTTAAACCCTAGTTTGAAACCCTAACCCTAATGTAAAACCCTAGTTTGAAACCCTAACCCTAATTTGAAACCCTAGTTTGAAAACCTAACCCTAATGTAAAACCCTAGTTTGAAACCCTAACCCTCATAAAAAACCCTAGTTTGTAACCCTAACCCAAATGTAAAACCCTAGTTTGAAACACTAACCCTAATGTAAAACCCTAGTTTGAAATGCTAACCCTAATGTAAAACCCTAGTTTGAAGCATTAACCCTAAAGTAAAACACTAGTTTGAAACCCTAACCCTAATGTTAAACCCTAGTTTGAAACCCTAACCCTAATGTAAAACCCTAGTTTGAAACCCTAACCCTAATGATAAACCCTAGTTTGCAACCCTAACCCTAAATTGAAACCCTAGTTTGAAACCCTAACCCTAATGTAAAACCATAGTTTGAAACCCTAACCCTAATGTAAAACCCTAGTTTGAAACCCTAACCCTAATGTAAAACCCTAGTTTGAAACCCTAACCCTAATGTAAAACCCTAGTTTGAAACCCTAACCCTAATGTAAAACCCTTGTTTGAAACCCTAACCCTAAAACAAAACCCTAGATTGAAACCCTAAGCCTAATTTGAAACCCTAGTTTTAAACCCTAACCCTAATGTAAAGCCCTAGTTTGGAAAACCCTAACCCTAGTTTGAAACCCGAGATTGAAACCCTAACCCTAATGTAAAACCCTAGTTTGAAACCCTAACCCTAATGTAAAACCCCTTGTTTGTAACCCTAACCCTAATTTGAAACCCTAGTTTGAAACCCTAACCCTAATTTTAAACCCTAGTTTGAAACCCTAACCCTAATGTAAAACCCTAGTTTGAAAACCTAACCCTAATGATAAACCCTAGTTTGAAACACTTACCCTAAATTTAAACCCTAGTTTGAAACCCTAACCATAAGGTAAAACCCTAGTTTGAAACCCTAACCCTAATGTAAAACCCTAGTTTGTAACCCTAACCCTAATGTAAAACCATAGTTTGAAACCCTAACCCTAATGTAAAACCCTAGTTTGAAACCCTAACCCTAATGTAAAACCCTAGTTTGAAACCCTAACCCTAATGTAAAACCCTTGTTTGAAACCCTAACCCTAAAACAAAACCCTAGATTGAAACCCTAAGCCTAATTTGAAACCCTAGTTTTAAACCCTAACCCTAATGTAAAGCCCTAGTTTGGAAAACCCTAACCCTAGTTTGAAACCCGAGATTGAAACCCTAACCCTAATGTAAAACCCTAGTTTGAAACCCTAACCCTAATGTAAAACCCCTTGTTTGTAACCCTAACCCTAATTTGAAACCCTAGTTTGAAACCCTAACCCTAATGTTAAACCCTAGTTTGAAACCCTAACCCTAATGTAAAACCCTAGTTTGAAACCCTAACCCTAATTTGAAACCCTAGTTTGAAAACCTAACCCTAATGTAAAACCCTAGTTTGAAACCCTAACCCTCATAAAAAACCCTAGTTTGTAACCCTAACCCAAATGTAAAACCCTAGTTTGAAACACTAACCCTAATGTAAAACCCTAGTTTGAAATGCTAACCCTAATGTAAAACCCTAGTTTGAAGCATTAACCCTAAAGTAAAACACTAGTTTGAAACCCTAACCCTAATGTTAAACCCTAGTTTGAAACCCTAACCCTAATGTAAAACCCTAGTTTGAAACCCTAACCCTAATGATAAACCCTAGTTTGCAACCCTAACCCTAAATTGAAACCCTAGTTTGAAACCCTAACCCTAATGTAAAACCATAGTTTGAAACCCTAACCCTAATGTAAAACCCTAGTTTGAAACCCTAACCCTAATGTAAAACCCTAGTTTGAAACCCTAACCCTAATGTAAAACCCTAGTTTGAAACCCTAACCCTAATGTAAAACCCTTGTTTGAAACCCTAACCCTAAAACAAAACCCTAGATTGAAACCCTAAGCCTAATTTGAAACCCTAGTTTTAAACCCTAACCCTAATGTAAAGCCCTAGTTTGGAAAACCCTAACCCTAGTTTGAAACCCGAGATTGAAACCCTAACCCTAATGTAAAACCCTAGTTTGAAACCCTAACCCTAATGTAAAACCCCTTGTTTGTAACCCTAACCCTAATTTGAAACCCTAGTTTGAAACCCTAACCCTAATGTTAAACCCTAGTTTGAAACCCTAACCCTAATGTAAAACCCTAGTTTGAAAACCTAACCCTAATGATAAACCCTAGTTTGAAACACTTACCCTAAATTTAAACCCTAGTTTGAAACCCTAACCATAAGGTAAAACCCTAGTTTGAAACCCTAACCCTAATGTAAAACCCTAGTTTGTAACCCTAACCCTAATGTAAAACCATAGTTTGAAACCCTAACCCTAATGTAAAACCCTAGTTTGAAACCCTAACCCTAATGTAAAACCCTAGTTTGAAACCCTAACCCTAATGTAAAACCCTTGTTTGAAACCCTAACCCTAAAACAAAACCCTAGATTGAAACCCTAAGCCTAATTTGAAACCCTAGTTTTAAACCCTAACCCTAATGTAAAGCCCTAGTTTGGAAAACCCTAACCCTAGTTTGAAACCCGAGATTGAAACCCTAACCCTAATGTAAAACCCTAGTTTGAAACCCTAACCCTAATGTAAAACCCCTTGTTTGTAACCCTAACCCTAATTTGAAACCCTAGTTTGAAACCCTAACCCTAATGTTAAACCCTAGTTTGAAACCCTAACCCTAATGTAAAACCCTAGTTTGAAACCCTAACCCTAATTTGAAACCCTAGTTTGAAAACCTAACCCTAATGTAAAACCCTAGTTTGAAACCCTAACCCTCATAAAAAACCCTAGTTTGTAACCCTAACCCAAATGTAAAACCCTAGTTTGAAACACTAACCCTAATGTAAAACCCTAGTTTGAAATGCTAACCCTAATGTAAAACCCTAGTTTGAAGCATTAACCCTAAAGTAAAACACTAGTTTGAAACCCTAACCCTAATGTTAAACCCTAGTTTGAAACCCTAACCCTAATGTAAAACCCTAGTTTGAAACCCTAACCCTAATGATAAACCCTAGTTTGCAACCCTAACCCTAAATTGAAACCCTAGTTTGAAACCCTAACCCTAATGTAAAACCCTAGTTTGAAACCCTAACCCTAATGTAAAACCCTAGTTTGTAACCCTAACCCTAATGTAAAACCCTAGTTTGAAACCCTAACCCTAATGTAAAACCCTAGTTTGAAACCCTAACCCTAATGTAAAACCCTAGTTTGAAGCACTAACCCTAATGTAAAACACTAGTTTGGAGCATTAACCCTAATGTTAAACCCTAGTTTGAAACCCTAACACTAAATTGAAACCCCAGTTTGAAACCCTAACCCTAATGTAAAACCCTAGTTTGAAACCCTAACCCTAATGTAAAACCCTAGTTTGTACCCCTAACCCTAATGTAAAACCTTAGTGTGAAACCCTAACCCTAATGTAAAACCCTAGTTTGAAACTCTAACCCTAATGTAAAACCCTAGTTTGAAACCCTAACCCTAATGTAAAACCCTTGTTTGAAACCCTAACCCTAATGTAAAACCCTAGTTTGAAACCCTAATGTAAAACCCTTGTTTGAAACCCTAACCCTAATTTAAAACCCTAGTTTGTAACCCTAACCCTAATGTAAAATGACTGTTTTGAAACCCTAACCCTAATGTAAAACCCTTGTTTGAAACCCTAACCCTAATGTAAAACCCTAGTTTGAAACCCTAATCCTAATGTTAAACCCTAGTTTGTAACCCTAACCCTAATGTAAAACCCTAGTTTGAAACCCTAACCCTAATGTTAAACCGTAGTTTGTAACCCTAACCCTAATGTAAAACCCTAGTTTGAAACCCTAACCCTAATGTTAAACCGTAGTTTGAAACCCTAATGTAAAACCCTTGTTTGAAACCCTAACCCTAATGTAAAACCCTAGTTTGAAACCCTAAGCCTAATTTGAAACCCTTGTTTGAAACCCGAAACCTAATGTAAAACCCTAGTTTGAAACCCTAACCCTAATGTAAAACCCTAGTTTGAAGCACTAACCCTAATGTAAAACCCTAGTTTGAAGCACTAACCCTAATGTAAAACACTAGTTTGAAACGCTAACCCTAATGTAAAACCCTAGTTTGAAACCCCAAATCTAATTTGAAACCATAGTTTGAAACCCTAACCCTAATGTAAAACCCTAGTTTGAAGCATTAACCCTAATGTAAAACACTAGTTTGAAACGCTAACCCTAATGTTAAACCCTAATTTGAAACCCTAACCCTAATGTAAAACCCTAGTTTGAAAACCTAACCCTAATGATAAACCCTAGTTTGAAACACTAACCCTAAATTTAAACCCTAGTTTGAAACCCTAACCATAAGGTAAAACCCTAGTTTGAAACCCTAACCCTAATGTAAAACCCTAGTTTGTAACCCTAACCCTAATGTAAAACCATAGTTTGAAACCCTAACCCTAATGTAAAACCCTAGTTTGAAACCCTAACCCTAATGTAAAACCCTAGTTTGAAACCCTAACCCTAATGTAAAACCCTAGTTTGAAACCCTAACCCTAATGTAAAACCCTTGTTTGAAACCCTAACCCTAAAACAAAACCCTAGATTGAAACCCTAAGCCTAATTTGAAACCCTAGTTTTAAACCCTAACCCTAATGTAAAGCCCTAGTTTGGAAAACCCTAAACCTAGATTGAAACCCGAGATTGAAACCCTAACCCTAATGTAAAACCCTAGTTTGAAACCCTAACCCTAATGTAAAACCCCTTGTTTGTAACCCTAACCCTAATTTGAAACCCTAGTTTGAAACCCTAACCCTAATGTTAAACCCTAGTTTGAAACCCTAACCCTAATGTAAAACCCTAGTTTGAAACCCTAACCCTAATTTGAAACCCTAGTTTGAAAACCTAACCCTAATGTAAAACCCTAGTTTGAAACCCTAACCCTCATAAAAAACCCTAGTTTGTAACCCTAACCCAAATGTAAAACCCTAGTTTGAAACACTAACCCTAATGTAAAACCCTAGTTTGAAACGCTAACCCTAATGTAAAACCCTAGTTTGAAGAATTAACCCTAAAGTAAAACACTAGTTTGAAACCCTAACCCTAATGTTAAACCCTAGTTTGAAACCCTAACCCTAATGTAAAACCCTAGTTTGAAACCCTAACCCTAATGATAAACCCTAGTTTGCAACCCTAACCCTAAATTGAAACCCTAGTTTGAAACCCTAACCCTAATGTAAAACCCTAGTTTGTAACCCTAACCCTAATGTAAAGCCCTAGTTTGAAACCCTAACCCTAATGTAAAACCCTAGTTTGAAACCCTAACCCTAATGTAAAACCCTAGTTTGAAGCACTAACCCTAATGTAAAACACTAGTTTGAAGCATTAACCCTAATGTTAAACCCTAGTTTGAAACCCTAACACTAAATTGAAACCCCAGTTTGAAACCCTAACCCTAATGTAAAACCCTAGTTTGAAACCCTAACCCTAATGTAAAACCCTAGTTTGTACCCCTAACCCTAATGTAAAACCTTAGTGTGAAACCCTAACCCTAATGTAAAACCCTAGTTTGAAACTCTAACCCTAATGTAAAACCCTAGTTTGAAACCCTAACCCTAATTTGAAACCCTAGTTTGAAACCCTAACCCTAATGTAAAACCCTTGTTTGAAACCCTAACCCTAATGTAAAACCCTAGTTTGAAACCCTAACCCTAATGTTAAAGCCTAGTTTGTAACCCTAACCCTAATGTAAAACCCTAGTTTGAAACCCTAACCCTAATGTAAAACCCTAGTTTGTAACCCTAACCCTAATGTAAAATGACTGTTTTGAAACCCTAACCCTAATGTAAAACCCTTGTTTGAAACCCTAACCCTAATGTAAAACCCTAGTTTGAAACCCTAATCCTAATGTTAAACCCTAGTTTGTAACCCTAACCCTAATGTAAAACCCTAGTTTGAAACCCTAACCCTAATGTTAAACCCTAGTTTGAAACCCTAACCCTAATGTAAAACCCTTGTTTGAAACCCTAACCCTAATGTAAAACCCTAGTTTGAAACCCTAAGCCTAATTTGAAAACCTAGTTTGAAACCCTAAACCTAATGTAAAACCCTAGTTTGTAACCCTAACCCAAATGTAAAACCCTAGTTTGAAAACCTAACACTAATGTAAAACCCTAGTTTGAAACCCTAACCCTAATGTAAAACCCTAGTTTGAAGCATTAACCCTAATGTAAAACCCTAGTTTGAAGCACTAACCCTAATGTAAAACACTAGTTTGAAACGCTATCCCTAATGTAAAACCCTAGTTTGAAACCCCAAATCTAATTTGAAACCATAGTTTAAAACCCTAACCCTAATGTAAAACCCTAGTTTGAAGCATTAACCCTAATGTAAAACACTAGTTTGAAACGCTAACCCTAATGTTAAACCCTAATTTGAAACCCTAACCCTAATGTAAAACCCTAGTTTGAAACCCTAACCCTAATGATAAACCCTAGTTTGAAACACTAACCCTAAATTTAAACCCTAGTTTGAAACCCTAACCCTAATGTTAAACCCTATTTTGAAACCCTAACCCTAATGTAAAACCCTATTTTGAAACCCTAACCCTAATGTAAAACCCTATTTTGAAACCCTAACCCTAATATAAAACCCTAGTTTGAAACCCTAACCCTAATGTAAAACCCTAGTTTGAAACCCCAAACCTAATTTGAAACCATAGTTTGAAACCCTAACCCTAATGTAAAACCCTAGTTTGTAACCCTAATCCTAATGTAAAACCTCAATTTGAAACCCAAACCCTAATTTGAAACCCTAGTTTGAAACCCTAAACCTAATGTAAAACCCAAGTTTGAAACCCTAACCCTAATTTAAAACCCCTGTTTTGAAACCCTAAGCCTAATGTAAAACCCTTGTTTGAAACCCTAACCCTAATGTAAAACCCTTGTTTGAAACCCTAACCCTAATTTGAAACCCTAGTTTGAAACCCTAACCCTAATATAAAACCCTAGTTTGAAACCCTAACCCTAATTAGAAACCCTAGTTTGAAACCCTAACCCTAATGTAAAACCCTAGTTTGAAACCCTAACCCTAATGATAAACCCTAGTTTAAAACCCTAACCCTAATTAGAAAGCCTAGTTTGAAACCCTAACCCTAATGTAAAACCCTAGTTTGAAACCCTAACCCTAATGATAAACCCTAGTTTGAAAACCCTAACCCTAATTTGAAACCCTAGTTTGAAACCCTAACCCTAATTTGAAACCCTAGTTTGAAACCCTAACCCTAATGTAAAACCCTAGTTTGTAACCTTAACACTAATGTAAAACCCTAGTTTGGAACCCTAACCCTAATGTTAAACCCTAGTTTGAAACCCTAACCCTAATGTAAAACCCTTGTTTGAAACCCTAACCCTAATGTAAAACCCTAGTTTGAAGCAGTAACCCTAATGTAAAACCCTAGTTTGAAACTCTAACCCTAATTTGAAACCCTAGTTTGAAACACTAACCCTAATGTAAAACCCTAGTTTGAAAGCGTAACCCTAATGTAAAACCCTAGTTTGAAGCATTAACCCTAATGTAAAACCCTAGTTTGAAACCCTAACCCTAACGTTAAACCCTAGTTTGAAACCCTAACCGTAATGTAAAACCCTAGTTTGTAACCCTAACCCTAATGTAAAACCTTAGTGTGAAACCTTAACCCTAATGTAAAACCCTAGTTTGAAACACTAAGCCTAATTTGAAACCCTAGTTTGAAACCCTAACCCTAATGTAAAACCCTATTTTGTAACCCTAACCCAAATGTAAAACCCTAGTTTGAAACCCTAACCCTAATGTAAAACCCTAGTTTGAAACCCTAACCCTAATGTAAAATCCTAGTTTAAAGCATTAACACTAATGTAAAACCCTAGTTTGAAACCCTAACCCAAATGTTAAACCCTAGTTTGAAACCCTAACCCTAAATTGAAATCCTAGTTTGAAACCCTAACCCTAATGTAAAACCCTAGTTTGAAACCCTAACCCTAATGTAAAACCCTAGTTTGTCACCCTAACCCTAATGTAAAACCCTAGTTTGAAACCCTAACGCTAATGTAAAACCCTAGTTTGAAACCCTAACCCTAATGTAAAACCCTAGTTTGAAGCACTAACCCTAATTTAAAACCCTAGTTTGAAACCCTAACCCTAATGTTAAACCCTAGTTTGAAGCACTAACCCTAAATTATAACCCTAGTTTGAAACTCTTACCCTAATGTAAAACCCCAGTTTGAAACCCTAACCGTAATGTAAAACCCTAGTTTGTAACCCTAACCCTAATGTTAAACCCTAGTTTGAAACCCTAACCCTAATGTAAAACCCTAGTTTGAAACCCTAACCCTAATGATAAACCCTAGTTTAAAACCCTAACCCTAATGCAAAACCCTAGTTTGAAACCCTAACCCTAAAGTAAAACTCTTGTTTGTAAACCTAACCCAAATGTAAAACCCTAGTTTGAAACCCAACCCTAATGTAAAACCCTAGTTTGAAGCATTAACCCTAATGTAAAACACTAGTTTGAAACCCTAACCCTAATGATAAACCCTAGTTTGAAACCCTAACCCTAAATTGAAACCCTAGTTTGAAACCCTAACCCTAATGTAAAACCCTAGTTTGAAACCCTAACCCTAATGTAAAACCCTAGTTTGAAGCATTAACCCTAATGTTAAACCCTAGTTTGAAACCCTAACCCTAATGTTAAACCCTAGTTTGAAACCCTAACCCTAAATTGAAACCCTAGTTTGAAACCCTAGTTTGAAACCCTAACCCTAATGTAAAACCCTAGTTTGTAACCCTAACCCTAATGTAAAACCTTAGTATGAAACCCTAACCCTAATTTGAAACCCTAGTTTGAAACCCTAATTTTAATGTCAAACCCTAATTTTAATGTCAAACCCTAGTTTGAAACCCTAACCCTAATGTAAAACCCTAGTTTGTAACCCTAACCCTAATGTAAAATGACTGTTTTGAAACCCTAACCCTAATGTAAAACCTTTGTTTGAAACCCTAACCCTAATGTAAAACACTAGTTTGAAAACCTAACCCTAATGTAAAACCCTAGTGTGAAACCCTCACCCTAATTCTTAACCCCTGTTTTGAAACACTTACCCTAATGTAAAACCCTTGTTTGAAACCCTAACCCTAATGTAAAACCCTAGTTTGAAACCCTAAGCCTTATTTGAAACCCTAGTTTGAAACCCTAACCCTAATGTAAAACCCTAGTTTGAAACCCTAACCCTAATGTAAAACCCTAGTTTGTAACCCTAACCCTAATGTAAAATGACTGTTTTGAAACCCTAACCCTAATGTAAAACCCTTGTTTGAAACCCTAACCCTAATGTAAAACCCTAGTTTGAAACCCTAATCCTAATGTTAAACCCTAGTTTGTAACCCTAACCCTAATGTAAAACCCTAGTTTGAAACCCTAACCCTAATGTTAAACCCTAGTTTGAAACCCTAATGTAAAACCCTTGTTTGAAACCCTAACCCTAATGTAAAACCCTAGTTTGAAACCCTAAGCCTAATTTGAAACCCTTGTTTGAAACCCTAAACCTAATGTAAAACCCTAGTTTGTAACCCTAACCCTAATGTAAAACCCTAGTTTGAAACCCAAACCCTAATGTAAAACCCTAGTTTGAAGCATTAACCCTAATGTAAAACCCTAGTTTGAAGCACTAACCCTAATGTAAAACACTAGTTTGAAACGCTAACCCTAATGTAAAACCCTAGTTTGAAACCCCAAATCTAATTTGAAACCATAGTTTAAAACCCTAACCCTAATGTAAAACCCTATTTTGAAGCATTAACCCTAATGTAAAACACTAGTTTGAAACGCTAACCCTAATGCTAAACCCTAATTTGAAACCCTAATCCTAATGATAAACCCTAGTTTGAAACACTAACCCTAAATTTAAACCCTAGTTTGAAACCCTAACCCTAAGGTAAAACCCTATTTTGAAACCCTAACCCTAATGATAAACCCTAGTTTGAAACACTAACCCTAAATTTAAACCCTAGTTTGAAACCCTAACCCTAATGTTAAACCCTATTTTGAAACCCTAACCCTAATGTAAAACCCTATTTTGAAACCCTAACCCTAATGTAAAACCCTAGTTTGAAACCCTAACCCAAATGTAAAACCCTAGTTTGAAACCCCAAACCTAATTTGAAATCATAGTTTGAAACCCTAACCCTAATGTAAAACCCTAGTTTGTAACCCTAATCCTAATGTAAAACCTCAATTTGAAACCCAAACCCTAATTTGAAACCCTAGTTTGAAACCCTAAACCTAATGTAAAACCCAAGTTTGAAACCCTAACCCTAATTTAAAACCCCTGTTTTGAAACCCTAACCCTAATGTAAAACCCTAGTTTGTAACCCTAACCCTAATGTAAAATGACTGTTTTGAAACCCTAACCCTAATGTAAAACCCTTGTTTGAAACCCTAACCCTAATTTGAAACCCTAGTTTGAAACCCTAACCCTAATGTAAAACCCTAGTTTGAAGCACTAACCCTAATGTAAAACACTAGTTTGAAACGCTAACTCTAATGTAAAACCCTAGTTTGAAACCCCAAATCTAATTTGAAACCATAGTTTGAAACCCTAACCCTAATGTAAAACCCTAGTTTGAAGCATTAACCCTAATGTAAAACACTAGTTTGAAACGCTAACCCTAATGTTAAACCCTAATTTGAAACCCTAACCCTAATGTAAAACCCTAGTTTGAAAACCTAACCCTAATGATAAACCCTAGTTTGAAACACTTACCCTAAATTTAAACCCTAGTTTGAAACCCTAACCATAAGGTAAAACCCTAGTTTGAAACCCTAACCCTAATGTAAAACCCTAGTTTGTAACCCTAACCCTAATGTAAAACCATAGTTTGAAACCCTAACCCTAATGTAAAACCCTAGTTTGAAACCCTAACCCTAATGTAAAACCCTAGTTTGAAACCCTAACCCTAATGTAAAACCCTAGTTTGAAACCCTAACCCTAATGTAAAACCCTTGTTTGAAACCCTAACCCTAAAACAAAACCCTAGATTGAAACCCTAAGCCTAATTTGAAACCCTAGTTTTAAACCCTAACCCTAATGTAAAGCCCTAGTTTGGAAAACCCTAACCCTAGTTTGAAACCCGAGATTGAAACCCTAACCCTAATGTAAAACCCTAGTTTGAAACCCTAACCCTAATGTAAAACCCCTTGTTTGTAACCCTAACCCTAATTTGAAACCCTAGTTTGAAACCCTAACCCTAATGTTAAACCCTAGTTTGAAACCCTAACCCTAATGTAAAACCCTAGTTTGAAACCCTAACCCTAATTTGAAACCCTAGTTTGAAAACCTAACCCTAATGTAAAACCCTAGTTTGAAACCCTAACCCTCATAAAAAACCCTAGTTTGTAACCCTAACCCAAATGTAAAACCCTAGTTTGAAACACTAACCCTAATGTAAAACCCTAGTTTGAAACGCTAACCCTAATGTAAAACCCTAGTTTGAAGCATTAACCCTAAAGTAAAACACTAGTTTGAAACCCTAACCCTAATGTTAAACCCTAGTTTGAAACCCTAACCCTAATGTAAAACCCTAGTTTGAAACCCTAACCCTAATGATAAACCCTAGTTTGCAACCCTAACCCTAAATTGAAACCCTAGTTTGAAACCCTAACCCTAATGTAAAACCCTAGTTTGAAACCCTAACCCTAATGTAAAACCCTAGTTTGTAACCCTAACCCGAATGTAAAACCCTAGTTTGAAACCCTAACCCTAATGTAAAACCCTAGTTTGAAACCCTAACCCTAATGTAAAACCCTAGTTTGAAGCACTAACCCTAATGTAAAACACTAGTTTGAAGCATTAACCCTAATGTTAAACCCTAGTTTGAAACCCTAACACTAAATTGAAACCCCAGTTTGAAACCCTAACCCTAATGTAAAACCCTAGTTTGAAACCCTAACCCTAATGTAAAACCCTAGTTTGTACCCCTAACCCTAATGTAAAACCTTAGTGTGAAACCCTAACCCTAATGTAAAACCCTAGTTTGAAACTCTAACCCTAATGTAAAACCCTAGTTTGAAACCCTAACCCTAATGTAAAACCCTTGTTTGAAACCCTAACCCTAATGTAAAACCCTAGTTTGAAACCCTAATGTAAAACCCTTGTTTGAAACCCTAACCCTAATGTAAAACCCTAGTTTGTAACCCTAACCCTAATGTAAAATGACTGTTTTGAAACCCTAACCCTAATGTAAAACCCTTGTTTGAAACCCTAACCCTAATGTAAAACCCTAGTTTGAAACCCTAATCCTAATGTTAAACCCTAGTTTGTAACCCTAACCCTAATGTAAAACCCTAGTTTGAAACCCTAACCCTAATGTTAAACCGTAGTTTGTAACCCTAACCCTAATGTAAAACCCTAGTTTGAAACCCTAACCCTAATGTTAAACCGTAGTTTGAAACCCTAATGTAAAACCCTTGTTTGAAACCCTAACCCTAATGTAAAACCCTAGTTTGAAACCCTAAGCCTAATTTGAAACCCTTGTTTGAAACCCGAAACCTAATGTAAAACCCTAGTTTGAAACCCTAACCCTAATGTAAAACCCTAGTTTGAAGCACTAACCCTAATGTAAAACCCTAGTTTGAAGCACTAACCCTAATGTAAAACACTAGTTTGAAACGCTAACCCTAATGTAAAACCCTAGTTTGAAACCCCAAATCTAATTTGAAACCATAGTTTGAAACCCTAACCCTAATGTAAAACCCTAGTTTGAAGCATTAACCCTAATGTAAAACACTAGTTTGAAACGCTAACCCTAATGTTAAACCCTAATTTGAAACCCTAACCCTAATGTAAAACCCTAGTTTGAAAACCTAACCCTAATGATAAACCCTAGTTTGAAACACTAACCCTAAATTTAAACCCTAGTTTGAAACCCTAACCATAAGGTAAAACCCTAGTTTGAAACCCTAACCCTAATGTAAAACCCTAGTTTGTAACCCTAACCCTAATGTAAAACCATAGTTTGAAACCCTAACCCTAATTTAAAACCCTAGTTTGAAACCCTAACCCTAATGTAAAACCCTAGTTTGAAACCCTAACCCTAATGTAAAACCCTAGTTTGAAACCCTAACCCTAATGTAAAACCCTTGTTTGAAACCCTAACCCTAAAACAAAACCCTAGATTGAAACCCTAAGCCTAATTTGAAACCCTAGTTTTAAACCCTAACCCTAATGTAAAGCCCTAGTTTGGAAAACCCTAACCCTAATTTGAAACCCGAGATTGAAACCCTAACCCTAATGTAAAACCCTAGTTTGAAACCCTAACCCTAATGTAAAACCCCTTGTTTGTAACCCTAACCCTAATTTGAAACCCTAGTTTGAAACCCTAACCCTAATGTTAAACCCTAGTTTGAAACCCTAACCCTAATGTAAAACCCTAGTTTGAAACCCTAACCCTAATTTGAAACCCTAGTTTGAAAACCTAACCCTAATGTAAAACCCTAGTTTGAAACCCTAACCCTCATAAAAAACCCTAGTTTGTAACCCTAACCCAAATGTAAAACCCTAGTTTGAAACACTAACCCTAATGTAAAACCCTAGTTTGAAACGCTAACCCTAATGTAAAACCCTAGTTTGAAGCATTAACCCTAATGTAAAACCCTAGTTTGAAACCCTAACCCTAATGAAAAAACCCTAGTTTGCAACCCTAACCCTAAATTGAAACCCTAGTTTGAAACCCTAACCCTAATGTAAAACCCTAGTTTGAAACCCTAACCCTAATGTAAAACCCTAGTTTGTAACCCTAACCCTAATGTAAAACCCTAGTTTGAAACCCTAACCCTAATGTAAAACCCTAGTTTGAAACCCTAACCCTAATGTAAAACCCTAGTTTGAAGCACTAACCCTAATGTAAAACACTAGTTTGAAGCATTAACCCTAATGTTAAACCCTAGTTTGAAACCCTAACACTAAATTGAAACCCCAGTTTGAAACCCTAACCCTAATGTAAAACCCTAGTTTGAAACCCTAACCCTAATGTAAAACCCTAGTTTGTACCCCTAACCCTAATGTAAAACCTTAGTGTGAAACCCTAACCCTAATGTAAAACCCTAGTTTGAAACTCTAACCCTAATGTAAAACCCTAGTTTGAAACCCTAACCCTAATTTGAAACCCTAGTTTGAAACCCTAACCCTAATGTAAAACCCTTGTTTGAAACCCTAACCCTAATGTAAAACCCTAGTTTGAAACCCTAACCCTAATGTTAAAGCCTAGTTTGTAACCCTAACCCTAATGTAAAACCCTAGTTTGAAACCCTAACCCTAATGTAAAACCCTAGTTTGTAACCCTAACCCTAATGTAAAATGACTGTTTTGAAACCCTAACCCTAATGTAAAACCCTTGTTTGAAACCCTAACCCTAATGTAAAACCCTAGTTTGAAACCCTAATCCTAATGTTAAACCCTAGTTTGTAACCCTAACCCTAATGTAAAACCCTAGTTTGAAACCCTAACCCTAATGTTAAACCCTAGTTTGAAACCCTAACCCTAATGTAAAACCCTTGTTTGAAACCCTAACCCTAATGTAAAACCCTAGTTTGAAACCCTAAGCCTAATTTGAAACCCTAGTTTGAAACCCTAAACCTAATGTAAAACCCTAGTTTGTAACCCTAACCCAAATGTAAAACCCTAGTTTGAAAACCTAACACTAATGTAAAACCCTAGTTTGAAACCCTAACCCTAATGTAAAACCCTAGTTTGAAGCATTAACCCTAATGTAAAACCCTAGTTTGAAGCACTAACCCTAATGTAAAACACTAGTTTGAAACGCGATCCCTAATGTAAAACCCTAGTTTGAAACCCCAAATCTAATTTGAAACCATAGTTTAAAACCCTAACCCTAATGTAAAACCCTAGTTTGAAGCATTAACCCTAATGTAAAACACTAGTTTGAAACGCTAACCCTAATGTTAAACCCTAATTTGAAACCCTAACCCTAATGTAAAACCCTAGTTTGAAACCCTAACTCTAATGATAAACCCTAGTTTGAAACACTAACCCTAAATTTAAACCCTAGTTTGAAACCCTAACCCTAATGTAAAACCCTATTTTGAAACCCTAACCCTAATGTAAAACCCTAGTTTGAAACCCTAACCCTAATGTAAAACCCTAGTTTGAAACCCCAAACCTAATTTGAAACCATAGTTTGAAACCCTAACCCTAATGTAAAACCCTAGTTTGTAACCCTAATCCTAATGTAAAACCTCAATTTGAAACCCAAACCCTAATTTGAAACCCTAGTTTGAAACCCTAAACCTAATGTAAAACCCAAGTTTGAAACCCTAACCCTAATTTAAAACCCCTGTTTTGAAACCCTAAGCCTAATGTAAAACCCTTGTTTGAAACCCTAACCCTAATGTAAAACCCTTGTTTGAAACCCTAACCCTAATTTGAAACCCTAGTTTGAAACCCTAACCCTAATATAAAACCCTAGTTTGAAACCCTAACCCTAATTAGAAACCCTAGTTTGAAACCCTAACCCTAATGTAAAACCCTAGTTTGAAACCCTAACCCTAATGATAAACCCTAGTTTAAAACCCTAACCCTAATTAGAAAGCCTAGTTTGAAACCCTAACCCTAATGTAAAACCCTAGTTTGAAACCCTAACCCTAATGATAAACCCTAGTTTGAAAACCCTAACCCTAATTTGAAACCCTAGTTTGAAACCCTAACCCTAATTTGAAACCCTAGTTTGAAACCCTAACCCTAATGTAAAACCCTAGTTTGTAACCTTAACACTAATGTAAAACCCTAGTTTGGAACCCTAACCCTAATGTTAAACCCTAGTTTGAAACCCTAACCCTAATGTAAAACCCTTGTTTGAAACCCTAACCCTAATGTAAAACCCTAGTTTGAAGCAGTAACCCTAATGTAAAACCCTAGTTTGAAACTCTAACCCTAATTTGAAACCCTAGTTTGAAACACTAACCCTAATGTAAAACCCTAGTTTGAAAGCGTAACCCTAATGTAAAACCCTAGTTTGAAGCATTAACCCTAATGTAAAACCCTAGTTTGAAACCCTAACCCTAACGTTAAACCCTACTTTGAAACCCTAACCGTAATGTAAAACCCTAGTTTGTAACCCTAACCCTAATGTAAAACCTTAGTGTGAAACCTTAACCCTAATGTAAAACCCTAGTTTGAAACACTAAGCCTAATTTGAAACCCTAGTTTGAAACCCTAACCCTAATGTAAAACCCTATTTTGTAACCCTAACCCAAATGTAAAACCCTAGTTTGAAACCCTAACCCTAATGTAAAACCCTAGTTTGAAACCCTAACCCTAATGTAAAATCCTAGTTTGAAGCATTAACACTAATGTAAAACCCTAGTTTGAAACCCTAACCCAAATGTTAAACCCTAGTTTGAAACCCTAACCCTAAATTGAAATCCTAGTTTGAAACCCTAACCCTAATGTAAAACCCTAGTTTGAAACCCTAACCCTAATGTAAAACCCTAGTTTGTCACCCTAACCCTAATGTAAAACCCTAGTTTGAAACTCTTACCCTAATGTAAAACCCCAGTTTGAAACCCTAACCGTAATGTAAAACCCTAGTTTGTAACCCTAACCCTAATGTTAAACCCTAGTTTGAAACCCTAACCCTAATGTAAAACCCTAGTTTGAAACCCTAACCCTAATGATAAACCCTAGTTTAAAACCCTAACCCTAATGCAAAACCCTAGTTTGAAACCCTAACCCTAAAGTAAAACTCTTGTTTGTAAACCTAACCCAAATGTAAAACCCTAGTTTGAAACCCAACCCTAATGTAAAACCCTAGTTTGAAGCATTAACCCTAATGTAAAACACTAGTTTGAAACCCTAACCCTAATGATAAACCCTAGTTTGAAACCCTAACCCTAAATTGAAACCCTAGTTTGAAACCCTAACCCTAATGTAAAACCCTAGTTTGAAACCCTAACCCTAATGTAAAACCCTAGTTTGAAGCATTAACCCTAATGTTAAACCCTAGTTTGAAACCCTAACCCTAATGTTAAACCCTAGTTTGAAACCCTAACCCTAAATTGAAACCCTAGTTTGAAACCCTAGTTTGAAACCCTAACCCTAATGTAAAACCCTAGTTTGTAACCCTAACCCTAATGTAAAACCTTAGTATGAAACCCTAACCCTAATTTGAAACCCTAGTTTGAAACCCTAATTTTAATGTAAAACCCTAGTTTGAAACCCTAACCCTAATGTAAAACCCTAGTTTGTAACCCTAACCCTAATGTAAAATGACTGTTTTGAAACCCTAACCCTAATGTAAAACCTTTGTTTGAAACCCTAACCCTAATGTAAAACACTAGTTTGAAAACCTAACCCTAATGTAAAAACCTAGTGTGAAACCCTCACCCTAATTCTTAACCCCTGTTTTGAAACACTTACCCTAATGTAAAACCCTTGTTTGAAACCCTAACCCTAATGTAAAACCCTAGTTTGAAACCCTAAGCCTTATTTGAAACCCTAGTTTGAAACCCTAACCCTAATGTAAAACCCTAGTTTGAAACCCTAACCCTAATGTAAAACCCTAGTTTGTAACCCTAACCCTAATGTAAAATGACTGTTTTGAAACCCTAACCCTAATGTAAAACCCTTGTTTGAAACCCTAACCCTAATGTAAAACCCTAGTTTGAAACCCTAATCCTAATGTTAAACCCTAGTTTGTAACCCTAACCCTAATGTAAAACCCTAGTTTGAAACCCTAACCCTAATGTTAAACCCTAGTTTGAAACCCTAATGTAAAACCCTTGTTTGAAACCCTAACCCTAATGTAAAACCCTAGTTTGAAACCCTAAGCCTAATTTGAAACCCTTGTTTGAAACCCTAAACCTAATGTAAAACCCTAGTTTGTAACCCTAACCCTAATGTAAAACCCTAGTTTGAAACCCAAACCCTAATGTAAAACCCTAGTTTGAAGCATTAACCCTAATGTAAAACCCTAGTTTGAAGCACTAACCCTAATGTAAAACACTAGTTTGAAACGCTAACCCTAATGTAAAACCCTAGTTTGAAACCCCAAATCTAATTTGAAACCATAGTTTAAAACCCTAACCCTAATGTAAAACCCTATTTTGAAGCATTAACCCTAATGTAAAACACTAGTTTGAAACGCTAACCCTAATGCTAAACCCTAATTTGAAACCCTAATCCTAATGTAAAACCCTAGTTTGAAACCCTAACCCTAATGATAAACCCTAGTTTGAAACACTAACCCTAAATTTAAACCCTAGTTTGAAACCCTAACCCTAAGGTAAAACCCTAGTTTGAAACCCTAACCCTAATGATAAACCCTAGTTTGAAACACTAACCCTAAATTTTAACCCTAGTTTGAAACCCTAACCCTAATGTTAAACCCTATTTTGAAACCCTAACCCTAATGTAAAACCCTATTTTGAAACCCTAACCCTAATGTAAAACCCTAGTTTGAAACCCTAACCCAAATGTAAAACCCTAGTTTGAAACCCCAAACCTAATTTGAAATCATAGTTTGAAACCCTAACCCTAATGTAAAACCCTAGTTTGTAACCCTAATCCTAATGTAAAACCTCAATTTGAAACCCAAACCCTAATTTGAAACCCTAGTTTGAAACCCTAAACCTAATGTAAAACCCAAGTTTGAAACCCTAACCCTAATTTAAAACCCCTGTTTTGAAACCCTAACCCTAATGTAAAACCCTTGTTTGAAACCCTAACCCTAATGTAAAACCCTTGTTTGAAACCCTAACCCTAATTTGAAACCCTAGTTTGAAACCCTAACCCTAATATAAAACCCTAGTTTGAAACCCTAACCCTAATTAGAAACCCTAGTTTGAAACCCTAACCCTAATGTAAAACCCTAGTTTGAAACCCTAACCCTAATGATAAACCCTAGTTTAAAACCCTAACCCTAATTTGAAACCCTAGTTTGAAACCCTAACCCTAATTTGAAACCCTAGTTTGAAACCCTAAGCCTAATTTGAAACCCTTGTTTGAAACCCGAAACCTAATGTAAAACCCTAGTTTGTAACCCTAACCCTAATGTAAAACCCTAGTTTGAAAACCTAACACTAATGTAAAACCCTAGTTTGAAACCCTAACCCTAATGTAAAACCCTAGTTTGAAGCACTAACCCTAATGTAAAACACTAGTTTGAAACGCTAACCCTAATGTAAAACCCTAGTTTGAAACCCCAAATCTAATTTGAAACCATAGTTTGAAACCCTAACCCTAATGTAAAACCCTAGTTTGAAGCATTAACCCTAATGTAAAACACTAGTTTGAAACGCTAACCCTAATGTTAAACCCTAATTTGAAACCCTAACCCTAATGTAAAACCCTAGTTTGAAAACCTAACCCTAATGATAAACCCTAGTTTGAAACACTAACCCTAAATTTAAACCCTAGTTTGAAACCCTAACCATAAGGTAAAACCCTAGTTTGAAACCCTAACCCTAATGTAAAACCCTAGTTTGTAACCCTAACCCTAATGTAAAACCATAGTTTGAAACCCTAACCCTAATGTAAAACCCTAGTTTGAAACCCTAACCCTAATGTAAAACCCTAGTTTGAAACCCTAACCCTAATGTAAAACCCTAGTTTGAAACCCTAACCCTAATGTAAAACCCTTGTTTGAAACCCTAACCCTAAAACAAAACCCTAGATTGAAACCCTAAGCCTAATTTGAAACCCTAGTTTTAAACCCTAACCCTAATGTAAAGCCCTAGTTTGGAAAACCCTAACCCTAGTTTGAAACCCGAGATTGAAACCCTAACCCTAATGTAAAACCCTAGTTTGAAACCCTAACCCTAATGTAAAACCCCTTGTTTGTAACCCTAACCCTAATTTGAAACCCTAGTTTGAAACCCTAACCCTAATGTTAAACCCTAGTTTGAAACCCTAACCCTAATGTAAAACCCTAGTTTGAAACCCTAACCCTAATTTGAAACCCTAGTTTGAAAACCTAACCCTAATGTAAAACCCTAGTTTGAAACCCTAACCCTCATAAAAAACCCTAGTTTGTAACCCTAACCCAAATGTAAAACCCTAGTTTGAAACACTAACCCTAATGTAAAACCCTAGTTTGAAACGCTAACCCTAATGTAAAACCCTAGTTTGAAGCATTAACCCTAAAGTAAAACACTAGTTTGAAACCCTAACCCTAATGTTAAACCCTAGTTTGAAACCCTAACCCTAATGTAAAACCCTAGTTTGAAACCCTAACCCTAATGATAAACCCTAGTTTGCAACCCTAACCCTAAATTGAAACCCTAGTTTGAAACCCTAACCCTAATGTAAAACCCTAGTTTGAAACCCTAACCCTAATGTAAAACCCTAGTTTGTAACCCTAACCCTAATGTAAAACCCTAGTTTGAAACCCTAACCCTAATGTAAAACCCTAGTTTGAAACCCTAACCCTAATGTAAAACCCTAGTTTGAAGCACTAACCCTAATGTAAAACACTAGTTTGAAGCATTAACCCTAATGTTAAACCCTAGTTTGAAACCCTAACACTAAATTGAAACCCCAGTTTGAAACCCTAACCCTAATGTAAAACCCTAGTTTGAAACCCTAACCCTAATGTAAAACCCTAGTTTGTACCCCTAACCCTAATGTAAAACCTTAGTGTGAAACCCTAACCCTAATGTAAAACCCTAGTTTGAAACTCTAACCCTAATGTAAAACCCTAGTTTGAAACCCTAACCCTAATGTAAAACCCTTGTTTGAAACCCTAACCCTAATGTAAAACCCTAGTTTGAAACCCTAATGTAAAACCCTTGTTTGAAACCCTAACCCTAATGTAAAACCCTAGTTTGTAACCCTAACCCTAATGTAAAATGACTGTTTTGAAACCCTAACCCTAATGTAAAACCCTTGTTTGAAACCCTAACCCTAATGTAAAACCCTAGTTTGAAACCCTAATCCTAATGTTAAACCCTAGTTTGTAACCCTAACCCTAATGTAAAACCCTAGTTTGAAACCCTAACCCTAATGTTAAACCGTAGTTTGTAACCCTAACCCTAATGTAAAACCCTAGTTTGAAACCCTAACCCTAATGTTAAACCGTAGTTTGAAACCCTAATGTAAAACCCTTGTTTGAAACCCTAACCCTAATGTAAAACCCTAGTTTGAAACCCTAAGCCTAATTTGAAACCCTTGTTTGAAACCCGAAACCTAATGTAAAACCCTAGTTTGTAACCCTAACCCTAATGTAAAACCCTAGTTTGAAAACCTAACACTAATGTAAAACCCTAGTTTGAAACCCTAACCCTAATGTAAAACCCTAGTTTGAAGCACTAACCCTAATGTAAAACCCTAGTTTGAAGCACTAACCCTAATGTAAAACACTAGTTTGAAACGCTAACCCTAATGTAAAACCCTAGTTTGAAACCCCAAATCTAATTTGAAACCATAGTTTGAAACCCTAACCCTAATGTAAAACCCTAGTTTGAAGCATTAACCCTAATGTAAAACACTAGTTTGAAACGCTAACCCTAATGTTAAACCCTAATTTGAAACCCTAACCCTAATGTAAAACCCTAGTTTGAAAACCTAACCCTAATGATAAACCCTAGTTTGAAACACTAACCCTAAATTTAAACCCTAGTTTGAAACCCTAACCATAAGGTAAAACCCTAGTTTGAAACCCTAACCCTAATGTAAAACCCTAGTTTGTAACCCTAACCCTAATGTAAAACCATAGTTTGAAACCCTAACCCTAATGTAAAACCCTAGTTTGAAACCCTAACCCTAATGTAAAACCCTAGTTTGAAACCCTAACCCTAATGTAAAACCCTAGTTTGAAACCCTAACCCTAATGTAAAACCCTTGTTTGAAACCCTAACCCTAAAACAAAACCCTAGATTGAAACCCTAAACCTAATTTGAAACCCTAGTTTTAAACCCTAACCCTAATGTAAAGCCCTAGTTTGGAAAACCCTAACCCTAGTTTGAAACCCGAGATTGAAACCCTAACCCTAATGTAAAACCCTAGTTTGAAACCCTAACCCTAATGTAAAACCCCTTGTTTGTAACCCTAACCCTAATTTGAAACCCTAGTTTGAAACCCTAACCCTAATGTTAAACCCTAGTTTGAAACCCTAACCCTAATGTAAAACCCTAGTTTGAAACCCTAACCCTAATTTGAAACCCTAGTTTGAAAACCTAACCCTAATGTAAAACCCTAGTTTGAAACCCTAACCCTCATAAAAAACCCTAGTTTGTAACCCTAACCCTAATGTAAAACCCTATTTTGAAGCATTAACCCTAATGTAAAACACTAGTTTGAAACGCTAACCCTAATGCTAAACCCTAATTTGAAACCCTAATCCTAATGATAAACCCTAGTTTGAAACACTAACCCTAAATTTAAACCCTAGTTTGAAACCCTAACCCTAAGGTAAAACCCTAGTTTGAAACCCTAACCCTAATGATAAACCCTAGTTTGAAACACTAACCCTAAATTTAAACCCTAGTTTGAAACCCTAACCCTAATGTTAAACCCTATTTTGAAACCCTAACCCTAATGTAAAACCCTATTTTGAAACCCTAACCCTAATGTAAAACCCTAGTTTGAAACCCTAACCCAAATGTAAAACCCTAGTTTGAAACCCCAAACCTAATTTGAAATCATAGTTTGAAACCCTAACCCTAATGTAAAACCCTAGTTTGTAACCCTAATCCTAATGTAAAACCTCAATTTGAAACCCAAACCCTAATTTGAAACCCTAGTTTGAAACCCTAAACCTAATGTAAAACCCAAGTTTGAAACCCTAACCCTTATTTAAAACCCCTGTTTTGAAACCCTAACCCTAATGTAAAACCCTTGTTTGAAACCCTAACCCTAATGTAAAACCCTTGTTTGAAACCCTAACCCTAATTTGAAACCCTAGTTTGAAACCCTAACCCTAATGTAAAACCCTAGTTTGAAGCACTAACCCTAATGTAAAACACTAGTTTGAAACGCTAACTCTAATGTAAAACCCTAGTTTGAAACCCCAAATCTAATTTGAAACCATAGTTTGAAACCCTAACCCTAATGTAAAACCCTAGTTTGAAGCATTAACCCTAATGTAAAACACTAGTTTGAAACGCTAACCCTAATGTTAAACCCTAATTTGAAACCCTAACCCTAATGTAAAACCCTAGTTTGAAAACCTAACCCTAATGATAAACCCTAGTTTGAAACACTTACCCTAAATTTAAACCCTAGTTTGAAACCCTAACCATAAGGTAAAACCCTAGTTTGAAACCCTAACCCTAATGTAAAACCCTAGTTTGTAACCCTAACCCTAATGTAAAACCATAGTTTGAAACCCTAACCCTAATGTAAAACCCTAGTTTGAAACCCTAACCCTAATGTAAAACCCTAGTTTGAAACCCTAACCCTAATGTAAAACCCTAGTTTGAAACCCTAACCCTAATGTAAAACCCTTGTTTGAAACCCTAACCCTAAAACAAAACCCTAGATTGAAACCCTAAGCCTAATTTGAAACCCTAGTTTTAAACCCTAACCCTAATGTAAAGCCCTAGTTTGGAAAACCCTAACCCTAGTTTGAAACCCGAGATTGAAACCCTAACCCTAATGTAAAACCCTAGTTTGAAACCCTAACCCTAATGTAAAACCCCTTGTTTGTAACCCTAACCCTAATTTGAAACCCTAGTTTGAAACCCTAACCCTAATGTTAAACCCTAGTTTGAAACCCTAACCCTAATGTAAAACCCTAGTTTGAAACCCTAACCCTAATTTGAAACCCTAGTTTGAAAACCTAACCCTAATGTAAAACCCTAGTTTGAAACCCTAACCCTCATAAAAAACCCTAGTTTGTAACCCTAACCCAAATGTAAAACCCTAGTTTGAAACACTAACCCTAATGTAAAACCCTAGTTTGAAACGCTAACCCTAATGTAAAACCCTAGTTTGAAGCATTAACCCTAAAGTAAAACACTAGTTTGAAACCCTAACCCTAATGTTAAACCCTAGTTTGAAACCCTAACCCTAATGTAAAACCCTAGTTTGAAACCCTAACCCTAATGATAAACCCTAGTTTGCAACCCTAACCCTAAATTGAAACCCTAGTTTGAAACCCTAACCCTAATGTAAAACCCTAGTTTGAAACCCTAACCCTAATGTAAAACCCTAGTTTGTAACCCTAACCCGAATGTAAAACCCTAGTTTGAAACCCTAACCCTAATGTAAAACCCTAGTTTGAAACCCTAACCCTAATGTAAAACCCTAGTTTGAAGCACTAACCCTAATGTAAAACACTAGTTTGAAGCATTAACCCTAATGTTAAACCCTAGTTTGAAACCCTAACACTAAATTGAAACCCCAGTTTGAAACCCTAACCCTAATGTAAAACCCTAGTTTGAAACCCTAACCCTAATGTAAAACCCTAGTTTGTACCCCTAACCCTAATGTAAAACCTTAGTGTGAAACCCTAACCCTAATGTAAAACCCTAGTTTGAAACTCTAACCCTAATGTAAAACCCTAGTTTGAAACCCTAACCCTAATGTAAAACCCTTGTTTGAAACCCTAACCCTAATGTAAAACCCTAGTTTGAAACCCTAATGTAAAACCCTTGTTTGAAACCCTAACCCTAATGTAAAACCCTAGTTTGTAACCCTAACCCTAATGTAAAATGACTGTTTTGAAACCCTAACCCTAATGTAAAACCCTTGTTTGAAACCCTAACCCTAATGTAAAACCCTAGTTTGAAACCCTAATCCTAATGTTAAACCCTAGTTTGTAACCCTAACCCTAATGTAAAACCCTAGTTTGAAACCCTAACCCTAATGTTAAACCGTAGTTTGTAACCCTAACCCTAATGTAAAACCCTAGTTTGAAACCCTAACCCTAATGTTAAACCGTAGTTTGAAACCCTAATGTAAAACCCTTGTTTGAAACCCTAACCCTAATGTAAAACCCTAGTTTGAAACCCTAAGCCTAATTTGAAACCCTTGTTTGAAACCCGAAACCTAATGTAAAACCCTAGTTTGAAACCCTAACCCTAATGTAAAACCCTAGTTTGAAGCACTAACCCTAATGTAAAACCCTAGTTTGAAGCACTAACCCTAATGTAAAACACTAGTTTGAAACGCTAACCCTAATGTAAAACCCTAGTTTGAAACCCCAAATCTAATTTGAAACCATAGTTTGAAACCCTAACCCTAATGTAAAACCCTAGTTTGAAGCATTAACCCTAATGTAAAACACTAGTTTGAAACGCTAACCCTAATGTTAAACCCTAATTTGAAACCCTAACCCTAATGTAAAACCCTAGTTTGAAAACCTAACCCTAATGATAAACCCTAGTTTGAAACACTAACCCTAAATTTAAACCCTAGTTTGAAACCCTAACCATAAGGTAAAACCCTAGTTTGAAACCCTAACCCTAATGTAAAACCCTAGTTTGTAACCCTAACCCTAATGTAAAACCATAGTTTGAAACCCTAACCCTAATTTAAAACCCTAGTTTGAAACCCTAACCCTAATGTAAAACCCTAGTTTGAAACCCTAACCCTAATGTAAAACCCTAGTTTGAAACCCTAACCCTAATGTAAAACCCTTGTTTGAAACCCTAACCCTAAAACAAAACCCTAGATTGAAACCCTAAGCCTAATTTGAAACCCTAGTTTTAAACCCTAACCCTAATGTAAAGCCCTAGTTTGGAAAACCCTAACCCTAGTTTGAAACCCGAGATTGAAACCCTAACCCTAATGTAAAACCCTAGTTTGAAACCCTAACCCTAATGTAAAACCCCTTGTTTGTAACCCTAACCCTAATTTGAAACCCTAGTTTGAAACCCTAACCCTAATGTTAAACCCTAGTTTGAAAACCTAACCCTAATGTAAAACCCTAGTTTGAAACCCTAACCCTAATTTGAAACCCTAGTTTGAAAACCTAACCCTAATGTAAAACCCTAGTTTGAAACCCTAACCCTCATAAAAAACCCTAGTTTGTAACCCTAACCCAAATGTAAAACCCTAGTTTGAAACACTAACCCTAATGTAAAACCCTAGTTTGAAACGCTAACCCTAATGTAAAACCCTAGTTTGAAGCATTAACCCTAAAGTAAAACACTAGTTTGAAACCCTAACCCTAATGTTAAACCCTAGTTTGAAACCCTAACCCTAATGTAAAACCCTAGTTTGAAACCCTAACCCTAATGAAAAAACCCTAGTTTGCAACCCTAACCCTAAATTGAAACCCTAGTTTGAAACCCTAACCCTAATGTAAAACCCTAGTTTGAAACCCTAACCCTAATGTAAAACCCTAGTTTGTAACCCTAACCCTAATGTAAAACCCTAGTTTGAAACCCTAACCCTAATGTAAAACCCTAGTTTGAAACCCTAACCCTAATGTAAAACCCTAGTTTGAAGCACTAACCCTAATGTAAAACACTAGTTTGAAGCATTAACCCTAATGTTAAACCCTAGTTTGAAACCCTAACACTAAATTGAAACCCCAGTTTGAAACCCTAACCCTAATGTAAAACCCTAGTTTGAAACCCTAACCCTAATGTAAAACCCTAGTTTGTACCCCTAACCCTAATGTAAAACCTTAGTGTGAAACCCTAACCCTAATGTAAAACCCTAGTTTGAAACTCTAACCCTAATGTAAAACCCTAGTTTGAAACCCTAACCCTAATTTGAAACCCTAGTTTGAAACCCTAACCCTAATGTAAAACCCTTGTTTGAAACCCTAACCCTAATGTAAAACCCTAGTTTGAAACCCTAACCCTAATGTTAAAGCCTAGTTTGTAACCCTAACCCTAATGTAAAACCCTAGTTTGAAACCCTAACCCTAATGTAAAACCCTAGTTTGTAACCCTAACCCTAATGTAAAATGACTGTTTTGAAACCCTAACCCTAATGTAAAACCCTTGTTTGAAACCCTAACCCTAATGTAAAACCCTAGTTTGAAACCCTAATCCTAATGTTAAACCCTAGTTTGTAACCCTAACCCTAATGTAAAACCCTAGTTTGAAACCCTAACCCTAATGTTAAACCCTAGTTTGAAACCCTAACCCTAATGTAAAACCCTTGTTTGAAACCCTAACCCTAATGTAAAACCCTAGTTTGAAACCCTAAGCCTAATTTGAAACCCTAGTTTGAAACCCTAAACCTAATGTAAAACCCTAGTTTGTAACCCTAACCCAAATGTAAAACCCTAGTTTGAAAACCTAACACTAATGTAAAACCCTAGTTTGAAACCCTAACCCTAATGTAAAACCCTAGTTTGAAGCATTAACCCTAATGTAAAACCCTAGTTTGAAGCACTAACCCTAATGTAAAACACTAGTTTGAAACGCGATCCCTAATGTAAAACCCTAGTTTGAAACCCCAAATCTAATTTGAAACCATAGTTTAAAACCCTAACCCTAATGTAAAACCCTAGTTTGAAGCATTAACCCTAATGTAAAACACTAGTTTGAAACGCTAACCCTAATGTTAAACCCTAATTTGAAACCCTAACCCTAATGTAAAACCCTAGTTTGAAACCCTAACCCTAATGATAAACCCTAGTTTGAAACACTAACCCTAAATTTAAACCCTAGTTTGAAACCCTAACCCTAATGTTAAACCCTATTTTGAAACCCTAACCCTAATGTAAAACCCTATTTTGAAACCCTAACCCTAATGTAAAACCCTAGTTTGAAACCCTAACCCTAATGTAAAACCCTAGTTTGAAACCCCAAACCTAATTTGAAACCATAGTTTGAAACCCTAACCCTAATGTAAAACCCTAGTTTGTAACCCTAATCCTAATGTAAAACCTCAATTTGAAACCCAAACCCTAATTTGAAACCCTAGTTTGAAACCCTAAACCTAATGTAAAACCCAAGTTTGAAACCCTAACCCTAATTTAAAACCCCTGTTTTGAAACCCTAAGCCTAATGTAAAACCCTTGTTTGAAACCCTAACCCTAATGTAAAACCCTTGTTTGAAACCCTAACCCTAATTTGAAACCCTAGTTTGAAACCCTAACCCTAATATAAAACCCTAGTTTGAAACCCTAACCCTAATTTGAAACCCTAGTTTGAAACCCTAACCCTAATGTAAAACCCTAGTTTGAAACCCTAACCCTAATAATAAACCCTAGTTTAAAACCCTAACCCTAATTAGAAAGCCTAGTTTGAAACCCTAACCCTAATGTAAAACCCTAGTTTGAAACCCTAACCCTAATGATAAACCCTAGTTTGAAAACCCTAACCCTAATTTGAAACCCTAGTTTGAAACCCTAACCCTAATTTGAAACCCTAGTTTGAAACCCTAACCCTAATGTAAAACCCTAGTTTGTAACCTTAACACTAATGTAAAACCCTAGTTTGGAACCCTAACCCTAATGTTAAACCCTAGTTTGAAACCCTAACCCTAATGTAAAACCCTTGTTTGAAACCCTAACCCTAATGTAAAACCCTAGTTTGAAGCAGTAACCCTAATGTAAAACCCTAGTTTGAAACTCTAACCCTAATTTGAAACCCTAGTTTGAAACACTAACCCTAATGTAAAACCCTAGTTTGAAAGCGTAACCCTAATGTAAAACCCTAGTTTGAAGCATTAACCCTAATGTAAAACCCTAGTTTGAAACCCTAACCCTAACGTTAAACCCTACTTTGAAACCCTAACCGTAATGTAAAACCCTAGTTTGTAACCCTAACCCTAATGTAAAACCTTAGTGTGAAACCTTAACCCTAATGTAAAACCCTAGTTTGAAACACTAAGCCTAATTTGAAACCCTAGTTTGAAACCCTAACCCTAATGTAAAACCCTATTTTGTAACCCTAACCCAAATGTAAAACCCTAGTTTGAAACCCTAACCCTAATGTAAAACCCTAGTTTGAAACCCTAACCCTAATGTAAAATCCTAGTTTGAAGCATTAACACTAATGTAAAACCCTAGTTTGAAACCCTAACCCAAATGTTAAACCCTAGTTTGAAACCCTAACCCTAAATTGAAATCCTAGTTTGAAACCCTAACCCTAATGTAAAACCCTAGTTTGAAACCCTAACCCTAATGTAAAACCCTAGTTTGTCACCCTAACCCTAATGTAAAACCCTAGTTTGAAACTCTTACCCTAATGTAAAACCCCAGTTTGAAACCCTAACCGTAATGTAAAACCCTAGTTTGTAACCCTAACCCTAATGTTAAACCCTAGTTTGAAACCCTAACCCTAATGTAAAACCCTAGTTTGAAACCCTAACCCTAATGATAAACCCTAGTTTAAAACCCTAACCCTAATGCAAAACCCTAGTTTGAAACCCTAACCCTAAAGTAAAACTCTTGTTTGTAAACCTAACCCAAATGTAAAACCCTAGTTTGAAACCCAACCCTAATGTAAAACCCTAGTTTGAAGCATTAACCCTAATGTAAAACACTAGTTTGAAACCCTAACCCTAATGATAAACCCTAGTTTGAAACCCTAACCCTAAATTGAAACCCTAGTTTGAAACCCTAACCCTAATGTAAAACCCTAGTTTGAAACCCTAACCCTAATGTAAAACCCTAGTTTGAAGCATTAACCCTAATGTTAAACCCTAGTTTGAAACCCTAACCCTAATGTTAAACCCTAGTTTGAAACCCTAACCCTAAATTGAAACCCTAGTTTGAAACCCTAGTTTGAAACCCTAACCCTAATGTAAAACCCTAGTTTGTAACCCTAACCCTAATGTAAAACCTTAGTATGAAACCCTAACCCTAATTTGAAACCCTAGTTTGAAACCCTAATTTTAATGTAAAACCCTAGTTTGAAACCCTAACCCTAATGTAAAACCCTAGTTTGTAACCCTAACCCTAATGTAAAATGACTGTTTTGAAACCCTAACCCTAATGTAAAACCTTTGTTTGAAACCCTAACCCTAATGTAAAACACTAGTTTGAAAACCTAACCCTAATGTAAAAACCTAGTGTGAAACCCTCACCCTAATTCTTAACCCCTGTTTTGAAACACTTACCCTAATGTAAAACCCTTGTTTGAAACCCTAACCCTAATGTAAAACCCTAGTTTGAAACCCTAAGCCTTATTTGAAACCCTAGTTTGAAACCCTAACCCTAATGTAAAACCCTAGTTTGAAACCCTAACCCTAATGTAAAACCCTAGTTTGTAACCCTAACCCTAATGTAAAATGACTGTTTTGAAACCCTAACCCTAATGTAAAACCCTTGTTTGAAACCCTAACCCTAATGTAAAACCCTAGTTTGAAACCCTAATCCTAATGTTAAACCCTAGTTTGTAACCCTAACCCTAATGTAAAACCCTAGTTTGAAACCCTAACCCTAATGTTAAACCCTAGTTTGAAACCCTAATGTAAAACCCTTGTTTGAAACCCTAACTCTAATGTAAAACCCTAGTTTGAAACCCTAAGCCTAATTTGAAACCCTTGTTTGAAACCCTAAACCTAATGTAAAACCCTAGTTTGTAACCCTAACCCTAATGTAAAACCCTAGTTTGAAACCCAAACCCTAATGTAAAACCCTAGTTTGAAGCATTAACCCTAATGTAAAACCCTAGTTTGAAGCACTAACCCTAATGTAAAACACTAGTTTGAAACGCTAACCCTAATGTAAAACCCTAGTTTGAAACCCCAAATCTAATTTGAAACCATAGTTTAAAACCCTAACCCTAATGTAAAACCCTATTTTGAAGCATTAACCCTAATGTAAAACACTAGTTTGAAACGCTAACCCTAATGCTAAACCCTAATTTGAAACCCTAATCCTAATGTAAAACCCTAGTTTGAAACCCTAACCCTAATGATAAACCCTAGTTTGAAACATTAACCCTAAATTTAAACCCTAGTTTAAAACCCTAACCCTAAGGTAAAACCCAAGTTTGAAACCCTAACCCTAATGATAAACCCTAGTTTGAAACACTAACCCTAAATTTAAACCCTAGTTTGAAACCCTAACCCTAATGTTAAACCCTATTTTGAAACCCTAACCCTAATGTAAAACCCTATTTTGAAACCCTAACCCTAATGTAAAACCCTAGTTTGAAACCCTAACCCAAATGTAAAACCCTAGTTTGAAACCCCAAACCTAATTTGAAATCATAGTTTGAAACCCTAACCCTAATGTAAAACCCTAGTTTGTAACCCTAATCCTAATGTAAAACCTCAATTTGAAACCCAAACCCTAATTTGAAACCCTAGTTTGAAACCCTAAACCTAATGTAAAACCCAAGTTTGAAACCCTAACCCTAATTTAAAACCCCTGTTTTGAAACCCTAACCCTAATGTAAAACCCTTGTTTGAAACCCTAACCCTAATGTAAAACCCTTGTTTGAAACCCTAACCCTAATTTGAAACCCTAGTTTGAAACCCTAACCCTAATATAAAACCCTAGTTTGAAACCCTAACCCTAATTAGAAACCCTAGTTTGAAACCCTAACCCTAATGTAAAACCCTAGTTTGAAACCCTAACCCTAATGATAAACCCTAGTTTAAAACCCTAACCCTAATTTGAAACCCTAGTTTGAAACCCTAACCCTAATTTGAAACCCTAGTTTGAAACCCTAAGCCTAATTTGAAACCCTTGTTTGAAACCCGAAACCTAATGTAAAACCCTAGTTTGTAACCCTAACCCTAATGTAAAACCCTAGTTTGAAAACCTAACACTAATGTAAAACCCTAGTTTGAAACCCTAACCCTAATGTAAAACCCTAGTTTGAAGCACTAACCCTAATGTAAAACCCTAGTTTGAAGCACTAACCCTAATGTAAAACACTAGTTTGAAACGCTAACCCTAATGTAAAACCCTTGTTTGAAACCCTAACCCTAATTTGAAACCCTAGTTTGAAACCCTAACCCTAATATAAAACCCTAGTTTGAAACCCTAACCCTAATTAGAAACCCTAGTTTGAAACCCTAACCCTAATGTAAAACCCTAGTTTGAAACCCTAACCCTAATGATAAACCCTAGTTTAAAACCCTAACCCTAATTAGAAAGCCTAGTTTGAAACCCTAACCCTAATGTAAAACCCTAGTTTGAAACCCTAACCCTAATGATAAACCCTAGTTTGAAAACCCTAACCCTAATTTGAAACCCTAGTTTGAAACCCTAACCCTAATTTGAAACCCTAGTTTGAAACCCTAACCCTAATGTAAAACCCTAGTTTGTAACCTTAACACTAATGTAAAACCCTAGTTTGGAACCCTAACCCTAATGTTAAACCCTAGTTTGAAACCCTAACCCTAATGTAAAACCCTTGTTTGAAACCCTAACCCTAATGTAAAACCCTAGTTTGAAGCAGTAACCCTAATGTAAAACCCTAGTTTGAAACTCTAACCCTAATTTGAAACCCTAGTTTGAAACACTAACCCTAATGTAAAACCCTAGTTTGAAAGCGTAACCCTAATGTAAAACCCTAGTTTGAAGCATTAACCCTAATGTAAAACCCTAGTTTGAAACCCTAACCCTAACGTTAAACCCTACTTTGAAACCCTAACCGTAATGTAAAACCCTAGTTTGTAACCCTAACCCTAATGTAAAACCTTAGTGTGAAACCTTAACCCTAATGTAAAACCCTAGTTTGAAACACTAAGCCTAATTTGAAACCCTAGTTTGAAACCCTAACCCTAATGTAAAACCCTATTTTGTAACCCTAACCCAAATGTAAAACCCTAGTTTGAAACCCTAACCCTAATGTAAAACCCTAGTTTGAAACCCTAACCCTAATGTAAAATCCTAGTTTGAAGCATTAACACTAATGTAAAACCCTAGTTTGAAACCCTAACCCAAATGTTAAACCCTAGTTTGAAACCCTAACCCTAAATTGAAATCCTAGTTTGAAACCCTAACCCTAATGTAAAACCCTAGTTTGAAACCCTAACCCTAATGTAAAACCCTAGTTTGTCACCCTAACCCTAATGTAAAACCCTAGTTTGAAACTCTTACCCTAATGTAAAACCCCAGTTTGAAACCCTAACCGTAATGTAAAACCCTAGTTTGTAACCCTAACCCTAATGTTAAACCCTAGTTTGAAACCCTAACCCTAATGTAAAACCCTAGTTTGAAACCCTAACCCTAATGATAAACCCTAGTTTAAAACCCTAACCCTAATGCAAAACCCTAGTTTGAAACCCTAACCCTAAAGTAAAACTCTTGTTTGTAAACCTAACCCAAATGTAAAACCCTAGTTTGAAACCCAACCCTAATGTAAAACCCTAGTTTGAAGCATTAACCCTAATGTAAAACACTAGTTTGAAACCCTAACCCTAATGATAAACCCTAGTTTGAAACCCTAACCCTAAATTGAAACCCTAGTTTGAAACCCTAACCCTAATGTAAAACCCTAGTTTGAAACCCTAACCCTAATGTAAAACCCTAGTTTGAAGCATTAACCCTAATGTTAAACCCTAGTTTGAAACCCTAACCCTAATGTTAAACCCTAGTTTGAAACCCTAACCCTAAATTGAAACCCTAGTTTGAAACCCTAGTTTGAAACCCTAACCCTAATGTAAAACCCTAGTTTGTAACCCTAACCCTAATGTAAAACCTTAGTATGAAACCCTAACCCTAATTTGAAACCCTAGTTTGAAACCCTAATTTTAATGTAAAACCCTAGTTTGAAACCCTAACCCTAATGTAAAACCCTAGTTTGTAACCCTAACCCTAATGTAAAATGACTGTTTTGAAACCCTAACCCTAATGTAAAACCTTTGTTTGAAACCCTAACCCTAATGTAAAACACTAGTTTGAAAACCTAACCCTAATGTAAAAACCTAGTGTGAAACCCTCACCCTAATTCTTAACCCCTGTTTTGAAACACTTACCCTAATGTAAAACCCTTGTTTGAAACCCTAACCCTAATGTAAAACCCTAGTTTGAAACCCTAAGCCTTATTTGAAACCCTAGTTTGAAACCCTAACCCTAATGTAAAACCCTAGTTTGAAACCCTAACCCTAATGTAAAACCCTAGTTTGTAACCCTAACCCTAATGTAAAATGACTGTTTTGAAACCCTAACCCTAATGTAAAACCCTTGTTTGAAACCCTAACCCTAATGTAAAACCCTAGTTTGAAACCCTAATCCTAATGTTAAACCCTAGTTTGTAACCCTAACCCTAATGTAAAACCCTAGTTTGAAACCCTAACCCTAATGTTAAACCCTAGTTTGAAACCCTAATGTAAAACCCTTGTTTGAAACCCTAACCCTAATGTAAAACCCTAGTTTGAAACCCTAAGCCTAATTTGAAACCCTTGTTTGAAACCCTAAACCTAATGTAAAACCCTAGTTTGTAACCCTAACCCTAATGTAAAACCCTAGTTTGAAACCCAAACCCTAATGTAAAACCCTAGTTTGAAGCATTAACCCTAATGTAAAACCCTAGTTTGAAGCACTAACCCTAATGTAAAACACTAGTTTGAAACGCTAACCCTAATGTAAAACCCTAGTTTGAAACCCCAAATCTAATTTGAAACCATAGTTTAAAACCCTAACCCTAATGTAAAACCCTATTTTGAAGCATTAACCCTAATGTAAAACACTAGTTTGAAACGCTAACCCTAATGCTAAACCCTAATTTGAAACCCTAATCCTAATGTAAAACCCTAGTTTGAAACCCTAACCCTAATGATAAACCCTAGTTTGAAACATTAACCCTAAATTTAAACCCTAGTTTGAAACCCTAACCCTAAGGTAAAACCCTAGTTTGAAACCCTAACCCTAATGATAAACCCTAGTTTGAAACACTAACCCTAAATTTAAACCCTAGTTTGAAACCCTAACCCTAATGTTAAACCCTATTTTGAAACCCTAACCCTAATGTAAAACCCTATTTTGAAACCCTAACCCTAATGTAAAACCCTAGTTTGAAACCCTAACCCAAATGTAAAACCCTAGTTTGAAACCCCAAACCTAATTTGAAATCATAGTTTGAAACCCTAACCCTAATGTAAAACCCTAGTTTGTAACCCTAATCCTAATGTAAAACCTCAATTTGAAACCCAAACCCTAATTTGAAACCCTAGTTTGAAACCCTAAACCTAATGTAAAACCCAAGTTTGAAACCCTAACCCTAATTTAAAACCCCTGTTTTGAAACCCTAACCCTAATGTAAAACCCTTGTTTGAAACCCTAACCCTAATGTAAAACCCTTGTTTGAAACCCTAACCCTAATTTGAAACCCTAGTTTGAAACCCTAACCCTAATATAAAACCCTAGTTTGAAACCCTAACCCTAATTAGAAACCCTAGTTTGAAACCCTAACCCTAATGTAAAACCCTAGTTTGAAACCCTAACCCTAATGATAAACCCTAGTTTAAAACCCTAACCCTAATTTGAAACCCTAGTTTGAAACCCTAACCCTAATTTGAAACCCTAGTTTGAAACCCTAAGCCTAATTTGAAACCCTTGTTTGAAACCCGAAACCTAATGTAAAACCCTAGTTTGTAACCCTAACCCTAATGTAAAACCCTAGTTTGAAAACCTAACACTAATGTAAAACCCTAGTTTGAAACCCTAACCCTAATGTAAAACCCTAGTTTGAAGCACTAACCCTAATGTAAAACCCTAGTTTGAAGCACTAACCCTAATGTAAAACACTAGTTTGAAACGCTAACCCTAATGTAAAACCCTAGTTTGAAACCCCAAATCTAATTTGAAACCATAGTTTGAAACCCTAACCCTAATGTAAAACCCTAGTTTGAAGCATTAACCCTAATGTAAAACACTAGTTTGAAACGCTAACCCTAATGTTAAACCCTAATTTGAAACCCTAACCCTAATGTAAAACCCTAGTTTGAAAACCTAACCCTAATGATAAACCCTAGTTTGAAACACTAACCCTAAATTTAAACCCTAGTTTGAAACCCTAACCATAAGGTAAAACCCTAGTTTGAAACCCTAACCCTAATGTAAAACCCTAGTTTGTAACCCTAACCCTAATGTAAAACCATAGTTTGAAACCCTAACCCTAATGTAAAACCCTAGTTTGAAACCCTAACCCTAATGTAAAACCCTAGTTTGAAACCCTAACCCTAATGTAAAACCGTAGTTTGAAACCCTAACCCTAATGTAAAACCCTTGTTTGAAACCCTAACCCTAAAACAAAACCCTAGATTGAAACCCTAAGCCTAATTTGAAACCCTAGTTTTAAACCCTAACCCTAATGTAAAGCCCTAGTTTGGAAAACCCTAACCCTAGTTTGAAACCCGAGATTGAAACCCTAACCCTAATGTAAAACCCTAGTTTGAAACCCTAACCCTAATGTAAAACCCCTTGTTTGTAACCCTAACCCTAATTTGAAACCCTAGTTTGAAACCCTAACCCTAATGTTAAACCCTAGTTTGAAACCCTAACCCTAATGTAAAACCCTAGTTTGTCACCCTAACCCTAATGTAAAACCCTAGTTTGAAACTCTTACCCTAATGTAAAACCCCAGTTTGAAACCCTAACCGTAATGTAAAACCCTAGTTTGTAACCCTAACCCTAATGTTAAACCCTAGTTTGAAACCCTAACCCTAATGTAAAACCCTAGTTTGAAACCCTAACCCTAATGATAAACCCTAGTTTAAAACCCTAACCCTAATGCAAAACCCTAGTTTGAAACCCTAACCCTAAAGTAAAACTCTTGTTTGTAAACCTAACCCAAATGTAAAACCCTAGTTTGAAACCCAACCCTAATGTAAAACCCTAGTTTGAAGCATTAACCCTAATGTAAAACACTAGTTTGAAACCCTAACCCTAATGATAAACCCTAGTTTGAAACCCTAACCCTAAATTGAAACCCTAGTTTGAAACCCTAACCCTAATGTAAAACCCTAGTTTGAAACCCTAACCCTAATGTAAAACCCTAGTTTGAAGCATTAACCCTAATGTTAAACCCTAGTTTGAAACCCTAACCCTAATGTTAAACCCTAGTTTGAAACCCTAACCCTAAATTGAAACCCTAGTTTGAAACCCTAGTTTGAAACCCTAACCCTAATGTAAAACCCTAGTTTGTAACCCTAACCCTAATGTAAAACCTTAGTATGAAACCCTAACCCTAATTTGAAACCCTAGTTTGAAACCCTAATTTTAATGTAAAACCCTAGTTTGAAACCCTAACCCTAATGTAAAACCCTAGTTTGTAACCCTAACCCTAATGTAAAATGACTGTTTTGAAACCCTAACCCTAATGTAAAACCTTTGTTTGAAACCCTAACCCTAATGTAAAACACTAGTTTGAAAACCTAACCCTAATGTAAAAACCTAGTGTGAAACCCTCACCCTAATTCTTAACCCCTGTTTTGAAACACTTACCCTAATGTAAAACCCTTGTTTGAAACCCTAACCCTAATGTAAAACCCTAGTTTGAAACCCTAAGCCTTATTTGAAACCCTAGTTTGAAACCCTAACCCTAATGTAAAACCCTAGTTTGAAACCCTAACCCTAATGTAAAACCCTAGTTTGTAACCCTAACCCTAATGTAAAATGACTGTTTTGAAACCCTAACCCTAATGTAAAACCCTTGTTTGAAACCCTAACCCTAATGTAAAACCCTAGTTTGAAACCCTAATCCTAATGTTAAACCCTAGTTTGTAACCCTAACCCTAATGTAAAACCCTAGTTTGAAACCCTAACCCTAATGTTAAACCCTAGTTTGAAACCCTAATGTAAAACCCTTGTTTGAAACCCTAACCCTAATGTAAAACCCTAGTTTGAAACCCTAAGCCTAATTTGAAACCCTTGTTTGAAACCCTAAACCTAATGTAAAACCCTAGTTTGTAATCCTAACCCTAATGTAAAACCCTAGTTTGAAACCCAAACCCTAATGTAAAACCCTAGTTTGAAGCATTAACCCTAATGTAAAACCCTAGTTTGAAGCACTAACCCTAATGTAAAACACTAGTTTGAAACGCTAACCCTAATGTAAAACCCTAGTTTGAAACCCCAAATCTAATTTGAAACCATAGTTTAAAACCCTAACCCTAATGTAAAACCCTATTTTGAAGCATTAACCCTAATGTAAAACACTAGTTTGAAACGCTAACCCTAATGCTAAACCCTAATTTGAAACCCTAATCCTAATGTAAAACCCTAGTTTGAAACCCTAACCCTAATGATAAACCCTAGTTTGAAACATTAACCCTAAATTTAAACCCTAGTTTGAAACCCTAACCCTAAGGTAAAACCCTAGTTTGAAACCCTAACCCTAATGATAAACCCTAGTTTGAAACACTAACCCTAAATTTAAACCCTAGTTTGAAACCCTAACCCTAATGTTAAACCCTATTTTGAAACCCTAACCCTAATGTAAAACCCTATTTTGAAACCCTAACCCTAATGTAAAACCCTAGTTTGAAACCCTAACCCAAATGTAAAACCCTAGTTTGAAACCCCAAACCTAATTTGAAATCATAGTTTGAAACCCTAACCCTAATGTAAAACCCTAGTTTGTAACCCTAATCCTAATGTAAAACCTCAATTTGAAACCCAAACCCTAATTTGAAACCCTAGTTTGAAACCCTAAACCTAATGTAAAACCCAAGTTTGAAACCCTAACCCTAATTTAAAACCCCTGTTTTGAAACCCTAACCCTAATGTAAAACCCTTGTTTGAAACCCTAACCCTAATGTAAAACCCTTGTTTGAAACCCTAACCCTAATTTGAAACCCTAGTTTGAAACCCTAACCCTAATATAAAACCCTAGTTTGAAACCCTAACCCTAATTAGAAACCCTAGTTTGAAACCCTAACCCTAATGTAAAACCCTAGTTTGAAACCCTAACCCTAATGATAAACCCTAGTTTAAAACCCTAACCCTAATTTGAAACCCTAGTTTGAAACCCTAACCCTAATTTGAAACCCTAGTTTGAAACCCTAAGCCTAATTTGAAACCCTTGTTTGAAACCCGAAACCTAATGTAAAACCCTAGTTTGTAACCCTAACCCTAATGTAAAACCCTAGTTTGAAAACCTAACACTAATGTAAAACCCTAGTTTGAAACCCTAACCCTAATGTAAAACCCTAGTTTGAAGCACTAACCCTAATGTAAAACCCTAGTTTGAAGCACTAACCCTAATGTAAAACACTAGTTTGAAACGCTAACCCTAATGTAAAACCCTAGTTTGAAACCCCAAATCTAATTTGAAACCATAGTTTGAAACCCTAACCCTAATGTAAAACCCTAGTTTGAAGCATTAACCCTAATGTAAAACACTAGTTTGAAACGCTAACCCTAATGTTAAACCCTAATTTGAAACCCTAACCCTAATGTAAAACCCTAGTTTGAAAACCTAACCCTAATGATAAACCCTAGTTTGAAACCCTAACCCTAATGTAAAACCCTTGTTTGAAACCCTAACCCTAAAACAAAACCCTAGATTGAAACCCTAAGCCTAATTTGAAACCCTAGTTTTAAACCCTAACCCTAATGTAAAGCCCTAGTTTGGAAAACCCTAACCCTAGTTTGAAACCCGAGATTGAAACCCTAACCCTAATGTAAAACCCTAGTTTGAAACCCTAACCCTAATGTAAAACCCCTTGTTTGTAACCCTAACCCTAATTTGAAACCCTAGTTTGAAACCCTAACCCTAATGTTAAACCCTAGTTTGAAACCCTAACCCTAATGTAAAACCCTAGTTTGAAACCCTAACCCTAATTTGAAACCCTAGTTTGAAAACCTAACCCTAATGTAAAACCCTAGTTTGAAACCCTAACCCTCATAAAAAACCCTAGTTTGTAACCCTAACCCAAATGTAAAACCCTAGTTTGAAACACTAACCCTAATGTAAAACCCTAGTTTGAAACGCTAACCCTAATGTAAAACCCTAGTTTGAAGCATTAACCCTAAAGTAAAACACTAGTTTGAAACCCTAACCCTAATGTTAAACCCTAGTTTGAAACCCTAACCCTAATGTAAAACCCTAGTTTGAAACCCTAACCCTAATGATAAACCCTAGTTTGCAACCCTAACCCTAAATTGAAACCCTAGTTTGAAACCCTAACCCTAATGTAAAACCCTAGTTTGAAACCCTAACCCTAATGTAAAACCCTAGTTTGTAACCCTAACCCTAATGTAAAACCCTAGTTTGAAACCCTAACCCTAATGTAAAACCCTAGTTTGAAACCCTAACCCTAATGTAAAACCCTAGTTTGAAGCACTAACCCTAATGTAAAACACTAGTTTGAAGCATTAACCCTAATGTTAAACCCTAGTTTGAAACCCTAACACTAAATTGAAACCCCAGTTTGAAACCCTAACCCTAATGTAAAACCCTAGTTTGAAACCCTAACCCTAATGTAAAACCCTAGTTTGTACCCCTAACCCTAATGTAAAACCTTAGTGTGAAACCCTAACCCTAATGTAAAACCCTAGTTTGAAACTCTAACCCTAATGTAAAACCCTAGTTTGAAACCCTAACCCTAATGTAAAACCCTTGTTTGAAACCCTAACCCTAATGATAAACCCTAGTTTAAAACCCTAACCCTAATTTGAAACCCTAGTTTGAAACCCTAACTCTAATTTGAAACCCTAGTTTGAAACCCTAACCCTAATGTAAAACCCTAGTTTGTAACCTTAACACTAATGTAAAACCCTAGTTTGGAACCCTAACCCTAATGTTAAACCCTAGTTTGAAACCCTAACCCTAATGTAAAACCCTTGTTTGAAACCCTAACCCTAATGTAAAACCCTAGTTTGAAGCAGTAACCCTAATGTAAAACCCTAGTTTGAAACTCTAACCCTAATTTGAAACCCTAGTTTGAAACCCTAACCCTAATGTAAAACCCTAGTTTGAAAGCGTAACCCTAATGTAAAACCCTAGTTTGAAGCATTAACCCTAATGTAAAACCCTAGTTTGAAACCATAACCCTAACGTTAAACCCTAGTTTGAAACCATAACCATAATGTAAAACCCTAGTTTGTAACCCTAACCCTAATGTAAAACCTTAGTGTGAAACCCTAACCCTAATGTAAAACCCTAGTTTGAAACCCTAACCCTAATGTAAAACCCTAGTTTGAAACCCTAACCCTAATGTAAAACCCTTGTTTGAAACCCTAACCCTAATGTAAAACCCTAGTTTGAAACCCTAATGTAAAACCCTTGTTTGAAACCCTAACCCTAATGTAAAACCCTAGTTTGTAACCCTAACCCTAATGTAAAATGACTGTTTTGAAACCCTAACCCTAATGTAAAACCCTTGTTTGAAACCCTAACCCTAATGTAAAACCCTAGTTTGAAACCCTAATCCTAATGTTAAACCCTAGTTTGTAACCCTAACCCTAATGTAAAACCCTTGTTTGAAACCCTAACCCTAATGTTAAACCGTAGTTTGAAACCCTAATGTAAAACCCTTGTTTGAAACCCTAACCCTAATGTAAAACCCTAGTTTGAAACCCTAAGCCTAATTTGAAACCCTTGTTTGAAACCCGAAACCTAATGTAAAACCCTAGTTTGTAACCCTAACCCTAATGTAAAACCCTAGTTTGAAAACCTAACACTAATGTAAAACCCTAGTTTGAAACCCTAACCCTAATGTAAAACCCTAGTTTGAAGCACTAACCCTAATGTAAAACCCTAGTTTGAAGCACTAACCCTAATGTAAAACACTAGTTTGAAACGCTAACTCTAATGTAAAACCCTAGTTTGAAACCCCAAATCTAATTTGAAACCATAGTTTGAAACCCTAACCCTAATGTAAAACCCTAGTTTGAAGCATTAACCCTAATGTAAAACACTAGTTTGAAACGCTAACCCTAATGTTAAACCCTAATTTGAAACCCTAACCCTAATGTAAAACCCTAGTTTGAAAACCTAACCCTAATGATAAACCCTAGTTTGAAACACTTACCCTAAATTTAAACCCTAGTTTGAAACCCTAACCATAAGGTAAAACCCTAGTTTGAAACCCTAACCCTAATGTAAAACCCTAGTTTGTAACCCTAACCCTAATGTAAAACCATAGTTTGAAACCCTAACCCTAATGTAAAACCCTAGTTTGAAACCCTAACCCTAATGTAAAACCCTAGTTTGAAACCCTAACCCTAATGTAAAACCCTAGTTTGAAACCCTAACCCTAATGTAAAACCCTTGTTTGAAACCCTAACCCTAAAACAAAACCCTAGATTGAAACCCTAAGCCTAATTTGAAACCCTAGTTTTAAACCCTAACCCTAATGTAAAGCCCTAGTTTGGAAAACCCTAACCCTAGTTTGAAACCCGAGATTGAAACCCTAACCCTAATGTAAAACCCTAGTTTGAAACCCTAACCCTAATGTAAAACCCCTTGTTTGTAACCCTAACCCTAATTTGAAACCCTAGTTTGAAACCCTAACCCTAATGTTAAACCCTAGTTTGAAACCCTAACCCTAATGTAAAACCCTAGTTTGAAACCCTAACCCTAATTTGAAACCCTAGTTTGAAAACCTAACCCTAATGTAAAACCCTAGTTTGAAACCCTAACCCTCATAAAAAACCCTAGTTTGTAACCCTAACCCAAATGTAAAACCCTAGTTTGAAACACTAACCCTAATGTAAAACCCTAGTTTGAAACGCTAACCCTAATGTAAAACCCTAGTTTGAAGCATTAACCCTAAAGTAAAACACTAGTTTGAAACCCTAACCCTAATGTTAAACCCTAGTTTGAAACCCTAACCCTAATGTAAAACCCTAGTTTGAAACCCTAACCCTAATGATAAACCCTAGTTTGCAACCCTAACCCTAAATTGAAACCCTAGTTTGAAACCCTAACCCTAATGTAAAACCCTAGTTTGAAACCCTAACCCTAATGTAAAACCCTAGTTTGTAACCCTAACCCTAATGTAAAACCCTAGTTTGAAACCCTAACCCTAATGTAAAACCCTAGTTTGAAACCCTAACCCTAATGTAAAACCCTAGTTTGAAGCACTAACCCTAATGTAAAACACTAGTTTGGAGCATTAACCCTAATGTTAAACCCTAGTTTGAAACCCTAACACTAAATTGAAACCCCAGTTTGAAACCCTAACCCTAATGTAAAACCCTAGTTTGAAACCCTAACCCTAATGTAAAACCCTAGTTTGTACCCCTAACCCTAATGTAAAACCTTAGTGTGAAACCCTAACCCTAATGTAAAACCCTAGTTTGAAACTCTAACCCTAATGTAAAACCCTAGTTTGAAACCCTAACCCTAATGTAAAACCCTTGTTTGAAACCCTAACCCTAATGTAAAACCCTAGTTTGAAACCCTAATGTAAAACCCTTGTTTGAAACCCTAACCCTAATTTAAAACCCTAGTTTGTAACCCTAACCCTAATGTAAAATGACTGTTTTGAAACCCTAACCCTAATGTAAAACCCTTGTTTGAAACCCTAACCCTAATGTAAAACCCTAGTTTGAAACCCTAATCCTAATGTTAAACCCTAGTTTGTAACCCTAACCCTAATGTAAAACCCTAGTTTGAAACCCTAACCCTAATGTTAAACCGTAGTTTGTAACCCTAACCCTAATGTAAAACCCTAGTTTGAAACCCTAACCCTAATGTTAAACCGTAGTTTGAAACCCTAATGTAAAACCCTTGTTTGAAACCCTAACCCTAATGTAAAACCCTAGTTTGAAACCCTAAGCCTAATTTGAAACCCTTGTTTGAAACCCGAAACCTAATGTAAAACCCTAGTTTGAAACCCTAACCCTAATGTAAAACCCTAGTTTGAAGCACTAACCCTAATGTAAAACCCTAGTTTGAAGCACTAACCCTAATGTAAAACACTAGTTTGAAACGCTAACCCTAATGTAAAACCCTAGTTTGAAACCCCAAATCTAATTTGAAACCATAGTTTGAAACCCTAACCCTAATGTAAAACCCTAGTTTGAAGCATTAACCCTAATGTAAAACACTAGTTTGAAACGCTAACCCTAATGTTAAACCCTAATTTGAAACCCTAACCCTAATGTAAAACCCTAGTTTGAAAACCTAACCCTAATGATAAACCCTAGTTTGAAACACTAACCCTAAATTTAAACCCTAGTTTGAAACCCTAACCATAAGGTAAAACCCTAGTTTGAAACCCTAACCCTAATGTAAAACCCTAGTTTGTAACCCTAACCCTAATGTAAAACCATAGTTTGAAACCCTAACCCTAATGTAAAACCCTAGTTTGAAACCCTAACCCTAATGTAAAACCCTAGTTTGAAACCCTAACCCTAATGTAAAACCCTAGTTTGAAACCCTAACCCTAATGTAAAACCCTTGTTTGAAACCCTAACCCTAAAACAAAACCCTAGATTGAAACCCTAAGCCTAATTTGAAACCCTAGTTTTAAACCCTAACCCTAATGTAAAGCCCTAGTTTGGAAAACCCTAAACCTAGATTGAAACCCGAGATTGAAACCCTAACCCTAATGTAAAACCCTAGTTTGAAACCCTAACCCTAATGTAAAACCCCTTGTTTGTAACCCTAACCCTAATTTGAAACCCTAGTTTGAAACCCTAACCCTAATGTTAAACCCTAGTTTGAAACCCTAACCCTAATGTAAAACCCTAGTTTGAAACCCTAACCCTAATTTGAAACCCTAGTTTGAAAACCTAACCCTAATGTAAAACCCTAGTTTGAAACCCTAACCCTCATAAAAAACCCTAGTTTGTAACCCTAACCCAAATGTAAAACCCTAGTTTGAAACACTAACCCTAATGTAAAACCCTAGTTTGAAACGCTAACCCTAATGTAAAACCCTAGTTTGAAGCATTAACCCTAAAGTAAAACACTAGTTTGAAACCCTAACCCTAATGTTAAACCCTAGTTTGAAACCCTAACCCTAATGTAAAACCCTAGTTTGAAACCCTAACCCTAATGATAAACCCTAGTTTGCAACCCTAACCCTAAATTGAAACCCTAGTTTGAAACCCTAACCCTAATGTAAAACCCTAGTTTGTAACCCTAACCCTAATGTAAAACCCTAGTTTGAAACCCTAACCCTAATGTAAAACCCTAGTTTGAAACCCTAACCCTAATGTAAAACCCTAGTTTGAAGCACTAACCCTAATGTAAAACACTAGTTTGAAGCATTAACCCTAATGTTAAACCCTAGTTTGAAACCCTAACACTAAATTGAAACCCCAGTTTGAAACCCTAACCCTAATGTAAAACCCTAGTTTGAAACCCTAACCCTAATGTAAAACCCTAGTTTGTACCCCTAACCCTAATGTAAAACCTTAGTGTGAAACCCTAACCCTAATGTAAAACCCTAGTTTGAAACTCTAACCCTAATGTAAAACCCTAGTTTGAAACCCTAACCCTAATTTGAAACCCTAGTTTGAAACCCTAACCCTAATGTAAAACCCTTGTTTGAAACCCTAACCCTAATGTAAAACCCTAGTTTGAAACCCTAACCCTAATGTTAAAGCCTAGTTTGTAACCCTAACCCTAATGTAAAACCCTAGTTTGAAACCCTAACCCTAATGTAAAACCCTAGTTTGTAACCCTAACCCTAATGTAAAATGACTGTTTTGAAACCCTAACCCTAATGTAAAACCCTTGTTTGAAACCCTAACCCTAATGTAAAACCCTAGTTTGAAACCCTAATCCTAATGTTAAACCCTAGTTTGTAACCCTAACCCTAATGTAAAACCCTAGTTTGAAACCCTAACCCTAATGTTAAACCCTAGTTTGAAACCCTAACCCTAATGTAAAACCCTTGTTTGAAACCCTAACCCTAATGTAAAACCCTAGTTTGAAACCCTAAGCCTAATTTGAAACCCTAGTTTGAAACCCTAAACCTAATGTAAAACCCTAGTTTGTAACCCTAACCCAAATGTAAAACCCTAGTTTGAAAACCTAACACTAATGTAAAACCCTAGTTTGAAACCCTAACCCTAATGTAAAACCCTAGTTTGAAGCATTAACCCTAATGTAAAACCCTAGTTTGAAGCACTAACCCTAATGTAAAACACTAGTTTGAAACGCTATCCCTAATGTAAAACCCTAGTTTGAAACCCCAAATCTAATTTGAAACCATAGTTTAAAACCCTAACCCTAATGTAAAACCCTAGTTTAAAGCATTAACCCTAATGTAAAACACTAGTTTGAAACGCTAACCCTAATGTTAAACCCTAATTTGAAACCCTAACCCTAATGTAAAACCCTAGTTTGAAACCCTAACCCTAATGATAAACCCTAGTTTGAAACACTAACCCTAAATTTAAACCCTAGTTTGAAACCCTAACCCTAATGTTAAACCCTATTTTGAAACCCTAACCCTAATGTAAAACCCTATTTTGAAACCCTAACCCTAATGTAAAACCCTAGTTTGAAACCCTAACCCTAATGTAAAACCCTAGTTTGAAACCCCAAACCTAATTTGAAACCATAGTTTGAAACCCTAACCCTAATGTAAAACCCTAGTTTGTAACCCTAATCCTAATGTAAAACCTCAATTTGAAACCCAAACCCTAATTTGAAACCCTAGTTTGAAACCCTAAACCTAATGTAAAACCCAAGTTTGAAACCCTAACCCTAATTTAAAACCCCTGTTTTGAAACCCTAAGCCTAATGTAAAACCCTTGTTTGAAACCCTAACCCTAATGTAAAACCCTTGTTTGAAACCCTAACCCTAATTTGAAACCCTAGTTTGAAACCCTAACCCTAATATAAAACCCTAGTTTGAAACCCTAACCCTAATTAGAAACCCTAGTTTGAAACCCTAACCCTAATGTAAAACCCTAGTTTGAAACCCTAACCCTAATGATAAACCCTAGTTTAAAACCCTAACCCTAATTAGAAAGCCTAGTTTGAAACCGTAACCCTAATGTAAAACCCTAGTTTGAAACCCTAACCCTAATGATAAACCCTAGTTTGAAAACCCTAACCCTAATTTGAAACCCTAGTTTGAAACCCTAACCCTAATTTGAAACCCTAGTTTGAAACACTAACCCTAATGTAAAACCCTAGTTTGTAACCTTAACACTAATGTAAAACCCTAGTTTGGAACCCTAACCCTAATGTTAAACCCTAGTTTGAAACCCTAACCCTAATGTAAAACCCTTGTTTGAAACCCTAACCCTAATGTAAAACCCTAGTTTGAAGCAGTAACCCTAATGTAAAACCCTAGTTTGAAACTCTAACCCTAATTTGACACCCTAGTTTGAAACACTAACCCTAATGTAAAACCCTAGTTTGAAAGCGTAACCCTAATGTAAAACCCTAGTTTGAAGCATTAACCCTAATGTAAAACCCTAGTTTGAAACCCTAACCCTAACGTTAAACCCTAGTTTGAAACCCTAACCGTAATGTAAAACCCTAGTTTGTAACCCTAACCCTAATGTAAAACCTTAGTGTGAAACCTTAACCCTAATGTAAAACCCTAGTTTGAAACACTAAGCCTAATTTGAAACCCTAGTTTGAAACCCTAACCCTAATGTAAAACCCTATTTTGTAACCCTAACCCAAATGTAAAACCCTAGTTTGAAACCCTAACCCTAATGTAAAACCCTAGTTTGAAACCCTAACCCTAATGTAAAATCCTAGTTTGAAGCATTAACACTAATGTAAAACCCTAGTTTGAAACCCTAACCCAAATGTTAAACCCTAGTTTGAAACCCTAACCCTAAATTGAAATCCTAGTTTGAAACCCTAACCCTAATGTAAAACCCTAGTTTGAAACCCTAACCCTAATGTAAAACCCTAGTTTGTCACCCTAACCCTAATGTAAAACCCTAGTTTGAAACCCTAACGCTAATGTAAAACCCTAGTTTGAAACCCTAACCCTAATGTAAAACCCTAGTTTGAAGCACTAACCCTAATTTAAAACCCTAGTTTGAAACCCTAACCCTAATGTTAAACCCTAGTTTGAAGCACTAACCCTAAATTATAACCCTAGTTTGAAACTCTTACCCTAATGTAAAACCCCAGTTTGAAACCCTAACCGTAATGTAAAACCCTAGTTTGTAACCCTAACCCTAATGTTAAACCCTAGTTTGAAACCCTAACCCTAATGTAAAACCCTAGTTTGAAACCCTAACCCTAATGATAAACCCTAGTTTAAAACCCTAACCCTAATGCAAAACCCTAGTTTGAAACCCTAACCCTAAAGTAAAACTCTTGTTTGTAAACCTAACCCAAATGTAAAACCCTAGTTTGAAACCCAACCCTAATGTAAAACCCTAGTTTGAAGCATTAACCCTAATGTAAAACACTAGTTTGAAACCCTAACCCTAATGATAAACCCTAGTTTGAAACCCTAACCCTAAATTGAAACCCTAGTTTGAAACCCTAACCCTAATGTAAAACCCTAGTTTGAAACCCTAACCCTAATGTAAAACCCTAGTTTGAAGCATTAACCCTAATGTTAAACCCTAGTTTGAAACCCTAACCCTAATGTTAAACCCTAGTTTGAAACCCTAACCCTAAATTGAAACCCTAGTTTGAAACCCTAGTTTGAAACCCTAACCCTAATGTAAAACCCTAGTTTGTAACCCTAACCCTAATGTAAAACCTTAGTATGAAACCCTAACCCTAATTTGAAACCCTAGTTTGAAACCCTAATTTTAATGTCAAACCCTAATTTTAATGTCAAACCCTAGTTTGAAACCCTAACCCTAATGTAAAACCCTAGTTTGTAACCCTAACCCTAATGTAAAATGACTGTTTTGAAACCCTAACCCTAATGTAAAACCTTTGTTTGAAACCCTAACCCTAATGTAAAACACTAGTTTGAAAACCTAACCCTAATGTAAAACCCTAGTGTGAAACCCTCACCCTAATTCTTAACCCCTGTTTTGAAACACTTACCCTAATGTAAAACCCTTGTTTGAAACCCTAACCCTAATGTAAAACCCTAGTTTGAAACCCTAAGCCTTATTTGAAACCCTAGTTTGAAACCCTAACCCTAATGTAAAACCCTAGTTTGAAACCCTAACCCTAATGTAAAACCCTAGTTTGTAACCCTAACCCTAATGTAAAATGACTGTTTTGAAACCCTAACCCTAATGTAAAACCCTTGTTTGAAACCCTAACCCTAATGTAAAACCCTAGTTTGAAACCCTAATCCTAATGTTAAACCCTAGTTTGTAACCCTAACCCTAATGTAAAACCCTAGTTTGAAACCCTAACCCTAATGTTAAACCCTAGTTTGAAACCCTAATGTAAAACCCTTGTTTGAAACCCTAACCCTAATGTAAAACCCTAGTTTGAAACCCTAAGCCTAATTTGAAACCCTTGTTTGAAACCCTAAACCTAATGTAAAACCCTAGTTTGTAACCCTAACCCTAATGTAAAACCCTAGTTTGAAACCCAAACCCTAATGTAAAACCCTAGTTTGAAGCATTAACCCTAATGTAAAACCCTAGTTTGAAGCACTAACCCTAATGTAAAACACTAGTTTGAAACGCTAACCCTAATGTAAAACCCTAGTTTGAAACCCCAAATCTAATTTGAAACCATAGTTTAAAACCCTAACCCTAATGTAAAACCCTATTTTGAAGCATTAACCCTAATGTAAAACACTAGTTTGAAACGCTAACCCTAATGCTAAACCCTAATTTGAAACCCTAATCCTAATGATAAACCCTAGTTTGAAACACTAACCCGAAATTTAAACCCTAGTTTGAAACCCTAACCCTAAGGTAAAACCCTAGTTTGAAACCCTAACCCTAATGATAAACCCTAGTTTGAAACACTAACCCTAAATTTAAACCCTAGTTTGAAACCCTAACCCTAATGTTAAACCCTATTTTGAAACCCTAACCCTAATGTAAAACCCTATTTTGAAACCCTAACCCTAATGTAAAACCCTAGTTTGAAACCCTAACCCAAATGTAAAACCCTAGTTTGAAACCCCAAACCTAATTTGAAATCATAGTTTGAAACCCTAACCCTAATGTAAAACCCTAGTTTGTAACCCTAATCCTAATGTAAAACCTCAATTTGAAACCCAAACCCTAATTTGAAACCCTAGTTTGAAACCCTAAACCTAATGTAAAACCCAAGTTTGAAACCCTAACCCTAATTTAAAACCCCTGTTTTGAAACCCTAACCCTAATGTAAAACCCTTGTTTGAAACCCTAACCCTAATGTAAAACCCTTGTTTGAAACCCTAACCCTAATTTGAAACCCTAGATTGAAACCCTAACCCTAATGTAAAACCCTAGTTTGAAGCACTAACCCTAATGTAAAACACTAGTTTGAAACGCTAACTCTAATGTAAAACCCTAGTTTGAAACCCCAAATCTAATTTGAAACCATAGTTTGAAACCCTAACCCTAATGTAAAACCCTAGTTTGAAGCATTAACCCTAATGTAAAACACTAGTTTGAAACGCTAACCCTAATGTTAAACCCTAATTGGAAACCCTAACCCTAATGTAAAACCCTAGTTTGAAAACCTAACCCTAATGATAAACCCTAGTTTGAAACACTTACCCTAAATTTAAACCCTAGTTTGAAACCCTAACCATAAGGTAAAACCCTAGTTTGAAACCCTAACCCTAATGTAAAACCCTAGTTTGTAACCCTAACCCTAATGTAAAACCATAGTTTGAAACCCTAACCCTAATGTAAAACCCTAGTTTGAAACCCTAACCCTAATGTAAAACCCTAGTTTGAAACCCTAACCCTAATGTAAAACCCTAGTTTGAAACCCTAACCCTAATGTAAAACCCTTGTTTGAAACCCTAACCCTAAAACAAAACCCTAGATTGAAACCCTAAGCCTAATTTGAAACCCTAGTTTTAAACCCTAACCCTAATGTAAAGCCCTAGTTTATAAAACCCTAACCCTAGTTTGAAACCCGAGATTGAAACCCTAACCCTAATGTAAAACCCTAGTTTGAAACCCTAACCCTAATGTAAAACCCCTTGTTTGTAACCCTAACCCTAATTTGAAACCCTAGTTTGAAACCCTAACCCTAATGTTAAACCCTAGTTTGAAACCCTAACCCTAATGTAAAACCCTAGTTTGAAACCCTAACCCTAATTTGAAACCCTAGTTTGAAAACCTAACCCTAATGTAAAACCCTAGTTTGAAACCCTAACCCTCATAAAAAACCCTAGTTTGTAACCCTAACCCAAATGTAAAACCCTAGTTTGAAACACTAACCCTAATGTAAAACCCTAGTTTGAAACGCTAACCCTAATGTAAAACCCTAGTTTGAAGCATTAACCCTAAAGTAAAACACTAGTTTGAAACCCTAACCCTAATGTTAAACCCTAGTTTGAAACCCTAACCCTAATGTAAAACCCTAGTTTGAAACCATAACCCTAATGATAAACCCTAGTTTGCAACCCTAACCTTAAATTGAAACCCTAGTTTGAAACCCTAACCCTAATGTAAAACCCTAGTTTGAAACCCTAACCCTAATGTAAAACCCTAGTTTGTAACCCTAACCCGAATGTAAAACCCTAGTTTGAAGCACTAACCCTAATGTAAAACACTAGTTTGAAGCATTAACCCTAATGTTAAACCCTAGTTTGAAACCCTAACACTAAATTGAAACCCCAGTTTGAAACCCTAACCCTAATGTAAAACCCTAGTTTGAAACCCTAACCCTAATGTAAAACCCTAGTTTGTACCCCTAACCCTAATGTAAAACCTTAGTGTGAAACCCTAACCCTAATGTAAAACCCTAGTTTGAAACTCTAACCCTAATGTAAAACCCTAGTTTGAAACCCTAACCCTAATGTAAAACCCTTGTTTGAAACCCTAACCCTAATGTAAAACCCTAGTTTGAAACCCTAATGTAAAACCCTTGTTTGAAACCCTAACCCTAATGTAAAACCCTAGTTTGTAACCCTAACCCTAATGTAAAATGACTGTTTTGAAACCCTAACCCTAATGTAAAACCCTTGTTTGAAACCCTAACCCTAATGTAAAACCCTAGTTTGAAACCCTAATCCTAATGTTAAACCCTAGTTTGTAACCCTAACCCTAATGTAAAACCCTAGTTTGAAACCCTAACCCTAATGTTAAACCGTAGTTTGTAACCCTAACCCTAATGTAAAACCCTAGTTTGAAACCCTAACCCTAATGTTAAACCGTAGTTTGAAACCCTAATGTAAAACCCTTGTTTGAAACCCTAACCCTAATGTAAAACCCTAGTTTGAAACCCTAAGCCTAATTTGAAACCCTTGTTTGAAACCCGAAACCTAATGTAAAACCCTAGTTTGAAACCCTAACCCTAATGTAAAACCCTAGTTTGAAGCACTAACCCTAATGTAAAACCCTAGTTTGAAACACTAACCCTAATGTAAAACACTAGTTTGAAACGCTAACCCTAATGTAAAACCCTAGTTTGAAACCCCAAATCTAATTTGAAACCATAGTTTGAAACCCTAACCCTAATGTAAAACCCTAGTTTGAAGCATTAACCCTAATGTAAAACACTAGTTTGAAACGCTAACCCTAATGTTAAACCCTAATTTGAAACCCTAACCCTAATGTAAAACCCTAGTTTGAAAACCTAACCCTAATGATAAACCCTAGTTTGAAACACTAACCCTAAATTTAAACCCTAGTTTGAAACCCTAACCATAAGGTAAAACCCTAGTTTGAAACCCTAACCCTAATGTAAAACCCTAGTTTGTAACCCTAACCCTAATGTAAAACCATAGTTTGAAACCCTAACCCTAATTTAAAACCCTAGTTTGAAACCCTAACCCTAATGTAAAACCCTAGTTTGAAACCCTAACCCTAATGTAAAACCCTAGTTTGAAACCCTAACCCTAATGTAAAACCCTTGTTTGAAACCCTAACCCTAAAACAAAACCCTAGATTGAAACCCTAAGCCTAATTTGAAACCCTAGTTTTAAACCCTAACCCTAATGTAAAGCCCTAGTTTGGAAAACCCTAACCCTAGTTTGAAACCCGAGATTGAAACCCTAACCCTAATGTAAAACCCTAGTTTGAAACCCTAACCCTAATGTAAAACCCCTTGTTTGTAACCCTAACCCTAATTTGAAACCCTAGTTTGAAACCCTAACCCTAATGTTAAACCCTAGTTTGAAACCCTAACCCTAATGTAAAACCCTAGTTTGAAACCCTAACCCTAATTTGAAACCCTAGTTTGAAAACCTAACCCTAATGTAAAACCCTAGTTTGAAACCCTAACCCTCATAAAAAACCCTAGTTTGTAACCCTAACCCAAATGTAAAACCCTAGTTTGAAACACTAACCCTAATGTAAAACCCTAGTTTGAAACGCTAACCCTAATGTAAAACCCTAGTTTGAAGCATTAACCCTAAAGTAAAACACTAGTTTGAAACCCTAACCCTAATGTTAAACCCTAGTTTGAAACCCTAACCCTAATGTAAAACCCTAGTTTGAAACCCTAACCCTAATGAAAAAACCCTAGTTTGCAACCCTAACCCTAAATTGAAACCCTAGTTTGAAACCCTAACCCTAATGTAAAACCCTAGTTTGAAACCCTAACCCTAATGTAAAACCCTAGTTTGTAACCCTAACCCTAATGTAAAACCCTAGTTTGAAACCCTAACCCTAATGTAAAACCCTAGTTTGAAACCCTAACCCTAATGTAAAACCCTAGTTTGAAGCACTAACCCTAATGTAAAACACTAGTTTGAAGCATTAACCCTAATGTTAAACCCTAGTTTGAAACCCTAACACTATATTGAAACCCCAGTTTGAAACCCTAACCCTAATGTAAAACCCTAGTTTGAAACCCTAACCCTAATGTAAAACCCTAGTTTGTACCCCTAACCCTAATGTAAAACCTTAGTGTGAAACCCTAACCCTAATGTAAAACCCTAGTTTGAAACTCTAACCCTAATGTAAAACCCTAGTTTGAAACCCTAACCCTAATTTGAAACCCTAGTTTGAAACCCTAACCCTAATGTAAAACCCTTGTTTGAAACCCTAACCCTAATGTAAAACCCTAGTTTGAAACCCTAACCCTAATGTTAAAGCCTAGTTTGTAACCCTAACCCTAATGTAAAACCCTAGTTTGAAACCCTAACCCTAATGTAAAACCCTAGTTTGTAACCCTAACCCTAATGTAAAATGACTGTTTTGAAACCCTAACCCTAATGTAAAACCCTTGTTTGAAACCCTAACCCTAATGTAAAACCCTAGTTTGAAACCCTAATCCTAATGTTAAACCCTAGTTTGTAACCCTAACCCTAATGTAAAACCCTAGTTTGAAACCCTAACCCTAATGTTAAACCCTAGTTTGAAACCCTAACCCTAATGTAAAACCCTTGTTTGAAACCCTAACCCTAATGTAAAACCCTAGTTTGAAACCCTAAGCCTAATTTGAAACCCTAGTTTGAAACCCTAAACCTAATGTAAAACCCTAGTTTGTAACCCTAACCCAAATGTAAAACCCTAGTTTGAAAACCTAACACTAATGTAAAACCCTAGTTTGAAACCCTAACCCTAATGTAAAACCCTAGTTTGAAGCATTAACCCTAATGTAAAACCCTAGTTTGAAGCACTAACCCTAATGTAAAACACTAGTTTGAAACGCGATCCCTAATGTAAAACCCTAGTTTGAAACCCCAAATCTAATTTGAAACCATAGTTTAAAACCCTAACCCTAATGTAAAACCCTAGTTTGAAGCATTAACCCTAATGTAAAACACTAGTTTGAAACGCTAACCCTAATGTTAAACCCTAATTTGAAACCCTAACCCTAATGTAAAACCCTAGTTTGAAACCCTAACCCTAATGATAAACCCTAGTTTGAAACACTAACCCTAAATTTAAACCCTAGTTTGAAACCCTAACCCTAATGTTAAACCCTATTTTGAAACCCTAACCCAAATGTAAAACCCTATTTTGAAACCCTAACCCTAATGTAAAACCCTAGTTTGAAACCCTAACCCTAATGTAAAACCCTAGTTTGAAACCCCAAACCTAATTTGAAACCATAGTTTGAAACCCTAACCCTAATGTAAAACCCTAGTTTGTAACCCTAATCCTAATGTAAAACCTCAATTTGAAACCCAAACCCTAATTTGAAACCCTAGTTTGAAACCCTAAACCTAATGTAAAACCCAAGTTTGAAACCCTAACCCTAATTTAAAACCCCTGTTTTGAAACCCTAAGCCTAATGTAAAACCCTTGTTTGAAACCCTAACCCTAATGTAAAACCCTTGTTTGAAACCCTAACCCTAATTTGAAACCCTAGTTTGAAACCCTAACCCTAATATAAAACCCTAGTTTGAAACCCTAACCCTAATTAGAAACCCTAGTTTGAAACCCTAACCCTAATGTAAAACCCTAGTTTGAAACCCTAACCCTAATGATAAACCCTAGTTTAAAACCCTAACCCTAATTAGAAAGCCTAGTTTGAAACCCTAACCCTAATGTAAAACCCTAGTTTGAAACCCTAACCCTAATGATAAACCCTAGTTTGAAAACCCTAACCCTAATTTGAAACCCTAGTTTGAAACCCTAACCCTAATTTGAAACCCTAGTTTGAAACCCTAACCCTAATGTAAAACCCTAGTTTGTAACCTTAACACTAATGTAAAACCCTAGTTTGGAACCCTAACCCTAATGTTAAACCCTAGTTTGAAACCCTAACCCTAATGTAAAACCCTTGTTTGAAACCCTAACCCTAATGTAAAACCCTAGTTTGAAGCAGTAACCCTAATGTAAAACCCTAGTTTGAAACTCTAACCCTAATTTGAAACCCTAGTTTGAAACACTAACCCTAATGTAAAACCCTAGTTTGAAAGCGTAACCCTAATGTAAAACCCTAGTTTGAAGCATTAACCCTAATGTAAAACCCTAGTTTGAAACCCTAACCCTAACGTTAAACCCTACTTTGAAACCCTAACCGTAATGTAAAACCCTAGTTTGTAACCCTAACCCTAATGTAAAACCTTAGTGTGAAACCTTAACCCTAATGTAAAACCCTAGTTTGAAACACTAAGCCTAATTTGAAACCCTAGTTTGAAACCCTAACCCTAATGTAAAACCCTATTTTGTAACCCTAACCCAAATGTAAAACCCTAGTTTGAAACCCTAACCCTAATGTAAAACCCTAGTTTGAAACCCTAACCCTAATGTAAAATCCTAGTTTGAAGCATTAACACTAATGTAAAACCCTAGTTTGAAACCCTAACCCAAATGTTAAACCCTAGTTTGAAACCCTAACCCTAAATTGAAATCCTAGTTTGAAACCCTAACCCTAATGTAAAACCCTAGTTTGAAACCCTAACCCTAATGTAAAACCCTAGTTTGTCACCCTAACCCTAATGTAAAACCCTAGTTTGAAACTCTTACCCTAATGTAAAACCCCAGTTTGAAACCCTAACCGTAATGTAAAACCCTAGTTTGTAACCCTAACCCTAATGTTAAACCCTAGTTTGAAACCCTAACCCTAATGTAAAACCCTAGTTTGAAACCCTAACCCTAATGATAAACCCTAGTTTAAAACCCTAACCCTAATGCAAAACCCTAGTTTGAAACCCTAACCCTAAAGTAAAACTCTTGTTTGTAAACCTAACCCAAATGTAAAACCCTAGTTTGAAACCCAACCCTAATGTAAAACCCTAGTTTGAAGCATTAACCCTAATGTAAAACACTAGTTTGAAACCCTAACCCTAATGATAAACCCTAGTTTGAAACCCTAACCCTAAATTGAAACCCTAGTTTGAAACCCTAACCCTAATGTAAAACCCTAGTTTGAAACCCTAACCCTAATGTAAAACCCTAGTTTGAAGCATTAACCCTAATGTTAAACCCTAGTTTGAAACCCTAACCCTAATGTTAAACCCTAGTTTGAAACCCTAACCCTAAATTGAAACCCTAGTTTGAAACCCTAGTTTGAAACCCTAACCCTAATGTAAAACCCTAGTTTGTAACCCTAACCCTAATGTAAAACCTTAGTATGAAACCCTAACCCTAATTTGAAACCCTAGTTTGAAACCCTAATTTTAATGTAAAACCCTAGTTTGAAACCCTAACCCTAATGTAAAACCCTAGTTTGTAACCCTAACCCTAATGTAAAATGACTGTTTTGAAACCCTAACCCTAATGTAAAACCTTTGTTTGAAACCCTAACCCTAATGTAAAACACTAGTTTGAAAACCTAACCCTAATGTAAAAACCTAGTGTGAAACCCTCACCCTAATTCTTAACCCCTGTTTTGAAACACTTACCCTAATGTAAAACCCTTGTTTGAAACCCTAACCCTAATGTAAAACCCGAGTTTGAAACCCTAAGCCTTATTTGAAACCCTAGTTTGAAACCCTAACCCTAATGTAAAACCCTAGTTTGAAACCCTAACCCTAATGTAAAACCCTAGTTTGTAACCCTAACCCTAATGTAAAATGACTGTTTTGAAACCCTAACCCTAATGTAAAACCCTTGTTTGAAACCCTAACCCTAATGTAAAACCCTAGTTTGAAACCCTAATCCTAATGTTAAACCCTAGTTTGTAACCCTAACCCTAATGTAAAACCCTAGTTTGAAACCCTAACCCTAATGTTAAACCCTAGTTTGAAACCCTAATGTAAAACCCTTGTTTGAAACCCTAACCCTAATGTAAAACCCTAGTTTGAAACCCTAAGCCTAATTTGAAACCCTTGTTTGAAACCCTAAACCTAATGTAAAACCCTAGTTTGTAACCCTAACCCTAATGTAAAACCCTAGTTTGAAACCCAAACCCTAATGTAAAACCCTAGTTTGAAGCATTAACCCTAATGTAAAACCCTAGTTTGAAGCACTAACCCTAATGTAAAACACTAGTTTGAAACGCTAACCCTAATGTAAAACCCTAGTTTGAAACCCCAAATCTAATTTGAAACCATAGTTTAAAACCCTAACCCTAATGTAAAACCCTATTTTGAAGCATTAACCCTAATGTAAAACACTAGTTTGAAACGCTAACCCTAATGCTAAACCCTAATTTGAAACCCTAATCCTAATGTAAAACCCTAGTTTGAAACCCTAACCCTAATGATAAACCCTAGTTTGAAACACTAACCCTAAATTTAAACCCTAGTTTGAAACCCTAACCCTAAGGTAAAACCCTAGTTTGAAACCCTAACCCTAATGATAAACCCTAGTTTGAAACACTAACCCTAAATTTAAACCCTAGTTTGAAACCCTAACCCTAATGTTAAACCCTATTTTGAAACCCTAACCCTAATGTAAAACCCTATTTTGAAACCCTAACCCTAATGTAAAACCCTAGTTTGAAACCCTAACCCAAATGTAAAACCCTAGTTTGAAACCCCAAACCTAATTTGAAATCATAGTTTGAAACCCTAACCCTAATGTAAAACCCTAGTTTGTAACCCTAATCCTAATGTAAAACCTCAATTTGAAACCCAAACCCTAATTTGAAACCCTAGTTTGAAACCCTAAACCTAATGTAAAACCCAAGTTTGAAACCCTAACCCTAATTTAAAACCCCTGTTTTGAAACCCTAACCCTAATGTAAAACCCTTGTTTGAAACCCTAACCCTAATGTAAAACCCTTGTTTGAAACCCTAACCCTAATTTGAAACCCTAGTTTGAAACCCTAACCCTAATATAAAACCCTAGTTTGAAACCCTAACCCTAATTAGAAACCCTAGTTTGAAACCCTAACCCTAATGTAAAACCCTAGTTTGAAACCCTAACCCTAATGATAAACCCTAGTTTAAAACCCTAACCCTAATTTGAAACCCTAGTTTGAAACCCTAACCCTAATTTGAAACCCTAGTTTGAAACCCTAAGCCTAATTTGAAACCCTTGTTTGAAACCCGAAACCTAATGTAAAACCCTAGTTTGTAACCCTAACCCTAATGTAAAACCCTAGTTTGAAAACCTAACACTAATGTAAAACCCTAGTTTGAAACCCTAACCCTAATGTAAAACCCTAGTTTGAAGCACTAACCCTAATGTAAAACCCTAGTTTGAAGCACTAACCCTAATGTAAAACACTAGTTTGAAACGCTAACCCTAATGTAAAACCCTAGTTTGAAACCCCAAATCTAATTTGAAACCATAGTTTGAAACCCTAACCCTAATGTAAAACCCTAGTTTGAAGCATTAACCCTAATGTAAAACACTAGTTTGAAACGCTAACCCTAATGTTAAACCCTAATTTGAAACCCTAACCCTAATGTAAAACCCTAGTTTGAAAACCTAACCCTAATGATAAACCCTAGTTTGAAACACTAACCCTAAATTTAAAAGCTAGTTTGAAACCCTAACCATAAGGTAAAACCCTAGTTTGAAACCCTAACCCTAATGTAAAACCCTAGTTTGTAACCCTAACCCTAATGTAAAACCATAGTTTGAAACCCTAACCCTAATGTAAAACCCTAGTTTGAAACCCTAACCCTAATGTAAAACCCTAGTTTGAAACCCTAACCCTAATGTAAAACCCTAGTTTGAAACCCTAACCCTAATGTAAAACCCTTGTTTGAAACCCTAACCCTAAAACAAAACCCTAGATTGAAACCCTAAGCCTAATTTGAAACCCTAGTTTTAAACCCTAACCCTAATGTAAAGCCCTAGTTTGGAAAACCCTAACCCTAGTTTGAAACCCGAGATTGAAACCCTAACCCTAATGTAAAACCCTAGTTTGAAACCCTAACCCTAATGTAAAACCCCTTGTTTGTAACCCTAACCCTAATTTGAAACCCTAGTTTGAAACCCTAACCCTAATGTTAAACCCTAGTTTGAAACCCTAACCCTAATGTAAAACCCTAGTTTGAAACCCTAACCCTAATTTGAAACCCTAGTTTGAAAACCTAACCCTAATGTAAAACCCTAGTTTGAAACCCTAACCCTCATAAAAAACCCTAGTTTGTAACCCTAACCCAAATGTAAAACCCTAGTTTGAAACACTAACCCTAATGTAAAACCCTAGTTTGAAACGCTAACCCTAATGTAAAACCCTAGTTTGAAGCATTAACCCTAAAGTAAAACACTAGTTTGAAACCCTAACCCTAATGTTAAACCCTAGTTTGAAACCCTAACCCTAATGTAAAACCCTAGTTTGAAACCCTAACCCTAATGATAAACCCTAGTTTGCAACCCTAACCCTAAATTGAAACCCTAGTTTGAAACCCTAACCCTAATGTAAAACCCTAGTTTGAAACCCTAACCCTAATGTAAAACCCTAGTTTGTAACCCTAACCCTAATGTAAAACCCTAGTTTGAAACCCTAACCCTAATGTAAAACCCTAGTTTGAAACCCTAACCCTAATGTAAAACCCTAGTTTGAAGCACTAACCCTAATGTAAAACACTAGTTTGAAGCATTAACCCTAATGTTAAACCCTAGTTTGAAACCCTAACACTAAATTGAAACCCCAGTTTGAAACCCTAACCCTAATGTAAAACCCTAGTTTGAAACCCTAACCCTAATGTAAAACCCTAGTTTGTACCCCTAACCCTAATGTAAAACCTTAGTGTGAAACCCTAACCCTAATGTAAAACCCTAGTTTGAAACTCTAACCCTAATGTAAAACCCTAGTTTGAAACCCTAACCCTAATGTAAAACCCTTGTTTGAAACCCTAACCCTAATGTAAAACCCTAGTTTGAAACCCTAATGTAAAACCCTTGTTTGAAACCCTAACCCTAATGTAAAACCCTAGTTTGTAACCCTAACCCTAATGTAAAATGACTGTTTTGAAACCCTAACCCTAATGTAAAACCCTTGTTTGAAACCCTAACCCTAATGTAAAACCCTAGTTTGAAACCCTAATCCTAATGTTAAACCCTAGTTTGTAACCCTAACCCTAATGTAAAACCCTAGTTTGAAACCCTAACCCTAATGTTAAACCGTAGTTTGTAACCCTAACCCTAATGTAAAACCCTAGTTTGAAACCCTAACCCTAATGTTAAACCGTAGTTTGAAACCCTAATGTAAAACCCTTGTTTGAAACCCTAACCCTAATGTAAAACCCTAGTTTGAAACCCTAAGCCTAATTTGAAACCCTTGTTTGAAACCCGAAACCTAATGTAAAACCCTAGTTTGTAACCCTAACCCTAATGTAAAACCCTAGTTTGAAAACCTAACACTAATGTAAAACCCTAGTTTGAAACCCTAACCCTAATGTAAAACCCTAGTTTGAAGCACTAACCCTAATGTAAAACCCTAGTTTGAAGCACTAACCCTAATGTAAAACACTAGTTTGAAACGCTAACCCTAATGTAAAACCCTAGTTTGAAACCCCAAATCTAATTTGAAACCATAGTTTGAAACCCTAACCCTAATGTAAAACCCTAGTTTGAAGCATTAACCCTAATGTAAAACACTAGTTTGAAACGCTAACCCTAATGTTAAACCCTAATTTGAAACCCTAACCCTAATGTAAAACCCTAGTTTGAAAACCTAACCCTAATGATAAACCCTAGTTTGAAACACTAACCCTAAATTTAAACCCTAGTTTGAAACCCTAACCATAAGGTAAAACCCTAGTTTGAAACCCTAACCCTAATGTAAAACCCTAGTTTGTAACCCTAACCCTAATGTAAAACCATAGTTTGAAACCCTAACCCTAATGTAAAACCCTAGTTTGAAACCCTAACCCTAATGTAAAACCCTAGTTTGAAACCCTAACCCTAATGTAAAACCCTAGTTTGAAACCCTAACCCTAATGTAAAACCCTTGTTTGAAACCCTAACCCTAAAACAAAACCCTAGATTGAAACCCTAAACCTAATTTGAAACCCTAGTTTTAAACCCTAACCCTAATGTAAAGCCCTAGTTTGGAAAACCCTAACCCTAGTTTGAAACCCGAGATTGAAACCCTAACCCTAATGTAAAACCCTAGTTTGAAACCCTAACCCTAATGTAAAACCCCTTGTTTGTAACCCTAACCCTAATTTGAAACCCTAGTTTGAAACCCTAACCCTAATGTTAAACCCTAGTTTGAAACCCTAACCCTAATGTAAAACCCTAGTTTGAAACCCTAACCCTAATTTGAAACCCTAGTTTGAAAACCTAACCCTAATGTAAAACCCTAGTTTGAAACCCTAACCCTCATAAAAAACCCTAGTTTGTAACCCTAACCCAAATGTAAAACCCTAGTTTGAAACACTAACCCTAATGTAAAACCCTAGTTTGAAACGCTAACCCTAATGTAAAACCCTAGTTTGAAGCATTAACCCTAAAGTAAAACACTAGTTTGAAACCCTAACCCTAATGTTAAACCCTTGTTTGAAACCCTAACCCTAATGTAAAACCCTAGTTTGAAACCCTAATCCTAATGTTAAACCCTAGTTTGTAACCCTAACCCTAATGTAAAACCCTAGTTTGAAACCCTAACCCTAATGTTAAACCCTAGTTTGAAACCCTAATGTAAAACCCTTGTTTGAAACCCTAACCCTAATGTAAAACCCTAGTTTGAAACCCTAAGCCTAATTTGAAACCCTTGTTTGAAACCCTAAACCTAATGTAAAACCCTAGTTTGTAACCCTAACCCTAATGTAAAACCCTAGTTTGAAACCCAAACCCTAATGTAAAACCCTAGTTTGAAGCATTAACCCTAATGTAAAACCCTAGTTTGAAGCACTAACCCTAATGTAAAACACTAGTTTGAAACGCTAACCCTAATGTAAAACCCTAGTTTGAAACCCCAAATCTAATTTGAAACCATAGTTTAAAACCCTAACCCTAATGTAAAACCCTATTTTGAAGCATTAACCCTAATGTAAAACACTAGTTTGAAACGCTAACCCTAATGCTAAACCCTAATTTGAAACCCTAATCCTAATGATAAACCCTAGTTTGAAACACTAACCCGAAATTTAAACCCTAGTTTGAAACCCTAACCCTAAGGTAAAACCCTAGTTTGAAACCCTAACCCTAATGATAAACCCTAGTTTGAAACACTAACCCTAAATTTAAACCCTAGTTTGAAACCCTAACCCTAATGTTAAACCCTATTTTGAAACCCTAACCCTAATGTAAAACCCTATTTTGAAACCCTAACCCTAATGTAAAACCCTAGTTTGAAACCCTAACCCAAATGTAAAACCCTAGTTTGAAACCCCAAACCTAATTTGAAATCATAGTTTGAAACCCTAACCCTAATGTAAAACCCTAGTTTGTAACCCTAATCCTAATGTAAAACCTCAATTTGAAACCCAAACCCTAATTTGAAACCCTAGTTTGAAACCCTAAACCTAATGTAAAACCCAAGTTTGAAACCCTAACCCTAATTTAAAACCCCTGTTTTGAAACCCTAACCCTAATGTAAAACCCTTGTTTGAAACCCTAACCCTAATGTAAAACCCTTGTTTGAAACCCTAACCCTAATTTGAAACCCTAGATTGAAACCCTAACCCTAATGTAAAACCCTAGTTTGAAGCACTAACCCTAATGTAAAACACTAGTTTGAAACGCTAACTCTAATGTAAAACCCTAGTTTGAAACCCCAAATCTAATTTGAAACCATAGTTTGAAACCCTAACCCTAATGTAAAACCCTAGTTTGAAGCATTAACCCTAATGTAAAACACTAGTTTGAAACGCTAACCCTAATGTTAAACCCTAATTGGAAACCCTAACCCTAATGTAAAACCCTAGTTTGAAAACCTAACCCTAATGATAAACCCTAGTTTGAAACACTTACCCTAAATTTAAACCCTAGTTTGAAACCCTAACCATAAGGTAAAACCCTAGTTTGAAACCCTAACCCTAATGTAAAACCCTAGTTTGTAACCCTAACCCTAATGTAAAACCATAGTTTGAAACCCTAACCCTAATGTAAAACCCTAGTTTGAAACCCTAACCCTAATGTAAAACCCTAGTTTGAAACCCTAACCCTAATGTAAAACCCTAGTTTAAAACCCTAACCCTAATGTAAAACCCTATTTTGAAGCATTAACCCTAATGTAAAACACTAGTTTGAAACGCTAACCCTAATGCTAAACCCTAATTTGAAACCCTAATCCTAATGATAAACCCTAGTTTGAAACACTAACCCGAAATTTAAACCCTAGTTTGAAACCCTAACCCTAAGGTAAAACCCTAGTTTGAAACCCTAACCCTAATGATAAACCCTAGTTTGAAACACTAACCCTAAATTTAAACCCTAGTTTGAAACCCTAACCCTAATGTTAAACCCTATTTTGAAACCCTAACCCTAATGTAAAACCCTATTTTGAAACCCTAACCCTAATGTAAAACCCTAGTTTGAAACCCTAACCCAAATGTAAAACCCTAGTTTGAAACCCCAAACCTAATTTGAAATCATAGTTTGAAACCCTAACCCTAATGTAAAACCCTAGTTTGTAACCCTAATCCTAATGTAAAACCTCAATTTGAAACCCAAACCCTAATTTGAAACCCTAGTTTGAAACCCTAAACCTAATGTAAAACCCAAGTTTGAAACCCTAACCCTAATTTAAAACCCCTGTTTTGAAACCCTAACCCTAATGTAAAACCCTTGTTTGAAACCCTAACCCTAATGTAAAACCCTTGTTTGAAACCCTAACCCTAATTTGAAACCCTAGATTGAAACCCTAACCCTAATGTAAAACCCTAGTTTGAAGCACTAACCCTAATGTAAAACACTAGTTTGAAACGCTAACTCTAATGTAAAACCCTAGTTTGAAACCCCAAATCTAATTTGAAACCATAGTTTGAAACCCTAACCCTAATGTAAAACCCTAGTTTGAAGCATTAACCCTAATGTAAAACACTAGTTTGAAACGCTAACCCTAATGTTAAACCCTAATTGGAAACCCTAACCCTAATGTAAAACCCTAGTTTGAAAACCTAACCCTAATGATAAACCCTAGTTTGAAACACTTACCCTAAATTTAAACCCTAGTTTGAAACCCTAACCATAAGGTAAAACCCTAGTTTGAAACCCTAACCCTAATGTAAAACCCTAGTTTGTAACCCTAACCCTAATGTAAAACCATAGTTTGAAACCCTAACCCTAATGTAAAACCCTAGTTTGAAACCCTAACCCTAATGTAAAACCCTAGTTTGAAACCCTAACCCTAATGTAAAACCCTAGTTTGAAACCCTAACCCTAATGTAAAACCCTTGTTTGAAACCCTAACCCTAAAACAAAACCCTAGATTGAAACCCTAAGCCTAATTTGAAACCCTAGTTTTAAACCCTAACCCTAATGTAAAGCCCTAGTTTGGAAAACCCTAACCCTAGTTTGAAACCCGAGATTGAAACCCTAACCCTAATGTAAAACCCTAGTTTGAAACCCTAACCCTAATGTAAAACCCCTTGTTTGTAACCCTAACCCTAATTTGAAACCCTAGTTTGAAACCCTAACCCTAATGTTAAACCCTAGTTTGAAACCCTAACCCTAATGTAAAACCCTTGTTTGAAACCCTAACCCTAATGTAAAACCCTTGTTTGAAACCCTAACCCTAATTTGAAACCCTAGTTTGAAACCCTAACCCTAATATAAAACCCTAGTTTGAAACCCTAACCCTAATTAGAAACCCTAGTTTGAAACCCTAACCCTAATGTAAAACCCTAGTTTGAAACCCTAACCCTAATGATAAACCCTAGTTTAAAACCCTAACCCTAATTTGAAACCCTAGTTTGAAACCCTAACCCTAATTTGAAACCCTAGTTTGAAACCCTAAGCCTAATTTGAAACCCTTGTTTGAAACCCGAAACCTAATGTAAAACCCTAGTTTGTAACCCTAACCCTAATGTAAAACCCTAGTTTGAAAACCTAACACTAATGTAAAACCCTAGTTTGAAACCCTAACCCTAATGTAAAACCCTAGTTTGAAGCACTAACCCTAATGTAAAACCCTAGTTTGAAGCACTAACCCTAATGTAAAACACTAGTTTGAAACGCTAACCCTAATGTAAAACCCTAGTTTGAAACCCCAAATCTAATTTGAAACCATAGTTTGAAACCCTAACCCTAATGTAAAACCCTAGTTTGAAGCATTAACCCTAATGTAAAACACTAGTTTGAAACGCTAACCCTAATGTTAAACCCTAATTTGAAACCCTAACCCTAATGTAAAACCCTAGTTTGAAAACCTAACCCTAATGATAAACCCTAGTTTGAAACACTAACCCTAAATTTAAAAGCTAGTTTGAAACCCTAACCATAAGGTAAAACCCTAGTTTGAAACCCTAACCCTAATGTAAAACCCTAGTTTGTAACCCTAACCCTAATGTAAAACCATAGTTTGAAACCCTAACCCTAATGTAAAACCCTAGTTTGAAACCCTAACCCTAATGTAAAACCCTAGTTTGAAACCCTAACCCTAATGTAAAACCCTAGTTTGAAACCCTAACCCTAATGTAAAACCCTTGTTTGAAACCCTAACCCTAAAACAAAACCCTAGATTGAAACCCTAAGCCTAATTTGAAACCCTAGTTTTAAACCCTAACCCTAATGTAAAGCCCTAGTTTGGAAAACCCTAACCCTAGTTTGAAACCCGAGATTGAAACCCTAACCCTAATGTAAAACCCTAGTTTGAAACCCTAACCCTAATGTAAAACCCCTTGTTTGTAACCCTAACCCTAATTTGAAACCCTAGTTTGAAACCCTAACCCTAATGTTAAACCCTAGTTTGAAACCCTAACCCTAATGTAAAACCCTAGTTTGAAACCCTAACCCTAATTTGAAACCCTAGTTTGAAAACCTAACCCTAATGTAAAACCCTAGTTTGAAACCCTAACCCTCATAAAAAACCCTAGTTTGTAACCCTAACCCAAATGTAAAACCCTAGTTTGAAACACTAACCCTAATGTAAAACCCTAGTTTGAAACGCTAACCCTAATGTAAAACCCTAGTTTGAAGCATTAACCCTAAAGTAAAACACTAGTTTGAAACCCTAACCCTAATGTTAAACCCTAGTTTGAAACCCTAACCCTAATGTAAAACCCTAGTTTGAAACCCTAACCCTAATGATAAACCCTAGTTTGCAACCCTAACCCTAAATTGAAACCCTAGTTTGAAACCCTAACCCTAATGTAAAACCCTAGTTTGAAACCCTAACCCTAATGTAAAACCCTAGTTTGTAACCCTAACCCTAATGTAAAACCCTAGTTTGAAACCCTAACCCTAATGTAAAACCCTAGTTTGAAACCCTAACCCTAATGTAAAACCCTAGTTTGAAGCACTAACCCTAATGTAAAACACTAGTTTGAAGCATTAACCCTAATGTTAAACCCTAGTTTGAAACCCTAACACTAAATTGAAACCCCAGTTTGAAACCCTAACCCTAATGTAAAACCCTAGTTTGAAACCCTAACCCTAATGTAAAACCCTAGTTTGTACCCCTAACCCTAATGTAAAACCTTAGTGTGAAACCCTAACCCTAATGTAAAACCCTAGTTTGAAACTCTAACCCTAATGTAAAACCCTAGTTTGAAACCCTAACCCTAATGTAAAACCCTTGTTTGAAACCCTAACCCTAATGTAAAACCCTAGTTTGAAACCCTAATGTAAAACCCTTGTTTGAAACCCTAACCCTAATGTAAAACCCTAGTTTGTAACCCTAACCCTAATGTAAAATGACTGTTTTGAAACCCTAACCCTAATGTAAAACCCTTGTTTGAAACCCTAACCCTAATGTAAAACCCTAGTTTGAAACCCTAATCCTAATGTTAAACCCTAGTTTGTAACCCTAACCCTAATGTAAAACCCTAGTTTGAAACCCTAACCCTAATGTTAAACCGTAGTTTGTAACCCTAACCCTAATGTAAAACCCTAGTTTGAAACCCTAACCCTAATGTTAAACCGTAGTTTGAAACCCTAATGTAAAACCCTTGTTTGAAACCCTAACCCTAATGTAAAACCCTAGTTTGAAACCCTAAGCCTAATTTGAAACCCTTGTTTGAAACCCGAAACCTAATGTAAAACCCTAGTTTGTAACCCTAACCCTAATGTAAAACCCTAGTTTGAAAACCTAACACTAATGTAAAACCCTAGTTTGAAACCCTAACCCTAATGTAAAACCCTAGTTTGAAGCACTAACCCTAATGTAAAACCCTAGTTTGAAGCACTAACCCTAATGTAAAACACTAGTTTGAAACGCTAACCCTAATGTAAAACCCTAGTTTGAAACCCCAAATCTAATTTGAAACCATAGTTTGAAACCCTAACCCTAATGTAAAACCCTAGTTTGAAGCATTAACCCTAATGTAAAACACTAGTTTGAAACGCTAACCCTAATGTTAAACCCTAATTTGAAACCCTAACCCTAATGTAAAACCCTAGTTTGAAAACCTAACCCTAATGATAAACCCTAGTTTGAAACACTAACCCTAAATTTAAACCCTAGTTTGAAACCCTAACCATAAGGTAAAACCCTAGTTTGAAACCCTAACCCTAATGTAAAACCCTAGTTTGTAACCCTAACCCTAATGTAAAACCATAGTTTGAAACCCTAACCCTAATGTAAAACCCTAGTTTGAAACCCTAACCCTAATGTAAAACCCTAGTTTGAAACCCTAACCCTAATGTAAAACCCTAGTTTGAAACCCTAACCCTAATGTAAAACCCTTGTTTGAAACCCTAACCCTAAAACAAAACCCTAGATTGAAACCCTAAACCTAATTTGAAACCCTAGTTTTAAACCCTAACCCTAATGTAAAGCCCTAGTTTGGAAAACCCTAACCCTAGTTTGAAACCCGAGATTGAAACCCTAACCCTAATGTAAAACCCTAGTTTGAAACCCTAACCCTAATGTAAAACCCCTTGTTTGTAACCCTAACCCTAATTTGAAACCCTAGTTTGAAACCCTAACCCTAATGTTAAACCCTAGTTTGAAACCCTAACCCTAATGTAAAACCCTAGTTTGAAACCCTAACCCTAATTTGAAACCCTAGTTTGAAAACCTAACCCTAATGTAAAACCCTAGTTTGAAACCCTAACCCTCATAAAAAACCCTAGTTTGTAACCCTAACCCAAATGTAAAACCCTAGTTTGAAACACTAACCCTAATGTAAAACCCTAGTTTGAAACGCTAACCCTAATGTAAAACCCTAGTTTGAAGCATTAACCCTAAAGTAAAACACTAGTTTGAAACCCTAACCCTAATGTTAAACCCTAGTTTGAAACCCTAACCCTAATGTAAAACCCTAGTTTGAAACCCTAACCCTAATGATAAACCCTAGTTTGCAACCCTAACCCTAAATTGAAACCCTAGTTTGAAACCCTAACCCTAATGTAAAACCCTAGTTTGAAACCCTAACCCTAATGTAAAACCCTAGTTTGTAACCCTAACCCTAATGTAAAACCCTAGTTTGAAACCCTAACCCTAATGTAAAACCCTAGTTTGAAACCCTAACCCTAATGTAAAACCCTAGTTTGAAGCACTAACCCTAATGTAAAACACTAGTTTGAAGCATTAACCCTAATGTTAAACCCTAGTTTGAAACCTTAACACTAAATTGAAACCCCAGTTTGAAACCCTAACCCTAATGTAAAACCCAAGTTTGAAACCCTAACCATAATGTAAAACCCTAGTTTGTACCCCTAACCCTAATGTAAAACCTTAGTGTGAAACCCTAACCCTAATGTAAAACCCTAGTTTGAAACTCTAACCCTAATGTAAAACCCTAGTTTGAAACCCTAACCCTAATTTGAAACCCTAGTTTGAAACCCTAACCCTAATGTAAAACCCTTGTTTGAAACCCTAACCCTAATGTAAAACCCTAGTTTGAAACCCTAACCCTAATGTTAAAGCCTAGTTTGTAACCCTAACCCTAATGTAAAACCCTAGTTTGAAACCCTAACCCTAATGTAAAACCCTAGTTTGTAACCCTAACCCTAATGTAAAATGACTGTTTTGAAACCCTAACCCTAATGTAAAACCCTTGTTTGAAACCCTAACCCTAATGTAAAACCCTAGTTTGAAACCCTAATCCTAATGTTAAACCCTAGTTTGTAACCCTAACCCTAATGTAAAACCCTAGTTTGAAACCCTAACCCTAATGTTAAACCCTAGTTTGAAACCCTAACCCTAATGTAAAACCCTTGTTTGAAACCCTAACCCTAATGTAAAACCCTAGTTTGAAACCCTAAGCCTAATTTGAAACCCTAGTTTGAAACCCTAAACCTAATGTAAAACCCTAGTTTGTAACCCTAACCCAAATGTAAAACCCTAGTTTGAAAACCTAACACTAATGTAAAACCCTAGTTTGAAACCCTAACCCTAATGTAAAACCCTAGTTTGAAGCATTAACCCTAATGTAAAACCCTAGTTTGAAGCACTAACCCTAATGTAAAACACTAGTTTGAAACGCTATCCCTAATGTAAAACCCTAGTTTGAAACCCCAAATCTAATTTGAAACCATAGTTTAAAACCCTAACCCTAATGTAAAACCCTAGTTTGAAGCATTAACCCTAATGTAAAACACTAGTTTGAAACGCTAACCCTAATGTTTAACCCTAATTTGAAACCCTAACCCTAATGTAAAACCCTAGTTTGAAACCCTAACCCTAATGATAAACCCTAGTTTGAAACACTAACCCTAAATTTAAACCCTAGTTTGAAACCCTAACCCTAATGTTAAACCCTATTTTGAAACCCTAACCCTAATGTAAAACCCTATTTTGAAACCCTAACCCTAATGTAAAACCCTAGTTTGAAACCCTAACCCTAATGTAAAACCCTAGTTTGAAACCCTAAACCTAATTTGAAACCATAGTTTGAAACCCTAACCCTAATGTAAAACCCTAGTTTGTAACCCTAATCCTAATGTAAAACCTCAATTTGAAACCCAAACCCTAATTTGAAACCCTAGTTTGAAACCCTAAACCTAATGTAAAACCCAAGTTTGAAACCCTAACCCTAATTTAAAACCCCTGTTTTGAAACCCTAAGCCTAATGTAAAACCCTTGTTTGAAACCCTAACCCTAATGTAAAACCCTTGTTTGAAACCCTAACCCTAATTTGAAACCCTAGTTTGAAACCCTAACCCTAATATAAAACCCTAGTTTGAAACCCTAACCCTAATTAGAAACCCTAGTTTGAAACCCTAACCCTAATGTAAAACCCTAGTTTGAAACCCTAACCCTAATGATAAACCCTAGTTTAAAACCCTAACCCTAATTAGAAAGCCTAGTTTGAAACCCTAACCCTAATGTAAAACCCTAGTTTGAAACCCTAACCCTAATGATAAACCCTAGTTTAAAACCCTAACCCTAATTAGAAAGCCTAGTTTGAAACCCTAACCCTAATGTAAAACCCTAGTTTGTAACCCTAACCCTAATGTAAAACCTTAGTGTGAAACCTTAACCCTAATGTAAAACCCTAGTTTGAAACACTAAGCCTAATTTGAAACCCTAGTTTGAAACCCTAACCCTAATGTAAAACCCTATTTTGTAACCCTAACCCAAATGTAAAACCCTAGTTTGAAACCCTAACCCTAATGTAAAACCCTAGTTTGAAACCCTAACCCTAATGTAAAATCCTAGTTTGAAGCATTAACACTAATGTAAAACCCTAGTTTGAAACCCTAACCCAAATGTTAAACCCTAGTTTGAAACCCTAACCCTAAATTGAAACCCTAGTTTGAAACCCTAACCCTAATGTAAAACCCTAGTTTGAAACCCTAACCCTAATGTAAAACCCTAGTTTGTCACCCTAACCCTAATGTAAAACCCTAGTTTGAAACCCTAACGCTAATGTAAAACCCTAGTTTGAAACCCTAACCCTAATGTAAAACCCTAGTTTGAAGCACTAACCCTAATTTAAAACCCTAGTTTGAAACCCTAACCCTAATGTTAAACCCTAGTTTGAAGCACTAACCCTAAATTATAACCCTAGTTTGAAACTCTTACCCTAATGTAAAACCCCAGTTTGAAACCCTAACCGTAATGTAAAACCCTAGTTTGTAACCCTAACCCTAATGTTAAACCCTCGTTTGAAACCCTAACCCTAATGTAAAACCCTAGTTTGAAACCCTAACCCTAATGATAAACCCTAGTTTAAAACCCTAACCCTAATGCAAAACCCTAGTTTGAAACCCTAACCCTAAAGTAAAACTCTTGTTTGTAAACCTAACCCAAATGTAAAACCCTAGTTTGAAACCCAACCCTAATGTAAAACCCTAGTTTGAAGCATTAACCCTAATGTAAAACACTAGTTTGAAACCCTAACCCTAATGATAAACCCTAGTTTGAAACCCTAACCCTAAATTGAAACCCTAGTTTGAAACCCTAACCCTAATGTAAAACCCTAGTTTGAAACCCTAACCCTAATGTAAAACCCTAGTTTGAAGCATTAACCCTAATGTTAAACCCTAGTTTGAAACCCTAACCCTAATGTTAAACCCTAGTTTGAAACCCTAACCCTAAATTGAAACCCTAGTTTGAAACCCTAGTTTGAAACCCTAACCCTAATGTAAAACCCTAGTTTGTAACCCTAACCCTAATGTAAAACCTTAGTATGAAACCCTAACCCTAATTTGAAACCCTAGTTTGAAACCCTAATTTTAATGTAAAACCCTAGTTTGAAACCCTAACCCTAATGTAAAACACTAGTTTGTAACCCTAACCCTAATGTAAAATGACTGTTTTGAAACCCTAACCCTAATGTAAAACCTTTGTTTGAAACCCTAACCCTAATGTAAAACACTAGTTTGAAAACCTAACCCTAATGTAAAACCCTAGTGTGAAACCCTCACCCTAATTCTTAACCCCTGTTTTGAAACACTTACCCTAATGTAAAACCCTTGTTTGAAACCCTAACCCTAATGTAAAACCCTAGTTTGAAACCCTAAGCCTTATTTGAAACCCTAGTTTGAAACCCTAACCCTAATGTAAAACCCTAGTTTGAAACCCTAACCCTAATGTAAAACCCTAGTTTGTAACCCTAACCCTAATGTAAAATGACTGTTTTGAAACCCTAACCCTAATGTAAAACCCTTGTTTGAAACCCTAACCCTAATGTAAAACCCTAGTTTGAAACCCTAATCCTAATGTTAAACCCTAGTTTGTAACCCTAACCCTAATGTAAAACCCTAGTTTGAAACCCTAACCCTAATGTTAAACCCTAGTTTGAAACCCTAATGTAAAACCCTTGTTTGAAACCCTAACCCTAATGTAAAACCCTAGTTTGAAACCCTAAGCCTAATTTGAAACCCTTGTTTGAAACCCTAAACCTAATGTAAAACCCTAGTTTGTAACCCTAACCCTAATGTAAAACCCTAGTTTGAAACCCAAACCCTAATGTAAAACCCTAGTTTGAAGCATTAACCCTAATGTAAAACCCTAGTTTGAAGCACTAAACCTAATGTAAAACACTAGTTTGAAACGCTAACCCTAATGTAAAACCCTAGTTTGAAACCCCAAATCTAATTTGAAACCATAGTTTAAAACCCTAACCCTAATGTAAAACCCTATTTTGAAGCATTAACCCTAATGTAAAACACTAGTTTGAAACGCTAACCCTAATGTTAAACCCTAATTTGAAACCCTAATCCTAATGTAAAACCCTAGTTTGAAACCCTAACCCTAATGATAAACCCTAGTTTGAAACACTAACCCTAATGTAAAACCCTAGTTTGAAACCCTAACCCTAAGGTAAAACCCTAGTTTGAAACCCTAACCCTAATGATAAACCCTAGTTTGAAACACTAACCCTAAATTTAAACCCTAGTTTGAAACCCTAACCCTAATGTTAAACCCTATTTTGAAACCCTAACCCTAATGTAAAACCCTATTTTGAAACCCTAACCCTAATGTAAAACCCTAGTTTGAAACCCTAACCCAAATGTAAAACCCTAGTTTGAAACCCCAAACCTAATTTGAAACCATAGTTTGAAACCCTAACCCTAATGTAAAACCCTAGTTTGTAACCCTAATCCTAATGTAAAACCTCAATTTGAAACCCAAACCCTAATTTGAAACCCTAGTTTGAAACCCTAAACCTAATGTAAAACCCAAGTTTGAAACCCTAACCCTAATTTAAAACCCCTGTTTTGAAACCCTAACCCTAATGTAAAACCCTTGTTTGAAACCCTAACCCTAATGTAAAACCCTTGTTTGAAACCCTAACCCTAATTTGAAACCCTAGTTTGAAACCCTAACCCTAATATAAAACCCTAGTTTGAAACCCTAACCCTAATTAGAAACCCTAGTTTGAAACCCTAACCCTAATGTAAAACCCTAGTTTGAAACCCTAACCCTAATGATAAACCCTAGTTTAAAACCCTAACCCTAATTTGAAACCCTAGTTTGAAACCCTAACCCTAATTTGAAACCCTAGTTTGAAACCCTAACCCTAATGTAAAACCCTAGTTTGTAACCTTAACACTAATGTAAAACCCTAGTTTGGAACCCTAACCCTAATGTTAAACCCTAGTTTGAAACCCTAACCCTAATGTAAAACCATAGTTTGAAACCCTAACCCTAATGTAAAACCCTAGTTTGAAACCCTAACGCTAATGTAAAACCCTAGTTTGTAACCCTAACTCTAATGTAAAACCCTAGTTTGAAACTCTAACCCTAATGTAAAACCCTAGTTTGAAACCCTAACCCTAATGTAAAACCCTTGTTTGAAACCTTAAACCTAAAACAAAACCCTAGATTGAAACCCTAAGCCTAATTTGAAACCCTAGTTTTAAACCCTAACCCTAATGTAAAGCCCTAGTTTGGAAAACCCTAACCCTAGTTTGAAACCCGAGATTGAAACCCTAACCCTAATGTAAAACCCTAGTTTGAAACCCTAAACCTAATGTAAAACCCCTTGTTTGTAACCCTAACCCTAATTTGAAACCCTAGTTTGAAACCCTAAACCTAATGTAAAACCCCTTGTTTGTAACCCTAACCCTAATTTGAAACCCTAGTTTGAAACCCTAACCCTAATGTTAAACCCTAGTTTGAAACCCTAACGCTAATGTAAAACCCTAGTTTGAAACCCTAACCCTAATGTAAAACCCTAGTTTGAAGCACTAACCCTAATGTAAAACACTAGTTTGAAACGCTAACCCTAATGTAAAACCCTAGTTTGAAACCCCAAATCTAATTTGAAACCATAGTTTAAAACCCTAAACCTAATATAAAACCCTAGTTTGAAGCAATAACCCAAATGTAAAACACTAGTTTGAAACGCTAACCCTAATGTTAAACCCTAATTTGAAACCCTAACCCTAATGTAAAACCCTAGTTTGAAACCCTAACCCTAATAATAAACCCTAGTTTGAAACCCTAACCCTAAATTTAAACCCTAGTTTGAAACCCTAACCTTAAGGTAAAACCCTAGTTTGAAACCCTAAACCTAATGTAAAACCCTAGTTTGTAACCCTAACCCTAATGTAAAACCCTAGTTTGAAAACCTAACACTAATGTAAAACCCTAGTTTGAAACCCCAAACCTAATTTGAAACCATAGTTTGAAACCCTAACCCTAATGTAAAACCCTAGTTTGTAACCCTAATCCTAATGTAAAACCTCAATTTGAAACCCAAACCCTAATTTGAAACCCTAGTTTGAAACCCTAAACCTAATGTAAAACCCAAGTTTGAAACCCTAACCCTAATGTAAAACCCTTGTTTGAAACCCTAATCCTAATGTAAAACCATTGTTTGAAACCCTAACCCTAATTTGAAACCCTAGTTTGAAACCCTAACCCTCATATAAAACCCTAGTTTGAAACCCTAACCCTAATTAGAAACCCTAGTTTGAAACCCTAACCCTAATGTAAAACCCTAGTTTGAAACCCTAACCCTAATGATAAACCCTAGTTTAAAACCCTAACCCTAATTTGAAACCCTAGTTTGAAACCCTAACCCTAATTTGAAACCCTAGTTTGAAACCCTAACCCTAATGTAAAACCCTAGTTTGAAGCATTAACCCTAATGTAAAACCCTAGTTTGAAACTCTAACCCTAATTTGAAACCCTAGTTTGAAACCCTAACCCTAATGTAAAACCCTAGTTTGAAAGCGTAACCCTAATGTAAAACCCTAGTTTGAAGCATTAACCCTAATGTAAAACCCTAGTTTGAAACCCTAACCCTAACGTTAAACCCTAGTTTGAAACCCTAACCCTAATGTAAAACCCTAGTTTGTAACCCTAACCCAAATGTAAAACCCTAGTTTGAAACCCTAACCCTAATGTAAAACCCTAGTTTGAAACCCTAACCCTAATGTAAAACCCTAGTTTAAAGCATTAACCCTAATGTAAAACCCTAGTTTGAAACCCTAACCCAAATGTTAAACCCTAGTTTGAAACCCTAACCCTAAATTGAAACCCTAGTTTGAAACCCTAACCCTAATGTAAAACCCTAGTTTGAAACCCTAACCCTAATGTAAAACCCTAGTTTGTCACCCTAACCCTAATGTAAAACCCTAGTTTGAAACCCTAACGCTAATATAAAACCCTAGTTTGAAACCCTAACCCTAATGTAAAACCCTAGTTTGAAGCACTAACCCTAATGTAAAACACTAGTTTGAAACGCTAACCCTAATGTAAAACCCTAGTTTGAAACCCCAAATCTAATTTGAAACCATAGTTTAAAACCCTAAACCTAATATAAAACCCTAGTTTGAAGCATTAACCCTAATGTAAAACACTAGTTTGAAACCCTAACCCTAATGATAAACCCTAGTTTGAAACCCTAACCCTAAATTTAAACCCTAGTTTGAAACCCTAACCCTAAGGTAAAACCCTAGTTTGAAACCCTAACCCTAATGTAAAACCCTAGTTTGTAACCCTAACCCTAATGTAAAACCATAGTTTGAAACCCTAACCCTAATTTAAAACCCTAGTTTGAAACCCTAACCTAATGTAAAACCCTAGTTTGAAGCACTAACCCTAAATTATAACCCTAGTTTGAAACTCTTACCCTAATGTAAAACTCCAGTTCGAAACCCTAACCGTAATGTAAAACCCTAGTTTGTAACCCTAACCCTAATGTTAAACCCTAGTTTGAAACCCTAACCCTAATGTAAAACCCTAGTTTGAAACCCTAACCCTAATGCAAAACCCTAGTTTGAAACCCTAACCCTAATGTAAAACCCTTGTTTGTAACCCTAACCCAAATGTAAAACCCTAGTTTGAAACCCAACCCTAATGTAAAACCCTAGTTTGAAGCATTAACCCTAATGTAAAACACTAGTTTGAAACCCTAACTCTAATTATAATCCCTATTTTGAAACCCTTACCCTAATGTAAAACCCTAGTTTGAAACCCTAACCCTAATGATAATTCCTAGTTTGAAACCCTAACCCTAAATTGAAACCCTAGTTTGAAACCCTAACCCTAATGTAAAACCCTAGTTTGAAACCCTAACCCTAATGTAAAACCCTAGTTTGTAACCCTAACCCTAATTTGAAACCCTAGTTTGAAACCCTAACCCTAATGTAAAACCCTAGTTTGAAAGCGTAACCCTAATGTAAAACCCTAGTTTGAAGCATTAACCCTAATGTAAAACCCTAGTTTGAAACCCTAACCCTAACGTTAAACCCTAGTTTGAAACCCTAACCGTAATGTAAAACCCTAGTTTGTAACCCTAACCCTAATGTAAAACCTTAGTGTGAAACCTTAACCCTAATGTAAAACCCTAGTTTGAAACCCTAACCCTAATGTAAAACCCTAGTTTGAAACCCTAACCCTAATGTAAAACCCTTGTTTGAAACCCTAACCCTAATGTAAAACCCTAGTTTGAAACACTAAGCCTAATTTGAAACCCTAGTTTGAAACCCTAACCCTAATGTAAAACCCTAGTTTGTAACCCTAACCCAAATGTAAAACCCTAGTTTGAAACCCTAACCCTAATGTAAAACCCTAGTTTGAAACCCTAACCCTAATGTAAAATCCTAGTTTGAAGCATTAACACTAATGTAAAACCCTAGTTTGAAACCCTAACCCAAATGTTAAACCCTAGTTTGAAACCCTAACCCTAAATTGAAACCCTAGTTTGAAACCCTAACCCTAATGTAAAACCCTAGTTTGAAACCCTAACCCTAATGTAAAACCCTAGTTTGTCACCCTAACCCTAATGTAAAACCCTAGTTTGAAACCCTAACGCTAATGTAAAACCCTAGTTTGAAACCCTAACCCTAATGTAAAACCCTAGTTTGAAGCACTAACCCTAATTTAAAACCCTAGTTTGAAACCCTAACCCTAATGTTAAACCCTAGTTTGAAGCACTAACCCTAAATTATAACCCTAGTTTGAAACTCTTACCCTAATGTAAAACCCCAGTTTGAAACCCTAACCGTAATGTAAAACCCTAGTTTGTAACCCTAACCCTAATGTTAAACCCTAGTTTGTAACCCTAACCCTAATGTAAAATGACTGTTTTGAAACCCTAACCCTAAAGTAAAACTCTTGTTTGTAAACCTAACCCAAATGTAAAACCCTAGTTTGAAACCCAACCCTAATGTAAAACCCCAGTTTGAAACCCTAACCGTAATGTAAAACCCTAGTTTGTAACCCTAACCCTAATGTTAAACCCTAGTTTGAAACCCTAACCCTAATGTAAAACCCTAGTTTGAAACCCTAACCCTAATGATAAACCCTAGTTTAAAACCCTAACCCTAATGCAAAACCCTAGTTTGAAACCCTAACCCTAAAGTAAAACTCTTGTTTGTAAACCTAACCCAAATGTAAAACCCTAGTTTGAAACCCAACCCTAATGTAAAACCCTAGTTTGAAGCATTAACCCTAATGTAAAACACTAGTTTGAAACCCTAACCCTAATGATAAACCCTAGTTTGAAACCCTAACCCTAAATTGAAACCCTAGTTTGAAACCCTAACTCTAATGTAAAACCCTAGTTTGAAACCCTAACCCTAATGTAAAACCCTAGTTTGAAGCATTAACCCTAATGTTAAACCCTAGTTTGAAACCCTAACCCTAATGTTAAACCCTAGTTTGAAACCCTAACCCTAAATTGAAACCCTAGTTTGAAACCCTAGTTTGAAACCCTAACCCTAATGTAAAACCCTAGTTTGTAACCCTAACTCTAATGTAAAACCTTAGTATGAAACCCTAACCCTAATTTGAAACCCTAGTTTGAAACTCTAATTTTAATGTAAAACCCTAGTTTGAAACCCTAACCCTAATGTAAAACCCTAGTTTGTAACCCTAACCCTAATGTAAAATGACTGTTTTGAAACCCTAACCCTAATGTAAAACCTTTGTTTGAAACCCTAACCCTAATGTAAAACCCTAGTTTGAAAACCTAACCCTAATGTAAAACCCTAGTGTGAAACCCTCACCCTAATTCTTAACCCCTGTTTTGAAACACTTACCCTAATGTAAAACCCTTGTTTGAAACCCTAACCCTAATGTAAAACCCTAGTTTGAAAACCTAAGCCTTATTTGAAACCCTAGTTTGAAACCCTAACCCTAATGTAAAACCCTAGTTTGAAACCCTAACCCTAATGTAAAACCCTAGTTTGTAACCCTAACCCTAATGTAAAATGACTGTTTTGAAACCCTAACCGTAATGTAAAACCCTTGTTTGAAACCCTAACCCTAATGTAAAACCCTAGTTTGAAACCCTAATCCTAATGTTAAACCCTAGTTTGTAACCCTAACCCTAATGTAAAACCCTAGTTTGAAACCCTAACCCTAATGTTAAACCCTAGTTTGAAACCCTAATGTAAAACCCTTGTTTGAAACCCTAACCCTAATGTAAAACCCTAGTTTGAAACCCTAAGCCTAATTTGAAACCCTTGTTTGAAACCCTAAACCTAATGTAAAACCCTAGTTTGTAACCCTAACCCTAATGTAAAACCCTAGTTTGAAATCCTAACCCTAATGTAAAACCCTAGTTTGAAGCATTAACCCTAATGTAAAACCCTAGTTTGAAGCACTAACCCTAATGTAAAACACTAGTTTGAAACGCTAACCCTAATGTAAAACCCTAGTTTGAAACCCCAAATCTAATTTGAAACCATAGTTTAAAACCCTAACCCTAATGTAAAACCCTATTTTGAAGCATTAACCCTAATGTAAAACACTAGTTTGAAACGCTAACCCTAATGTTAAACCCTAATTTGAAACCCTAATCCTAATGTAAAACCCTAGTTTGAAACCCTAACCCTAATGATAAACCCTAGTTTGAAACACTAACCCTAAATTTAAACCCTAGTTTGAAACCCTAACCCTAAGGTAAAACCCTAGTTTGAAACCCTAACCCTAATGATAAACCCTAGTTTGAAACACTAACCCTAAATTTAAACCCTAGTTTGAAACCCTAACCCTAATGTTAAACCCTATTTTGAAACCCTAACCCTAATTTAAAACCCCTGTTTTGAAACCCTAACCCTAATGTAAAACCCTTGTTTGAAACCCTAACCCTAATGTAAAACCCTAGTTTGAAACCCTAACCCTAATTTGAAACCCTAGTTTGAAACCCTAACCCTAATATAAAACCCTAGTTTGAAACCCTAACCCTAATTAGAAACCCTAGTTTGAAACCCTAACCCTAATGTAAAACCCTAGTTTGAAACCCTAACCCTATTGATAAACCCTAGTTTAAAACCCTAACCCTAATTTGAAACCCTAGTTTGAAACCCTAACCCTAATTTGAAACCCTAGTTTGAAACCCTAACCCTAATGTAAAATCCTAGTTTGTAACCTTAACACTAATGTAAAACCCTAGTTTGGAACCCTAACCCTAATGTTAAACCCTAGTTTGAAACCCTAACCCTAATGTAAAACCATAGTTTGAAACCCTAACCCTAATGTAAAACCCTAGTTTGAAACCCTAACCCTAATGTAAAACCCTAGTTTGTAACCCTAACTCTAATGTAAAACCCTAGTTTGAAACTCTAACCCTAATGTAAAACCCTAGTTTGAAACCCTAACCCTAATGTAAAACCCTTGTTTGAAACCTTAACCCTAAAACAAAACCCTAGATTGAAACCCTAAGCCTAATTTGAAACCCTAGTTTTAAACCCTAACCCTAATGTAAAGCCCTAGTTTGGAAAACCCTAACCCTAGTTTGAAACCCGAGATTGAAACCCTAACCCTAATGTAAAACCCTAGTTTGAAACCCTAAACCTAATGTAAAACCCCTTGTTTGTAACCCTAACCCTAATTTGAAACCCTAGTTTGAAACCCTAAACCTAATGTAAAACCCCTTGTTTGTAACCCTAACCCTAATTTGAAACCCTAGTTTGAAACCCTAACCCTAATGTTAAACCCTAGTTTGAAACCCTAACGCTAATGTAAAACCCTAGTTTGAAACCCTAACCCTAATGTAAAACCCTAGTTTGAAGCACTAACCCTAATGTAAAACACTAGTTTGAAACGCTAACCCTAATGTAAAACCCTAGTTTGAAACCCCAAATCTAATTTGAAACCATAGTTTAAAACCCTAAACCTAATATAAAACCCTAGTTTGAAGCAATAACCCAAATGTAAAACACTAGTTTGAAACGCTAACCCTAATGTTAAACCCTAATTTGAAACCCTAACCCTAATGTAAAACCCTAGTTTGAAACCCTAACCCTAATAATAAACCCTAGTTTGAAACCCTAACCCTAAATTTAAACCCTAGTTTGAAACCCTAACCTTAAGGTAAAACCCTAGTTTGAAACCCTAAACCTAATGTAAAACCCTAGTTTGTAACCCTAACCCTAATGTAAAACCCTAGTTTGAAAACCTAACACTAATGTAAAACCCTAGTTTGAAACCCCAAACCTAATTTGAAACCATAGTTTGAAACCCTAACCCTAATGTAAAACCCTAGTTTGTAACCCTAATCCTAATGTAAAACCTCAATTTGAAACCCAAACCCTAATTTAAAACCCTAGTTTGAAACCCTAAACCTAATGTAAAACCCAAGTTTGAAACCCTAACCCTAATGTAAAACCCTTGTTTGAAACCCTAATCCTAATGTAAAACCATTGTTTGAAACCCTAACCCTAATTTGAAACCCTAGTTTGAAACCCTAACCCTCATATAAAACCCTAGTTTGAAACCCTAACCCTAATTAGAAACCCTAGTTTGAAACCCTAACCCTAATGTAAAACCCTAGTTTGAAACCCTAACCCTAATGATAAACCCTAGTTTAAAACCCTAACCCTAATTTGAAACCCTAGTTTGAAACCCTAACCCTAATTTGAAACCCTAGTTTGAAACCCTAACCCTAATGTAAAACCCTAGTTTGAAGCAGTAACCCTAATGTAAAACCCTAGTTTGAAACTCTAACCCTAATTTGAAACCCTAGTTTGAAACCCTAACCCTAATGTAAAACCCTAGTTTGAAAGTGTAACCCTAATGTAAAACCCTAGTTTGAAGCATTAACCCTAATGTAAAACCCTAGTTTGAAACCCTAACCCTAACGTTAAACCCTAGTTTGAAACCCTAACCGTAATGTAAAACCCTAGTTTGTAACCCTAACCCTAATGTAAAACCTTAGTGTGAAACCCTAACCCTAATGTAAAACCCTAGTTTGAAACCCTAACCCTAATGTAAAATCCTTGTTTGAAACCCTAACCCTAATGTAAAACCCTTGTTTGAAACCCTAACCCTAATGTAAAACCCTAGTTTGAAACCCTAAGCCTAATTTGAAACCCTAGTTTGAAACCCTAACCCTAATGTAAAACCCTAGTTTGTAACCCTAACCCAAATGTGAAACCCTAGTTTGAAACCCTAACCCTAATGTAAAACCCTAGTTTGAAACCCTAACCCTAATGTAAAACCCTAGTTTAAAGCATTAACCCTAATGTAAAACCCTAGTTTAAAGCATTAACCCTAATGTAAAACCCTAGTTTGAAACCCTAACCCAAATGTTAAACCCTAGTTTGAAACCCTAACCCTAAATTGAAACCCTAGTTTGAAACCCTAACCCTAATGTAAAACCCTAGTTTGAAGCACTAACCCTAATGTAAAACACTAGTTTGAAACGCTAACCCTAATGTAAAACCCTAGTTTGAAACCCCAAATCTAATTTGAAACCATAGTTTAAAACCCTAAACGTAATATAAAACCCTAGTTTGAAGCATTAACCCTAATGTAAAACACTAGTTTGAAACCCTAACCCTAATGATAAACCCTAGTTTGAAACCCTAACCCTAAATTTAAACCCTAGTTTGAAACCCTAACCCTAAGGTAAAACCCTAGTTTGAAACCCAAACCCTAATGTAAAACCCTAGTTTGTAACCCTAACCCTAATGTAAAACCATAGTTTGAAACCCTAACCCTAATTTAAAACCCTAGTTTGAAACCCTAACCCTAATGTAAAACCCTAGTTTGAAGCACTAACCCTAAATTATAACCCTAGTTTGAAACTCTTACCCTAATGTAAAACTCCAGTTCGAAACCCTAACCGTAATGTAAAACCCTAGTTTGTAACCCTAACCCTAATGTTAAACCCTAGTTTGAAACCCTAACCCTAATGTAAAACCCTAGTTTGAAACCCTAACCCTAATGCAAAACCCTAGTTTGAAACCCTAACCCTAATGTAAAACCCTTGTTTGTAACCCTAACCCAAATGTAAAACCCTAGTTTGAAACCCAACCCTAATGTAAAACCCTAGTTTGAAGCATTAACCCTAATGTAAAACACTAGTTTGAAACCCTAACCCTAATTATAAACCCTATTTTGAAACCCTTACCCTAATGTAAAACCCTAGTTTGAAACCCTAACCCTAATGATAAATCCTAGTTTGAAACCCTAACCCTAAATTGAAACCCTAGTTTGAAACCCTAACCCTAATGTAAAACCTAGTTTGAAACCCTAACCCTAATGTAAAACCCTAGTTTGTAACCCTAACCCTAATTTGAAACCCTAGTTTGAAACCCTAACCCTAATGTAAAACCCTTGTTTGAAACCTTAACCCTAAAACAAAACCCTAGATTGAAACCCTAAGCCTAATTTGAAACCCTAGTTTTAAACCCTAACCCTAATGTAAAGCCCTAGTTTGGAAAACCCTAACCCTAGTTTGAAACCCGAGATTGAAACCCTAACCCTAATGTAAAACCCTAGTTTGAAACCCTAAACCTAATGTAAAACCCCTTGTTTGTAACCCTAACCCTAATTTGAAACCCTAGTTTGAAACCCTAAACCTAATGTAAAACCCCTTGTTTGTAACCCTAACCCTAATTTGAAACCCTAGTTTGAAACCCTAACCCTAATGTTAAACCCTAGTTTGAAACCCTAACGCTAATGTAAAACCCTAGTTTGAAACCCTAACCCTAATGTAAAACCCTAGTTTGAAGCACTAACCCTAATGTAAAACACTAGTTTGAAACGCTAACCCTAATGTAAAACCCTAGTTTGAAACCCCAAATCTAATTTGAAACCATAGTTTAAAACCCTAAACCTAATATAAAACCCTAGTTTGAAGCAATAACCCAAATGTAAAACACTAGTTTGAAACGCTAACCCTAATGTTAAACCCTAATTTGAAACCCTAACCCTAATGTAAAACCCTAGTTTGAAACCCTAACCCTAATAATAAACCCTAGTTTGAAACCCTAACCCTAAATTTAAACCCTAGTTTGAAACCCTAACCTTAAGGTAAAACCCTAGTTTGAAACCCTAAACCTAATGTAAAACCCAAGTTTGTAACCCTAATCCTAATGTAAAACCTCAATTTGAAACCCAAACCCTAATTTGAAACCCTAGTTTGAAACCCTAAACCTAATGTAAAACCCAAGTTTGAAACCCTAACCCTAATGTAAAACCCTTGTTTGAAACCCTAATCCTAATGTAAAACCATTGTTTGAAACCCTAACCCTAATTTGAAACCCTAGTTTGAAACCCTAACCCTCATATAAAACCCTAGTTTGAAACCCTAACCCTAATTAGAAACCCTAGTTTGAAACCCTAACCCTAATGTAAAACCCTAGTTTGAAACCCTAACCCTAATGATAAACCCTAGTTTAAAACCCTAACCCTAATTTGAAACCCTAGTTTGAAACCCTAACCCTAATTTGAAACCCTAGTTTGAAACCCTAACCCTAATGTAAAACCCTAGTTTGAAGCAGTAACCCTAATGTAAAACCCTAGTTTGAAACTCTAACCCTAATTTGAAACCCTAGTTTGAAACCCTAACCCTAATGTAAAACCTTAGTGTGAAACCCTAACCCTAATGTAAAACCCTAGTTTGAAACCCTAACCCTAATGTAAAATCCTTGTTTGAAACCCTAACCCTAATGTAAAACCCTTGTTTGAAACCCTAACCCTAATGTAAAACCCTAGTTTGAAACCCTAAGCCTAATTTGAAACCCTAGTTTGAAACCCTAACCCTAATGTAAAACCCTAGTTTGTAACCCTAACCCAAATGTAAAACCCTAGTTTGAAACCCTAACCCTAATGTAAAACCCTAGTTTGAAACCCTAACCCTAATGTAAAACCCTAGTTTAAAGCATTAACCCTAATGTAAAACCCTAGTTTGAAACCCTAACCCAAATGTTAAACCCTAGTTTGAAACCCTAACCCTAAATTGAAACCCTAGTTTGAAACCCTAACCCTAATGTAAAACCCTAGTTTGAAACCCTAACCCTAATGTAAAACCCTAGTTTGTCACCCTAACCCTAATGTAAAACCCTAGTTTGAAACCCTAACGCTAATATAAAACCCTAGTTTGAAACCCTAACCCTAATGTAAAACCCTAGTTTGAAGCACTAACCCTAATGTAAAACACTAGTTTGAAACGCTAACCCTAATGTAAAACCCTAGTTTGAAACCCCAAATCTAATTTGAAACCATAGTTTAAAACCCTAAACCTAATATAAAACCCTAGTTTGAAGCATTAACCCTAATGTAAAACACTAGTTTGAAACCCTAACCCTAATGATAAACCCTAGTTTGAAACCCTAACCCTAAATTTAAACCCTAGTTTGAAACCCTAACCCTAAGGTAAAACCCTAGTTTGAAACCCTAACCCTAATGTAAAACCCTAGTTTGTAACCCTAACCCTAATGTAAAACCATAGTTTGAAACCCTAACCCTAATTTAAAACCCTAGTTTGAAACCCTAACCCTAATGTAAAACCCTAGTTTGAAGCACTAACCCTAAATTATAACCCTAGTTTGAAACTCTTACCCTAATGTAAAACTCCAGTTCGAAACCCTAACCGTAATGTAAAACCCTAGTTTGTAACCCTAACCCTAATGTTAAACCCTAGTTTGAAACCCTAACCCTAATGCAAAACCCTAGTTTGAAACCCTAACCCTAATGTAAAACCCTTGTTTGTAACCCTAACCCAAATGTAAAACCCTAGTTTGAAACCCAACCCTAATGTAAAACCCTAGTTTGAAGCATTAACCCTAATGTAAAACACTAGTTTGAAACCCTAACCCTAATTATAAACCCTATTTTGAAACCCTTACCCTAATGTAAAACCCTAGTTTGAAACCCTAACCCTAATGATAAATCCTAGTTTGAAACCCTAACCCTAAATTGAAACCCTAGTTTGAAACCCTAACCCTAATGTAAAACCTAGTTTGAAACCCTAACCCTAATGTAAAACCCTAGTTTGTAACCCTAACCCTAATTTGAAACCCTAGTTTGAAACCCTAACCCTAATGTAAAACCGTAGTTTGAAAGCGTAACCCTAATGTAAAACCCTAGTTTGAAGCATTAACCCTAATGTAAAACCCTTGTTTGAAACCCTAACCCAAATGTTAAACCCTAGTTTGAAACCCTAACCCTAAATTGAAACCCTAGTTTGAAACCCTAACCCTAATGTAAAACCCTAGTTTGAAACCCTAACCCTAATGTAAAACCCTAGTTTGTCACCCTAACCCTAATGTAAAACCCTAGTTTGAAACCCTAACGCTAATGTAAAACCCTAGTTTGAAACCCTAACCCTAATGTAAAACCCTAGTTTGAAGCACTAACCCTAATTTAAAACCCTAGTTTGAAACCCTAACCCTAATGTTAAACCCTAGTTTGAAGCACTAACCCTAAATTATAACCCTAGTTTGAAACTCTTACCCTAATGTAAAACCCCAGTTTGAAACCCTAACCGTAATGTAAAACCCTAGTTTGTAACCCTAACCCTAATGTTAAACCCTAGTTTGAAACCCTAACCCTAATGTAAAACCCTAGTTTGAAACCCTAACCCTAATGATAAACCCTAGTTTAAAACCCTAACCCTAATGCAAAACCCTAGTTTGAAACCCTAACCCTAAAGTAAAACTCTTGTTTGTAAACCTAACCCAAATGTAAAACCCTAGTTTGAAACCCAACCCTAATGTAAAACCCTAGTTTGAAGCATTAACCCTAATGTAAAACACTAGTTTGAAACCCTAACCCTAATGATAAACCCTAGTTTGAAACCCTAACCCTAAATTGAAACCCTAGTTTGAAACCCTAACCCTAATGTAAAACCCTAGTTTGAAACCCTAACCCTAATGTAAAACCCTAGTTTGAAGCATTAACCCTAATGTTAAACCCTAGTTTGAAACCCTAACCCTAATGTTAAACCCTAGTTTGAAACCCTAACCCTTAATTGAAACCCTAGTTTGAAACCCTAGTTTGAAACCCTAACCCTAATGTAAAACCCTAGTTTGTAACCCTAACCCTAATGTAAAACCTTAGTATGAAACCCTAACCCTAATTTGAAACCCTAGTTTGAAACCCTAATTTTAATGTAAAACCCTAGTTTGAAACCCTAACCCTAATCTAAAACCCTAGTTTGTAACCCTAACCCTAATGTAAAATGACTGTTTTGAAACCCTAACCCTAATGTAAAACCTTTGTTTGAAACCCTAACCCTAATGTAAAACCCTAGTTTGAAAACCTAACCCTAATGTAAAACCCTAGTGTGAAACCCTCACCCTAATTCTTAACCCCTGTTTTGAAACACTTACCCTAATGTAAAACCCTTGTTTGAAACCCTAACCCTAATGTAAAACCCTAGTTTGAAACCCTAAGCCTTATTTGAAACCCTAGTTTGAAACCCTAACCCTAATGTAAAACCCTAGTTTGAAACCCTAACCCTAATGTAAAACCCTAGTTTGTAACCCTAACCCTAATGTAAAATGACTGTTTTGAAACCCTAACCCTAATGTAAAACCCTTGTTTGAAACCCTAACCCTAATGTAAAACCCTAGTTTGAAACCCTAATCCTAATGTTAAACCCTAGTTTGTAACCCTAACCCTAATGTAAAACCCTAGTTTGAAACCCTAACCCTAATGTTAAACCCTAGTTTGAAACCCTAATGTAAAACCCTTGTTTGAAACCCTAACCCTAATGTAAAACCCTAGTTTGAAACCCTAAGCCTAATTTGAAACCCTTGTTTGAAACCCTAAACCTAATGTAAAACCCTAGTTTGTAACCCTAACCCTAATGTAAAACCCTAGTTTGAAACCCTAACCCTAATGTAAAACCCTAGTTTGAAGCATTAACCCTAATGTAAAACCCTAGTTTGAAGCACTAACCCTAATGTAAAACACTAGTTTGAAACGCTAACCTTAATGTAAAACCCTAGTTTGAAACCCCAAATCTAATTTGAAACCATAGTTTAAAACCCTAACCCTAATGTAAAACCCTATTTTGAAGCATTAACCCTAATGTAAAACACTAGTTTGAAACGCTAACCCTAATGTTAAACCCTAATTTGAAACCCTAATCCTAATGTAAAACCCTAGTTTGAAACGCTAACCCTAATGTAAAACCCTAGTTTGAAACCCCAAATCTAATTTGAAACCATAGTTTAAAACCCTAACCCTAATGTAAAACCCTAGTTTGAAGCACTAACCCTAATGTAAAACACTAGTTTGAAACGCTAACCCTAATGTAAAACCCTAGTTTGAAACCCCAAATCTAATTTGAAACCATAGTTTAAAACCCTAACCCTAATGTAAAACCCTATTTTGAAGCATTAACCCTAATGTAAAACACTAGTTTGAAACGCTAACCCTAATGTTAAACCCTAATTTGAAACCCTAATCCTAATGTAAAACCCTAGTTTGAAACCCTAACCCTAATGATAAACCCTAGTTTGAAACACTAACCCTAAATTTAAACCCTAGTTTGAAACCCTAACCCTAAGGTAAAACCCTAGTTTGAAACCCTAACCCTAATGATAAACCCTAGTTTGAAACACTAACCCTAAATTTAAACCCTAGTTTGAAACCCTAACCCTAATGTTAAACCCTATTTTGAAACCCTAACCCTAATGTAAAACCCTATTTTGAAACCCTAACCCTAATGTAAAACCCTAGTTTGAAACCCTAACCCTAATGTAAAAACCTAGTTTGAAACCCCAAACCTAATTTGAAACCATAGTTTGAAACCCTAACCCTAATGTAAAACACTAGTTTGTAACCCTAATCCTAATGTAAAACCTCAATTTGAAACCCAAACCCTAATTTGAAACCCTAGTTTGAAACCCTAAACCTAATGTAAAACCCAAGTTTGAAACCCTAACCCTAATTTAAAACCCCTGTTTTGAAACCCTAACCCTAATGTAAAACCCTTGTTTGAAACCCTAACCCTAATGTAAAACCCTTGTTTGAAACCCTAACCCTAATTTGAAACCCTAGTTTGAAACCCTAACCCTAATATAAAACCCTAGTTTGAAACCCTAACCCTAATTAGAAACCCTAGTTTGAAACCCTAACCCTAATGTAAAACCCTAGTTTGAAACCCCAACCCTAATGATAAACCCTAGTTTAAAACCCTAACCCTAATTTGAAACCCTAGTTTGAAACCCTAACCCTAATTTGAAACCCTAGTTTGAAACCCTAACCCTAATGTAAAACCCTAGTTTGTAACCTTAACACTAATGTTAAACCCTAGTTTGAAACCCTAACCCTAATGTAAAACCATAGTTTGAAACCCTAACCCTAATGTAAAACCCTAGTTTGAAACCCTAACCCTAATGTAAAACCCTAGTTTGTAACCCTAACTCTAATGTAAAACCCTAGTTTGAAACTCTAACCCTAATGTAAAACCCTAGTTTGAAACCCTAACCCTAATGTAAAACCCTTGTTTGAAACCTTAACCCTAAAACAAAACCCTAGATTGAAACCCTAACCCTAATGTAAAATCCTTGTTTGAAACACTAACCGTAATGTAAAACCCTTGTTTGAAACCCTAACCCTAATGTAAAACCCTAGTTTGAAACCCTAAGCCTAATTTGAAACCCTAGTTTGAAACCCTAACCCTAATGTAAAACCCTAGTTTGTAACCCTAACCCAAATGTAAAACCCTAGTTTGAAACCCTAACCCTAATGTAAAACCCTAGTTTGAAACCCTAACCCTAATGTAAAACCCTAGTTTAAAGCATTAACCCTAATGTAAAACCCTAGTTTGAAACCCTAACCCAAATGTTAAACCCTAGTTTGAAACCCTAACCCTAAATTGAAACCCTAGTTTGAAACCCTAACCCTAATGTAAAACCCTAGTTTGAAACCCTAACCCTAATGTAAAACCCTAGTTTGTCACCCTAACCCTAATGTAAAACCCTAGTTTGAAACCCTAACGCTAATATAAAACCCTAGTTTGAAACCCTAACCCTAATGTAAAACCCTAGTTTGAAGCACTAACCCTAATGTAAAACACTAGTTTGAAACGCTAACCCTAATGTAAAACCCTAGTTTGAAACCCCAAATCTAATTTGAAACCATAGTTTAAAACCCTAAACCTAATATAAAACCCTAGTTTGAAGCATTAACCCTAATGTAAAACACTAGTTTGAAACCCTAACCCTAATGATAAACCCTAGTTTGAAACCCTAACCCTAAATTTAAACCCTAGTTTGAAACCCTAACCCTAAGGTAAAACCCTAGTTTGAAACCCTAACCCTAATGTAAAACCCTAGTTTGTAACCCTAACCCTAATGTAAAACCATAGTTTGAAATCCTAACCCTAATTTAAAACCCTAGTTTGAAACCCTAACCCTAATGTAAAACCCTAGTTTGAAGCACTAACCCTAAATTATAACCCTAGTTTGAAACTCTTACCCTAATGTAAAACTCCAGTTCGAAACCCTAACCGTAATGTAAAACCCTAGTTTGTAACCCTAACCCTAATGTTAAACCCTAGTTTGAAACCCTAACCCTAATGTAAAACCCTAGTTTGAAACCCTAACCCTAATGCAAAACCCAAGTTTGAAACCCTAACCCTAATGTAAAACCCTTGTTTGTAACCCTAACCCAAATGTAAAACCCTAGTTTGAAACCCAACCCTAATGTAAAACCCTAGTTTGAAGCATTAACCCTAATGTAAAACACTAGTTTGAAACCCTAACCCTAATTATAAACCCTATTTTGAAACCCTTACCCTAATGTAAAACCCTAGTTTGAAACCCTAACCCTAATGATAAATCCTAGTTTGAAACCCTAACCCTAAATTGAAACCCTAGTTTGAAACCCTAACCCTAATGTAAAACCTAGTTTGAAACCCTAACCCTAATGTAAAACCCTAGTTTGTAACCCTAACCCTAATTTGAAACCCTAGTTTGAAACCCTAACCCTAATGTAAAACCCTAGTTTGAAAGCGTAACCCTAAAGTAAAACCCTAGTTTGAAGCATTAACCCTAATGTAAAACCCTAGTTTGAAACCCTAACCCTAACGTTAAACCCTAGTTTGAAACCCTAACCGTAATGTAAAACCCTAGTTTGTAACCCTAACCCTAATGTAAAACCTTAGTGTGAAACCTTAACCCTAATGTAAAACCCTAGTTTGAAACCCTAACCCTAATGTAAAACCCTAGTTTGAAACCCTAACCCTAATGTAAAACCCTTGTTTGAAACCCTAACCCTAATGTAAAACCCTAGTTTGAAACACTAAGCCTAATTTGAAACCCTAGTTTGAAACCCTAACCCTAATGTAAAACCCTAGTTTGTAACCCTAACCCAAATGTAAAACCCTAGTTTGAAACCCTAACCCTAATGTAAAACCCTAGTTTGAAACCCTAACCCTAATGTAAAATCCTAGTTTGAAGCATTAACACTAATGTAAAACCCTAGTTTGAAACCCTAACCCAAATGTTAAACCCTAGTTTGAAACCCTAACCCTAAATTGAAACCCTAGTTTGAAACCCTAACCCTAATGTAAAACCCTAGTTTGAAACCCTAACCCTAATGTAAAACCCTAGTTTGTCACCCTAACCCTAATGTAAAACCCTAGTTTGAAGCACTAACCCTAATTTAAAACCCTAGTTTGAAACCCTAACCCTAATGTTAAACCCTAGTTTGAAGCACTAACCCTAAATTATAACCCTAGTTTGAAACTCTTACCCTAATGTAAAACCCCAGTTTGAAACCCTAACCGTAATGTAAAACCCTAGTTTGTAACCCTAACCCTAATGTTAAACCCTAGTTTGAAACCCTAACCCTAATGTAAAACCCTAGTTTGAAACCCTAACCCTAATAATAAACCCTAGTTTAAAACCCTAACCCTAATGCAAAACCCTAGTTTGAAACCCTAACCCTAAAGTAAAACTCTTGTTTGTAAACCTAACCCAAATGTAAAACCCTAGTTTGAAACCCAACCCTAATGTAAAACCCTAGTTTGAAGCATTAACCCTAATGTAAAACACTAGTTTGAAACCCTAACCCTAATGATAAACCCTAGTTTGAAACCCTAACCCTAAATTGAAACCCTAGTTTGAAACCCTAACCCTAATGTAAAACCCTAGTTTGAAACCCTAACCCTAATGTAAAACCCTAGTTTGAAGCATTAACCCTAATGTTAAACCCTAGTTTGAAACCCTAACCCTAATGTTAAACCCTAGTTTGAAACCCTAACCCTAAATTGAAACCCTAGTTTGAAACCCTAGTTTGAAACCCTAACCCTAATGTAAAACCCTAGTTTGTAACCCTAACCCTAATGTAAAACCTTAGTATGAAACCATAACCCTAATTTGAAACCCTAGTTTGAAACCCTAATTTTAATGTAAAACCCTAGTTTGAAACCCTAACCCTAATGTAAAACCCTAGTTTGTAAACATAACCCTAATGTAAAATGACTGTTTTGAAACCCTAACCCTAATGTAAAACCTTTGTTTGAAACCCTAACCCTAATGTAAAACCCTAGTTTGAAAACCTAACCCTAATGTAAAACCCTAGTGTGAAACCCTCACCCTAATTCTTAACCCCTGTTTTGAAACACTTACCCTAATGTAAAACCCTTGTTTGAAACCCTAACCCTAATGTAAAACCCTAGTTTGAAACCCTAAGCCTTATTTGAAAACCTAGTTTGAAACCCTAACCCTAATGTAAAACCCTAGTTTGAAACCCTAACCCTAATGTAAAACCCTAGTTTGAAACCCTAACCCTAATGCAAAACCCTAGTTTGAAACCCTAACCCTAATGTAAAACCCTTGTTTGTAACCCTAACCCAAATGTAAAACCCTAGTTTGAAACCCAACCCTATTGTAAAACCCTAGTTTGAAGCATTAACCCTAATGTAAAACACTAGTTTGAAACCCTAACCCTAATTATAAACCCTATTTTGAAACCCTTACCCTAATGTAAAACCCTAGTTTGAAACCCTAACCCTAATGATAAATCCTAGTTTGAAACCCTAACCCTAAATTGAAACCCTAGTTTGAAACCCTAACCCTAATGTAAAACCTAGTTTGAAACCCTAACCCTAATGTAAAACCCTAGTTTGTAACCCTAACCCTAATTTGAAACCCTAGTTTGAAACCCTAACCCTAATGTAAAACCCTTGTTTGAAACCTTAACCCTAAAACAAAACCCTAGATTGAAACCCTAAGCCTAATTTGAAACCCTAGTTTTAAACCCTAACCCTAATGTAAAGCCCTAGTTTGGAAAACCCTAACCCTAGTTTGAAACCCGAGATTGAAACCCTAACCCTAATGTAAAACCCTAGTTTGAAACCCTAAACCTAATGTAAAACCCCTTGTTTGTAACCCTAACCCTAATTTGAAACCCTAGTTTGAAACCCTAAACCTAATGTAAAACCCCTTGTTTGTAACCCTAACCCTAATTTGAAACCCTAGTTTGAAACCCTAACCCTAATGTTAAACCCTAGTTTGAAACCCTAACGCTAATGTAAAACCCTAGTTTGAAACCCTAACCCTAATGTAAAACCCTAGTTTGAAGCACTAACCCTAATGTAAAACACTAGTTTGAAACGCTAACCCTAATGTAAAACCCTAGTTTGAAACCCCAAATCTAATTTGAAACCATAGTTTAAAACCCTAAACCTAATATAAAACCCTAGTTTGAAGCAATAACCCAAATGTAAAACACTAGTTTGAAACGCTAACCCTAATGTTAAACCCTAATTTGAAACCCTAACCCTAATGTAAAACCCTAGTTTGAAACCCTAACCCTAATAATAAACCCTAGTTTGAAACCCTAACCCTAAATTTAAACCCTAGTTTGAAACCCTAACCTTAAGGTAAAACCCTAGTTTGAAACCCTAAACCTAATGTAAAACCCAAGTTTGTAACCCTAATCCTAATGTAAAACCTCAATTTGAAACCCAAACCCTAATTTGAAACCCTAGTTTGAAACCCTAAACCTAATGTAAAACCCAAGTTTGAAACCCTAACCCTAATGTAAAACCCTTGTTTGAAACCCTAATCCTAATGTAAAACCATTGTTTGAAACCCTAACCCTAATTTGAAACCCTAGTTTGAAACCCTAACCCTCATATAAAACCCTAGTTTGAAACCCTAACCCTAATTAGAAACCCTAGTTTGAAACCCTAACCCTAATGTAAAACCCTAGTTTGAAACCCTAACCCTAATGATAAACCCTAGTTTAAAACCCTAACCCTAATTTGAAACCCTAGTTTGAAACCCTAACCCTAATTTGAAACCCTAGTTTGAAACCCTAACCCTAATGTAAAACCCTAGTTTGAAGCAGTAACCCTAATGTAAAACCCTAGTTTGAAACTCTAACCCTAATTTGAAACCCTAGTTTGAAACCCTAACCCTAATGTAAAACCTTAGTGTGAAACCCTAACCCTAATGTAAAACCCTAGTTTGAAACCCTAACCCTAATGTAAAATCCTTGTTTGAAACCCTAACCCTAATGTAAAACCCTTGTTTGAAACCCTAACCCTAATGTAAAACCCTAGTTTGAAACCCTAAGCCTAATTTGAAACCCTAGTTTGAAACCCTAACCCTAATGTAAAACCCTAGTTTGTAACCCTAACCCAAATGTAAAACCCTAGTTTGAAACCCTAACCCTAATGTAAAACCCTAGTTTGAAACCCTAACCCTAATGTAAAACCCTAGTTTAAAGCATTAACCCTAATGTAAAACCCTAGTTTAAAGCATTAACCCTAATGTAAAACCCTAGTTTGAAACCCTAACCCAAATGTTAAACCCTAGTTTGAAACCCTAACCCTAAATTGAAACCCTAGTTTGAAACCCTAACCCTAATGTAAAACCCTAGTTTGAAACCCTAACCCTAATGTAAAACCCTAGTTTGTCACCCTAACCCTAATGTAAAACCCTAGTTTGAAACCCTAACGCTAATATAAAACCCTAGTTTGAAACCCTAACCCTAATGTAAAACCCTAGTTTGAAGCACTAACCCTAATGTAAAACACTAGTTTGAAACGCTAACCCTAATGTAAAACCCTAGTTTGAAACCCCAAATCTAATTTGAAACCATAGTTTAAAACCCTAAACCTAATATAAAACCCTAGTTTGAAGCATTAACCCTAATGTAAAACACTAGTTTGAAACCCTAACCCTAATGATAAACCCTAGTTTGAAACCCTAACCCTAAATTTAAACCCTAGTTTGAAACCCTAACCCTAAGGTAAAACCCTAGTTTGAAACCCTAACCCTAATGTAAAACCCTAGTTTGTAACCCTAACCCTAATGTAAAACCATAGTTTGAAACCCTAACCCTAATTTAAAACCCTAGTTTGAAACCCTAACCCTAATGTAAAACCCTAGTTTGAAGCACTAACCCTAAATTATAACCCTAGTTTGAAACTCTTACCCTAATGTAAAACTCCAGTTCGAAACCCTAACCGTAATGTAAAACCCTAGTTTGTAACCCTAACCCTAATGTTAAACCCTAGTTTGAAACCCTAACCCTAATGCAAAACCCTAGTTTGAAACCCTAACCCTAATGTAAAACCCTTGTTTGTAACCCTAACCCAAATGTAAAACCCTAGTTTGAAACCCAACCCTAATGTAAAACCCTAGTTTGAAGCATTAACCCTAATGTAAAACACTAGTTTGAAACCCTAACCCTAATTATAAACCCTATTTTGAAACCCTTACCCTAATGTAAAACCCTAGTTTGAAACCCTAACCCTAATGATAAATCCTAGTTTGAAACCCTAACCCTAAATTGAAACCCTAGTTTGAAACCCTAACCCTAATGTAAAACCTAGTTTGAAACCCTAACCCTAATGTAAAACCCTAGTTTGTAACCCTAACCCTAATTTGAAACCCTAGTTTGAAACCCTAACCCTAATGTAAAACCGTAGTTTGAAAGCGTAACCCTAATGTAAAACCCTAGTTTGAAGCATTAACCCTAATGTAAAACCCTTGTTTGAAACCCTAACCCAAATGTTAAACCCTAGTTTGAAACCCTAACCCTAAATTGAAACCCTAGTTTGAAACCCTAACCCTAATGTAAAACCCTAGTTTGAAACCCTAACCCTAATGTAAAACCCTAGTTTGTCACCCTAACCCTAATGTAAAACCCTAGTTTGAAACCCTAACGCTAATGTAAAACCCTAGTTTGAAACCCTAACCCTAATGTAAAACCCTAGTTTGAAGCACTAACCCTAATTTAAAACCCTAGTTTGAAACCCTAACCCTAATGTTAAACCCTAGTTTGAAGCACTAACCCTAAATTATAACCCTAGTTTGAAACTCTTACCCTAATGTAAAACCCCAGTTTGAAACCCTAACCGTAATGTAAAACCCTAGTTTGTAACCCTAACCCTAATGTTAAACCCTAGTTTGAAACCCTAACCCTAATGTAAAACCCTAGTTTGAAACCCTAACCCTAATGATAAACCCTAGTTTAAAACCCTAACCCTAATGCAAAACCCTAGTTTGAAACCCTAACCCTAAAGTAAAACTCTTGTTTGTAAACCTAACCCAAATGTAAAACCCTAGTTTGAAACCCAACCCTAATGTAAAACCCTAGTTTGAAGCATTAACCCTAATGTAAAACACTAGTTTGAAACCCTAACCCTAATGATAAACCCTAGTTTGAAACCCTAACCCTAAATTGAAACCCTAGTTTGAAACCCTAACCCTAATGTAAAACCCTAGTTTGAAACCCTAACCCTAATGTAAAACCCTAGTTTGAAGCATTAACCCTAATGTTAAACCCTAGTTTGAAACCCTAACCCTAATGTTAAACCCTAGTTTGAAACCCTAACCCTTAATTGAAACCCTAGTTTGAAACCCTAGTTTGAAACCCTAACCCTAATGTAAAACCCTAGTTTGTAACCCTAACCCTAATGTAAAACCTTAGTATGAAACCCTAACCCTAATTTGAAACCCTAGTTTGAAACCCTAATTTTAATGTAAAACCCTAGTTTGAAACCCTAACCCTAATCTAAAACCCTAGTTTGTAACCCTAACCCTAATGTAAAATGACTGTTTTGAAACCCTAACCCTAATGTAAAACCTTTGTTTGAAACCCTAACCCTAATGTAAAACCCTAGTTTGAAAACCTAACCCTAATGTAAAACCCTAGTGTGAAACCCTCACCCTAATTCTTAACCCCTGTTTTGAAACACTTACCCTAATGTAAAACCCTTGTTTGAAACCCTAACCCTAATGTAAAACCCTAGTTTGAAACCCTAAGCCTTATTTGAAACCCTAGTTTGAAACCCTAACCCTAATGTAAAACCCTAGTTTGAAACCCTAACCCTAATGTAAAACCCTAGTTTGTAACCCTAACCCTAATGTAAAATGACTGTTTTGAAACCCTAACCCTAATGTAAAACCCTTGTTTGAAACCCTAACCCTAATGTAAAACCCTAGTTTGAAACCCTAATCCTAATGTTAAACCCTAGTTTGTAACCCTAACCCTAATGTAAAACCCTAGTTTGAAACCCTAACCCTAATGTTAAACCCTAGTTTGAAACCCTAATGTAAAACCCTTGTTTGAAACCCTAACCCTAATGTAAAACCCTAGTTTGAAACCCTAAGCCTAATTTGAAACCCTTGTTTGAAACCCTAAACCTAATGTAAAACCCTAGTTTGTAACCCTAACCCTAATGTAAAACCCTAGTTTGAAACCCTAACCCTAATGTAAAACCCTAGTTTGAAGCATTAACCCTAATGTAAAACCCTAGTTTGAAGCACTAACCCTAATGTAAAACACTAGTTTGAAACGCTAACCTTAATGTAAAACCCTAGTTTGAAACCCCAAATCTAATTTGAAACCATAGTTTAAAACCCTAACCCTAATGTAAAACCCTATTTTGAAGCATTAACCCTAATGTAAAACACTAGTTTGAAACGCTAACCCTAATGTTAAACCCTAATTTGAAACCCTAATCCTAATGTAAAACCCTAGTTTGAAACGCTAACCCTAATGTAAAACCCTAGTTTGAAACCCCAAATCTAATTTGAAACCATAGTTTAAAACCCTAACCCTAATGTAAAACCCTAGTTTGAAGCACTAACCCTAATGTAAAACACTAGTTTGAAACGCTAACCCTAATGTAAAACCCTAGTTTGAAACCCCAAATCTAATTTGAAACCATAGTTTAAAACCCTAACCCTAATGTAAAACCCTATTTTGAAGCATTAACCCTAATGTAAAACACTAGTTTGAAACGCTAACCCTAAATTTAAACCCTAGTTTGAAACCCTAACCCTAAGGTAAAACCCTAGTTTGAAACCCTAACCCTAATGATAAACCCTAGTTTGAAACACTAACCCTAAATTTAAACCCTAGTTTGAAACCCTAACCCTAATGTTAAACCCTATTTTGAAACCCTAACCCTAATGTAAAACCCTATTTTGAAACCCTAACCCTAATGTAAAACCCTAGTTTGAAACCCTAACCCTAATGTAAAAACCTAGTTTGAAACCCCAAACCTAATTTGAAACCATAGTTTGAAACCCTAACCCTAATGTAAAACACTAGTTTGTAACCCTAATCCTAATGTAAAACCTCAATTTGAAACCCAAACCCTAATTTGAAACCCTAGTTTGAAACCCTAAACCTAATGTAAAACCCAAGTTTGAAACCCTAACCCTAATTTAAAACCCCTGTTTTGAAACCCTAACCCTAATGTAAAACCCTTGTTTGAAACCCTAACCCTAATGTAAAACCCTTGTTTGAAACCCTAACCCTAATTTGAAACCCTAGTTTGAAACCCTAACCCTAATATAAAACCCTAGTTTGAAACCCTAACCCTAATTAGAAACCCTAGTTTGAAACCCTAACCCTAATGTAAAACCCTAGTTTGAAACCCCAACCCTAATGATAAACCCTAGTTTAAAACCCTAACCCTAATTTGAAACCCTAGTTTGAAACCCTAACCCTAATTTGAAACCCTAGTTTGAAACCCTAACCCTAATGTAAAACCCTAGTTTGTAACCTTAACACTAATGTTAAACCCTAGTTTTAAACCCTAACCCTAATGTAAAACCATAGTTTGAAACCCTAACCCTAATGTAAAACCCTAGTTTGAAACCCTAACCCTAATGTAAAACCCTAGTTTGTAACCCTAACTCTAATGTAAAACCCTAGTTTGAAACTCTAACCCTAATGTAAAACCCTAGTTTGAAACCCTAACCCTAATGTAAAACCCTTGTTTGAAACCTTAACCCTAAAACAAAACCCTAGATTGAAACCCTAACCCTAATGTAAAATCCTTGTTTGAAACACTAACCGTAATGTAAAACCCTTGTTTGAAACCCTAACCCTAATGTAAAACCCTAGTTTGAAACCCTAAGCCTAATTTGAAACCCTAGTTTGAAACCCTAACCCTAATGTAAAACCCTAGTTTGTAACCCTAACCCAAATGTAAAACCCTAGTTTGAAACCCTAACCCTAATGTAAAACCCTAGTTTGAAACCCTAACCCTAATGTAAAACCCTAGTTTAAAGCATTAACCCTAATGTAAAACCCTAGTTTGAAACCCTAACCCAAATGTTAAACCCTAGTTTGAAACCCTAACCCTAAATTGAAACCCTAGTTTGAAACCCTAACCCTAATGTAAAACCCTAGTTTGAAACCCTAACCCTAATGTAAAACCCTAGTTTGTCACCCTAACCCTAATGTAAAACCCTAGTTTGAAACCCTAACGCTAATATAAAACCCTAGTTTGAAACCCTAACCCTAATGTAAAACCCTAGTTTGAAGCACTAACCCTAATGTAAAACACTAGTTTGAAACGCTAACCCTAATGTAAAACCCTAGTTTGAAACCCCAAATCTAATTTGAAACCATAGTTTAAAACCCTAAACCTAATATAAAACCCTAGTTTGAAGCATTAACCCTAATGTAAAACACTAGTTTGAAACCCTAACCCTAATGATAAACCCTAGTTTGAAACCCTAACCCTAAATTTAAACCCTAGTTTGAAACCCTAACCCTAAGGTAAAACCCTAGTTTGAAACCCTAACCCTAATGTAAAACCCTAGTTTGTAACCCTAACCCTAATGTAAAACCATAGTTTGAAATCCTAACCCTAATTTAAAACCCTAGTTTGAAACCCTAACCCTAATGTAAAACCCTAGTTTGAAGCACTAACCCTAAATTATAACCCTAGTTTGAAACTCTTACCCTAATGTAAAACTCCAGTTCGAAACCCTAACCGTAATGTAAAACCCTAGTTTGTAACCCTAACCCTAATGTTAAACCCTAGTTTGAAACCCTAACCCTAATGTAAAACCCTAGTTTGAAACCCTAACCCTAATGCAAAACCCAAGTTTGAAACCCTAACCCTAATGTAAAACCCTTGTTTGTAACCCTAACCCAAATGTAAAACCCTAGTTTGAAACCCAACCCTAATGTAAAACCCTAGTTTGAAGCATTAACCCTAATGTAAAACACTAGTTTGAAACCCTAACCCTAATTATAAACCCTATTTTGAAACCCTTACCCTAATGTAAAACCCTAGTTTGAAACCCTAACCCTAATGATAAATCCTAGTTTGAAACCCTAACCCTAAATTGAAACCCTAGTTTGAAACCCTAACCCTAATGTAAAACCTAGTTTGAAACCCTAACCCTAATGTAAAACCCTAGTTTGTAACCCTAACCCTAATTTGAAACCCTAGTTTGAAACCCTAACCCTAATGTAAAACCCTAGTTTGAAAGCGTAACCCTAATGTAAAACCCTAGTTTGAAGCATTAACCCTAATGTAAAACCCTAGTTTGAAACCCTAACCCTAACGTTAAACCCTAGTTTGAAACCCTAACCGTAATGTAAAACCCTAGTTTGTAACCCTAACCCTAATGTAAAACCTTAGTGTGAAACCTTAACCCTAATGTAAAACCCTAGTTTGAAACCCTAACCCTAATGTAAAACCCTAGTTTGAAACCCTAACCCTAATGTAAAACCCTTGTTTGAAACCCTAACCCTAATGTAAAACCCTAGTTTGAAACACTAAGCCTAATTTGAAACCCTAGTTTGAAACCCTAACCCTAATGTAAAACCCTAGTTTGTAACCCTAACCCAAATGTAAAACCCTAGTTTGAAACCCTAACCCTAATGTAAAACCCTAGTTTGAAACCCTAACCCTAATGTAAAATCCTAGTTTGAAGCACTAACCCTAATGTAAAACACTAGTTTGAAGCATTAACCCTAATGTTAAACCCTAGTTTGAAACCCTAACACTAAATTGAAACCCCAGTTTGAAACCCTAACCCTAATGTAAAACCCTAGTTTGAAACCCTAACCCTAATGTAAAACCCTAGTTTGTACCCCTAACCCTAATGTAAAACCTTAGTGTGAAACCCTAACCCTAATGTAAAACCCTAGTTTGAAACTCTAACCCTAATGTAAAACCCTAGTTTGAAACCCTAACCCTAATGTAAAACCCTTGTTTGAAACCCTAACCCTAATGTAAAACCCTAGTTTGAAACCCTAATGTAAAACCCTTGTTTGAAACCCTAACCCTAATGTAAAACCCTAGTTTGTAACCCTAACCCTAATGTAAAATGACTGTTTTGAAACCCTAACCCTAATGTAAAACCCTTGTTTGAAACCCTAACCCTAATGTAAAACCCTAGTTTGAAACCCTAACCCTAATGTTAAACCGTAGTTTGTAACCCTAACCCTAATGTAAAACCCTAGTTTGAAACCCTAACCCTAATGTTAAACCGTAGTTTGAAACCCTAATGTAAAACCCTTGTTGGAAACCCTAACCCTAATGTAAAACCCTAGTTTGAAACCCTAAGCCTAATTTGAAACCCTTGTTTGAAACCCGAAACCTAATGTAAAACCCTAGTTTGTAACCCTAACCCTAATGTAAAACCCTAGTTTGAAAACCTAACACTAATGTAAAACCCTAGTTTGAAACCCTAACCCTAATGTAAAACCCTAGTTTGAAGCACTAACCCTAATGTAAAACCCTAGTTTGAAGCACTAACCCTAATGTAAAACACTAGTTTGAAACGCTAACCCTAATGTAAAACCCTAGTTTGAAACCCCAAATCTAATTTGAAACCATAGTTTGAAACCCTAACCCTAATGTAAAACCCTAGTTTGAAGCATTAACCCTAATGTAAAACACTAGTTTGAAACGCTAACCCTAATGTTAAACCCTAATTTGAAACCCTAACCCTAATGTAAAACCCTAGTTTGAAAACCTAACCCTAATGATAAACCCTAGTTTGAAACACTAACCCTAAATTTAAACCCTAGTTTGAAACCCTAACCATAAGGTAAAACCCTAGTTTGAAACCCTAACCCTAATGTAAAACCCTAGTTTGTAACCCTAACCCTAATGTAAAACCATAGTTTGAAACCCTAACCCTAATGTAAAACCCTAGTTTGAAACCCTAACCCTAATGTAAAACCCTAGTTTGAAACCCTAACCCTAATGTAAAACCCTAGTTTGAAACCCTAACCCTAATGTAAAACCCTTGTTTGAAACCCTAACCCTAAAACAAAACCCTAGATTGAAACCCTAAGCCTAATTTGAAACCCTAGTTTTAAACCCTAACCCTAATGTAAAGCCCTAGTTTGGAAAACCCTAACCCTAGTTTGAAACCCGAGATTGAAACCCTAACCCTAATGTAAAACCCTAGTTTGAAACCCTAACCCTAATGTAAAACCCCTTGTTTGTAACCCTAACCCTAATTTGAAACCCTAGTTTGAAACCCTAACCCTAATGTTAAACCCTAGTTTGAAACCCAAACCCTAATGTAAAACCCTAGTTTGAAACCCTAACCCTAATTTGAAACCCTAGTTTGAAAACCTAACCCTAATGTAAAACCCTAGTTTGAAACCCTAACCCTCATAAAAAACCCTAGTTTGTAACCCTAACCCAAATGTAAAACCCTAGTTTGAAACACTAACCCTAATGTAAAACCCTAGTTTGAAACGCTAACCCTAATGTAAAACCCTAGTTTGAAGCATTAACCCTAAAGTAAAACACTAGTTTGAAACCCTAACCCTAATGTTAAACCCTAGTTTGAAACACTAACCCTAATGTAAAACCCTAGTTTGAAACCCTAACCCTAATGATAAACCCTAGTTTGCAACCCTAACCCTAAATTGAAACCCTAGTTTGAAACCCTAACCCTAATGTAAAACCCTAGTTTGAAACCCTAACCCTAATGTAAAACCCTAGTTTGTAACCCTAACCCTAATGTAAAACCCTAGTTTGAAACCCTAACCCTAATGTAAAACCCTAGTTTGAAACCCTAACCCTAATGTAAAACCCTAGTTTGAAGCACTAACCCTAATGTAAAACACTAGTTTGAAGCATTAACCCTAATGTTAAACCCTAGTTTGAAACCCTAACACTAAATTGAAACCCCAGTTTGAAACCCTAACCCTAATGTAAAACCCTAGTTTGAAACCCTAACCCTAATGTAAAACCCTAGTTTGTACCCCTAACCCTAATGTAAAACCTTAGTGTGAAACCCTAACCCTAATGTAAAACCCTAGTTCGAAACTCTAACCCTAATGTAAAACCCTAGTTTGAAACCCTAAGCCTAATTTGAAACCCTAGTTTGAAACCCTAAACCTAATGTAAAACCCTCGTTTGTAACCCTAACCCAAATGTAAAACCCTAGTTTGAAAACCTAACACTAATGTAAAACCCTAGTTTGAAACCCTAACCCTAATGTAAAACCCTAGTTTGAAGCATTAACCCTAATGTAAAACCCTAGTTTGAAGCACTAACCCTAATGTAAAACACTAGTTTGAAACGCTATCCCTAATGTAAAACCCTAGTTTGAAACCCCAAATCTAATTTGAAACCATAGTTTAAAACCCTAACCCTAATGTAAAACCCTAGTTTGAAGCATTAACCCTAATGTAAAACACTAGTTTGAAACGCTAACCCTAATGTTAAACCCTAATTTGAAACCCTAACCCTAATGTAAAACCCTAGTTTGAAACCCTAACCCTAATGATAAACCCTAGTTTGAAACACTAACCCTAAATTTAAACCCTAGTTTGAAACCCTAACCCTAATGTTAAACCCTATTTTGAAACCCTAACCCTAATGTAAAACCCTATTTTGAAACCCTAACCCTAATGTAAAACCCTAGTTTGAAACCCTAACCCTAATGTAAAACCCTAGTTTGAAACCCCAAACCTAATTTGAAACCATAGTTTGAAACCCTAACCCTAATGTAAAACCCTAGTTTGTAACCCTAATCCTAATGTAAAACCCCTGTTTTGAAACCCTAAGCCTAATGTAAAACCCTTGTTTGAAACCCTAACCCTAATGTTAAACCCAAGTTTGAAACCCTAACCCTAATTTGAAACCCTAGTTTGAAACCCTAACCCTAATATAAAACCCTAGTTTGAAACCCTAACCCTAATTAGAAACCCTAGTTTGAAACCCTAACCCTAATGTAAAACCCTAGTTTGAAACCCTAACCCTAATGATAAACCCTAGTTTAAAACCCTAACCCTAATTAGAAAACCTAGTTTGAAACCCTAACCCTAATGTAAAACCCTAGTTTGAAACCCTAACCCTAATGATAAACCCTAGTTTGAAAACCCTAACCCTAATTTGAAACCCTAGTTTGAAACCCTAACCCTAATTTGAAACCCTAGTTTGAAACCCTAACCCTAATGTAAAACCCTAGTTTGTAACCTTAACACTAATGTAAAACCCTAGTTTGGAACCCTAACCCTAATGTTAAACCCTAGTTTGAAACCCTAACCCTAATGTAAAACCCTTGTTTGAAACCCTAACCCTAACCCTAATGTAAAACCCTAGTTTGAAGCAGTAACCCTAATGTAAAACCCTAGTTTGAAACTCTAACCCTAATTTGAAACCCTAGTTTGAAACCCTAACCCTAATGTAAAACCCTAGTTTGAAAGCGTAACCCTAATGTAAAACCCTAGTTTGAAGCATTAACCCTAATGTAAAACCCTAGTTTGAAACCCTAACCCTAACGTTAAACCCTAGTTTGAAACCCTAACCGTAATGTAAAACCCTAGTTTGTAACCCTAACCCTAATGTAAAACCTTAGTGTGAAACCTTAACCCTAATGTAAAATCCTAGTTTGAAACACTAAGCCTAATTTGAAACCCTAGTTTGAAACCCTAACCCTAATGTAAAACCCTAGTTTGTAACCCTAACCCTAATGTAAAATCCTAGTTTGAAGCATTAACACTAATGTAAAACCCTAGTTTGAAACCCTAACCCAAATGTTAAACCCTAGTTTGAAACCCTAACCCTAAATTGAAACCCTAGTTTGAAACCCTAACCCTAATGTAAAACCCTAGTTTGAAACCCTAACCCTAATGTAAAACCCTAGTTTGTCACCCTAACCCTAATGTCAAACCCTAGTTTGAAACCCTAACGCTAATGTAAAACCCTAGTTTGAAACCCTAACCCTAATGTAAAACCCTAGTTTGAAGCACTAACCCTAATTTAAAACCCTAGTTTGAAACCCTAACCCTAATGTTAAACCCTAGTTTGAAGCACTAACCCTAAATTATAACCCTAGTTTGAAACTCTTACCCTAATGTAAAACCCCAGTTTGAAACCCTAACCGTAATGTAAAACCCTAGTTTGTAACCCTAACCCTAATGTTAAACCCTAGTTTGAAACCCTAACCCTAATGTAAAACCCTAGTTTGAAACCCTAACCCTAATGATAAACCCTAGTTTAAAACCCTAACCCTAATGCAAAACCCTAGTTTGAAACCCGAACCCTAAAGTAAAACTCTTGTTTGTAAACCTAACCCAAATGTAAAACCCTAGTTTGAAACCCAACCCTAATGTAAAACCCTAGTTTGAAGCATTAACCCTAATGTAAAACACTAGTTTGAAACCCTAACCCTAATGATAAACCCTAGTTTGAAACCCTAACCCTAAATTGAAACCCTAGTTTGAAACCCTAACCCTAATGTAAAACCCTAGTTTGAAACCCTAACCCTAATGTAAAACCCTAGTTTGAAGCATTAACCCTAATGTTAAACCCTAGTTTGAAACCCTAACCCTAATGTTAAACCCTAGTTTGAAACCCTAACCCTAAATTGAAACCCTAGTTTGAAACCCTAGTTTGAAACCCTAACCCTAATGTAAAACCCTAGTTTGTAACCCTAACCCTAATGTAAAACCTTAGTATGAAACCCTAACCCTAATTTGAAACCCTAGTTTGAAACCCTAATTTTAATGTAAAACACTAGTTTGTAACCCTAACCCAAATGTAAAATGACTGTTTTGAAACCCTAACCCTAATGTAAAACCTTTGTTTGAAACCCTAACCCTAATGTAAAACACTAGTTTGAAAACCTAACCCTAATGTAAAACCCTAGTGTGAAACCCTCACCCTAATTCTTAACCCCTGTTTTGAAACACTTACCCTAATGTAAAACCCTTGTTTGAAACCCTAACCCTAATGTAAAACCCTAGTTTGAAACCCTAAGCCTTATTTGAAACCCTAGTTTGAAACCCTAACCCTAATGTAAAACCCTAGTTTGAAACCCTAACCCTAATGTAAAACCCTAGTTTGTAACCCTAACCCTAATGTAAAATGACTGTTTTGAAACCCTAACCCTAATGTAAAACCCTTGTTTGAAACCCTAACCCTAATGTAAAACCCTAGTTTGAAACCCTAATCCTAATGTTAAACCCTAGTTTGTAACCCTAACCCTAATGTAAAACCCTAGTTTGAAACCCTAACCCTAATGTTAAACCCTAGTTTGAAACCCTAATGTAAAACCCTTGTTTGAAACCCTAACCCTAATGTAAAACCCTAGTTTGAAACCCTAAGCCTAATTTGAAACCCTTGTTTGAAACCCTAAACCTAATGTAAAACCCTAGTTTGTAACCCTAACCCTAATGTAAAACCCTAGTTTGAAACCCAAACCCTAATGTAAAACCCTAGTTTGAAGCATTAACCCTAATGTAAAACCCTAGTTTGAAGCACTAACCCTAATGTAAAACACTAGTTTGAAACGCTAACCCTAATGTAAAACCCTAGTTTGAAACCCCAAATCTAATTTGAAACCATAGTTTAAAACCCTAACCCTAATGTAAAACCCTATTTTGAAGCATTAACCCTAATGTAAAACACTAGTTTGAAACGCTAACCCTAATGTTAAACCCTAATTTGAAACCCTAATCCTAATGTAAAACCCTAGTTTGAAACCCTAACCCTAATGATAAACACTAGTTTGAAACACTAACCCTAAATTTAAACCCTAGTTTGAAACCCTAACCCTAAGGTAAAACCCTAGTTTGAAACCCTAACCCTAATGATAAACCCTAGTTTGAAACACTAACCCTAAATTTAAACCCTAGTTTGAAACCCTAACCCTAATGTTAAACCCTATTTTGAAACCCTAACCCTAATGTAAAACCCTATTTTGAAACCCTAACCCTAATGTAAAACCCTAGTTTGAAACCCTAACCCAAATGTAAAACCCTAGTTTGAAACCCCAAACCTAATTTGAAACCATAGTTTGAAACCCTAACCCTAATGTAAAACCCTAGTTTGTAACCCTAATCCTAATGTAAAACCTCAATTTGAAACCCAAACCCTAATTTGAAACCCTAGTTTGAAACCCTAAACCTAATGTAAAACCCAAGTTTGAAACCCTAACCCTAATTTAAAACCCCTGTTTTGAAACCCTAACCCTAATGTAAAACCCTTGTTTGAAACCCTAACCCTAATGTAAAACCCTTGTTTGAAACCCTAACCCTAATTTGAAACCCTAGTTTGAAACCCTAACCCTAATATAAAACCCTAGTTTGAAACCCTAACCCTAATTAGAAACCCTAGTTTGAAACCCTAACCCTAATGTAAAACCCTAGTTTGAAACCCTAACCCTAATGATAAACCCTAGTTTAAAACCCTAACCCTAATTTGAAACCCTAGTTTGAAACCCTAACCCTAATTTGAAACCCTAGTTTGAAACCCTAACCCTAATGTAAAACCCTAGTTTGTAACCTTAACACTAATGTAAAACCCTAGTTTGGAACCCTAACCCTAATGTTAAACCCTAGTTTGAAACCCTAACCCTAATGTAAAACCATAGTTTGAAACCCTAACCCTAATGTAAAACCCTAGTTTGAAACCCTAACCCTAATGTAAAACCCTAGTTTGTAACCCTAACTCTAATGTAAAACCCTAGTTTGAAACTCTAACCCTAATGTAAAACCCTAGTTTGAAACCCTAACCCTAATGTAAAACCCTTGTTTGAAACCTTAACCCTAAAACAAAACCCTAGATTGAAACCCTAAGCCTAATTTGAAACCCTAGTTTTAAACCCTAACCCTAATGTAAAGCCCTAGTTTGGAAAACCCTAACCCTAGTTTGAAACCCGAGATTGAAACCCTAACCCTAATGTAAAACCCTAGTTTGAAACCCTAAACCTAATGTAAAACCCCTTGTTTGTAACCCTAACCCTAATTTGAAACCCTAGTTTGAAACCCTAAACCTAATGTAAAACCCCTTGTTTGTAACCCTAACCCTAATTTGAAACCCTAGTTTGAAACCCTAACCCTAATGTAAAACACTAGTTTGAAACGCTAACCCTAATGTAAAACCCTAGTTTGAAACCCCAAATCTAATTTGAAACCATAGTTTAAAACCCTAAACCTAATATAAAACCCTAGTTTGAAGCAATAGCCCAAATGTAAAACACTAGTTTGAAACGCTAACCCTAATGTTAAACCCTAATTTGAAACCCTAACCCTAATGTAAAACCCTAGTTTGAAACCCTAACCCTAATAATAAACCCTAGTTTGAAACCCTAAACCTAATGTAAAACCCTAGTTTGTAACCCTAACCCTAATGTAAAACCCTAGTTTGAAAACCTAACACTAATGTAAAACCCTAGTTTGAAACCCCAAACCTAATTTGAAACCATAATTTGAAACCCTAACCCTAATGTAAAACCCTAGTTTGTAACCCTAATCCTAATGTAAAACCTCAATTTGAAACCCAAACCCTAATTTGAAACCCTAGTTTGAAACCCTAAACCTAATGTAAAACCCAAGTTTGAAACCCTAACCCTAATGTAAAACCCTTGTTTGAAACCCTAATCCTAATGTAAAACCATTGTTTGAAACCCTAACCCTAATTTGAAACCCTAGTTTGAAACCCTAACCCTCATATAAAACCCTAGTTTGAAACCCTAACCCTAATTAGAAAACCTTGTTTGAAACCCTAACCCTAATGTAAAACCCTAGTTTGAAACCCTAACCCTAATGATAAACCCTAGTTTAAAACCCTAACCCTAATTTGAAACCCTAGTTTGAAACCCTAACCCTAATTTGAAACCCTAGTTTGAAACCCTAACCCTAATGTAAAACCCTAGTTTGAAGCATTAACCCTAATGTAAAACCCTAGTTTGAAGCACTAACCCTAATTTAAAACCCTAGTTTGAAACCCTAACCCTAATGTTAAACCCTAGTTTGAAGCACTAACCCTAAATTATAACCCTAGTTTGAAACTCTTACCCTAATGTAAAACCCCAGTTTGAAACCCTAACCGTAATGTAAAACCCTAGTTTGTAACCCTAACCCTAATGTTAAACCCTAGTTTGAAACCCTAACCCTAATGTAAAACCCTAGTTTGAAACCCTAACCCTAATGATAAACCCTAGTTTAAAACCCTAACCCTAATGCAAAACCCTAGTTTGAAACCCTAACCCTAAAGTAAAACTCTTGTTTGTAAACCTAACCCAAATGTAAAACCCTAGTTTGAAACCCAACCCTAATGTAAAACCCTAGTTTGAAGCATTAACCCTAATGTAAAACACTAGTTTGAAACCCTAACCCTAATGATAAACCCTAGTTTGAAACCCTAACCCTAAATTGAAACCCTAGTTTGAAACCCTAACCCTAATGTAAAACCCTAGTTTGAAACCCTAACCCTAATGTAAAACCCTAGTTTGAAGCATTAACCCTAATGTTAAACCCTAGTTTGAAACCCTAACCCTAATGTTAAACCCTAGTTTGAAACCCTAACCCTAAATTGAAACCCTAGTTTGAAACCCTAGTTTGAAACCCTAACCCTAATGTAAAACCCTAGTTTGTAACCCTAACCCTAATGTAAAACCTTAGTATGAAACCCTAACCCTAATTTGAAACCCTAGTTTGAAACCCTAATTTTAATGTAAAACACTAGTTTGTAACCCTAACCCTAATGTAAAATGACTGTTTTGAAACCCTAACCCTAATGTAAAACCTTTGTTTGAAACCCTAACCCTAATGTAAAACACTAGTTTGAAAACCTAACCCTAATGTAAAACCCTAGTGTGAAACCCTCACCCTAATTCTTAACCCCTGTTTTGAAACACTTACCCTAATGTAAAACCCTTGTTTGAAACCCTAACCCTAATGTAAAACCCTAGTTTGAAACCCTAAGCCTTATTTGAAACCCTAGTTTGAAACCCTAACCCTAATGTAAAACCCTAGTTTGAAACCCTAACCCTAATGTAAAACCCTAGTTTGTAACCCTAACCCTAATGTAAAATGACTGTTTTGAAACCCTAACCCTAATGTAAAACCCTTGTTTGAAACCCTAACCCTAATGTAAAACCCTAGTTTGAAACCCTAATCCTAATGTTAAACCCTAGTTTGTAACCCTAACCCTAATGTAAAACCCTAGTTTGAAACCCTAACCCTAATGTTAAACCCTAGTTTGAAACCCTAATGTAAAACCCTTGTTTGAAACCCTAACCCTAATGTAAAACCCTAGTTTGAAACCCTAAGCCTAATTTGAAACCCTTGTTTGAAACCCTAAACCTAATGTAAAACCCTAGTTTGTAACCCTAACCCTAATGTAAAACCCTAGTTTGAAACCCAAACCCTAATGTAAAACCCTAGTTTGAAGCATTAACCCTAATGTAAAACCCTAGTTTGAAGCACTAACCCTAATGTAAAACACTAGTTTGAAACGCTAACCCTAATGTAAAACCCTAGTTTGAAACCCCAAATCTAATTTGAAACCATAGTTTAAAACCCTAACCCTAATGTAAAACCCTATTTTGAAGCATTAACCCTAATGTAAAACACTAGTTTGAAACGCTAACCCTAATGTTAAACCCTAATTTGAAACCCTAATCCTAATGTAAAACCCTAGTTTGAAACCCTAACCCTAATGATAAACCCTAGTTTGAAACACTAACCCTAAATTTAAACCCTAGTTTGAAACCCTAACCCTAAGGTAAAACCCTAGTTTGAAACCCTAACCCTAATGATAAACCCTAGTTTGAAACACTAACCCTAAATTTAAACCCTAGTTTGAAACCCTAACCCTAATGTTAAACCCTATTTTGAAACCCTAACCCTAATGTAAAACCCTATTTTGAAACCCTAACCCTAATGTAAAACCCTAGTTTGAAACCCTAACCCAAATGTAAAACCCTAGTTTGAAACCCCAAACCTAATTTGAAACCATAGTTTGAAACCCTAACCCTAATGTAAAACCCTAGTTTGTAACCCTAATCCTAATGTAAAACCTCAATTTGAAACCCAAACCCTAATTTGAAACCCTAGTTTGAAACCCTAAACCTAATGTAAAACCCAAGTTTGAAACCCTAACCCTAATTTAAAACCCCTGTTTTGAAACCCTAACCCTAATGTAAAACCCTTGTTTGAAACCCTAACCCTAATGTAAAACCCTTGTTTGAAACCCTAACCCTAATTTGAAACCCTAGTTTGAAACCCTAACCCTAATATAAAACCCTAGTTTGAAACCCTAACCCTAATTAGAAACCCTAGTTTGAAACCCTAACCCTAATGTAAAACCCTAGTTTGAAACCCTAACCCTAATGATAAACCCTAGTTTAAAACCCTAACCCTAATTTGAAACCCTAGTTTGAAACCCTAACCCTAATTTGAAACCCTAGTTTGAAACCCTAACCCTAATGTAAAACCCTAGTTTGTAACCTTAACACTAATGTAAAACCCTAGTTTGGAACCCTAACCCTAATGTTAAACCCTAGTTTGAAACCCTAACCCTAATGTAAAACCATAGTTTGAAACCCTAACCCTAATGTAAAACCCTAGTTTGAAACCCTAACCCTAATGTAAAACCCTAGTTTGTAACCCTAACTCTAATGTAAAACCCTAGTTTGAAACTCTAACCCTAATGTAAAACCCTAGTTTGAAACCCTAACCCTAATGTAAAACCCTTGTTTGAAACCTTAACCCTAAAACAAAACCCTAGATTGAAACCCTAAGCCTAATTTGAAACCCTAGTTTTAAACCCTAACCCTAATGTAAAGCCCTAGTTTGGAAAACCCTAACCCTAGTTTGAAACCCGAGATTGAAACCCTAACCCTAATGTAAAACCCTAGTTTGAAACCCTAAACCTAATGTAAAACCCCTTGTTTGTAACCCTAACCCTAATTTGAAACCCTAGTTTGAAACCCTAAACCTAATGTAAAACCCCTTGTTTGTAACCCTAACCCTAATTTGAAACCCTAGTTTGAAACCCTAACCCTAATGTAAAACACTAGTTTGAAACGCTAACCCTAATGTAAAACCCTAGTTTGAAACCCCAAATCTAATTTGAAACCATAGTTTAAAACCCTAAACCTAATATAAAACCCTAGTTTGAAGCAATAACCCAAATGTAAAACACTAGTTTGAAACGCTAACCCTAATGTTAAACCCTAATTTGAAACCCTAACCCTAATGTAAAACCCTAGTTTGAAACCCTAACCCTAATAATAAACCCTAGTTTGAAACCCTAACCCTAAATTTAAACCCTAGTTTGAAACCCTAACCTTAAGGTAAAACCCTAGTTTGAAACCCTAAACCTAATGTAAAACCCTAGTTTGTAACCCTAACCCTAATGTAAAACCCTAGTTTGAAAACCTAACACTAATGTAAAACCCTAGTTTGAAACCCCAAACCTAATTTGAAACCATAATTTGAAACCCTAACCCTAATGTAAAACCCTAGTTTGTAACCCTAATCCTAATGTAAAACCTCAATTTGAAACCCAAACCCTAATTTGAAACCCTAGTTTGAAACCCTAAACCTAATGTAAAACCCAAGTTTGAAACCCTAACCCTAATGTAAAACCCTTGTTTGAAACCCTAATCCTAATGTAAAACCATTGTTTGAAACCCTAACCCTAATTTGAAACCCTAGTTTGAAACCCTAACCCTCATATAAAACCCTAGTTTGAAACCCTAACCCTAATTAGAAAACCTTGTTTGAAACCCTAACCCTAATGTAAAACCCTAGTTTGAAACCCTAACCCTAATGATAAACCCTAGTTTAAAACCCTAACCCTAATTTGAAACCCTAGTTTGAAACCCTAACCCTAATTTGAAACCCTAGTTTGAAACCCTAACCCTAATGTAAAACCCTAGTTTGAAGCATTAACCCTAATGTAAAACCCTAGTTTGAAACTCTAACCCTAATTTGAAACCCTAGTTTGAAACCCTAACCCTAATGTAAAACCCTAGTTTGAAAGCGTAACCCTAATGTAAAACCCTAGTTTGAAGCATTAACCCTAATGTAAAACCCTAGTTTGAAACCCTAACCCTAACGTTAAACCCGAGTTTGAAACCCTAACCGTAATGTAAAACCCTAGTTTGAAACCCTAACCCTAATGTAAAACCCTTGTTTGAAACCCTAACCCTAATGTAAAACCCTAGTTTGAAACCCTAAGCCTAATTTGAAACCCTAGTTTGAAACCCTAACCCTAATGTAAAACCCTAGTTTGTAACCCTAACCCAAATGTAAAACCCTAGTTTGAAACCCTAACCCTAATGTAAAACCCTAGTTTGAAACCCTAACCCTAATGTAAAACCCTAGTTTAAAGCATTAACCCTAATGTAAAACCCTAGTTTGAAACCCTAACCCAAATGTTAAACCCTAGTTTGAAACCCTAACCCTAAATTGAAACCCTAGTTTGAAACCCTAACCCTAATGTAAAACCCTAGTTTGAAACCCTAACCCTAATGTAAAACCCTAGTTTGTCACCCTAACCCTAATGTAAAACCCTAGTTTGAAACCCTAATGCTAATATAAAACCCTAGTTTGAAACCCTAACCCTAATGTAAAACCCTAGTTTGAAGCACTAACCCTAATGTAAAACACTAGTTTGAAACGCTAACCCTAATGTAAAACCCTAGTTTGAAACCCCAAATCTAATTTGAAACCATAGTTTAAAACCCTAAACCTAATATAAAACCCTAGTTTGAAGCATTAACCCTAATGTAAAACACTAGTTTGAAACCCTAACCCTAATGATAAACCCTAGTTTGAAACCCTAACCCTAAATTTAAACCCTAGTTTGAAACCCTAACCCTAAGGTAAAACCCTAGTTTGAAACCCTAACCCTAATGTAAAACCCTAGTTTGTAACCCTAACCCTAATGTAAAACCATAGTTTGAAACCCTAACCCTAATTTAAAACCCTAGTTTGAAACCCTAACCTAATGTAAAACCCTAGTTTGAAGCACTAACCCTAAATTATAACCCTAGTTTGAAACTCTTACCCTAATGTAAAACTCCAGTTCGAAACCCTAACCGTAATGTAAAACCCTAGTTTGTAACCCTAACCCTAATGTTAAACCCTAGTTTGAAACCCTAACCCTAATGTAAAACCCTAGTTTGAAACCCTAACCCTAATGCAAAACCCTAGTTTGAAACCCTAACCCTAATGTAAAACCCTTGTTTGTAACCCTAACCCAAATGTAAAACCCTAGTTTGAAACCCAACCCTAATGTAAAACCCTAGTTTGAAGCATTAACCCTAATGTAAAACACTAGTTTGAAACCCTAACCCTAATTATAATCCCTATTTTGAAACCCTTACCCTAATGTAAAACCCTAGTTTGAAACCCTAACCCTAATGATAATTCCTAGTTTGAAACCCTAACCCTAAATTGAAACCCTAGTTTGAAACCCTAACCCTAATGTAAAACCCTAGTTTGAAACCCTAACCCTAATGTAAAACCCTAGTTTGTAACCCTAACCCTAATTTGAAACCCTAGTTTGAAACCCTAACCCTAATGTAAAACCCTAGTTTGAAAGCGTAACCCTAATGTAAAACCCTAGTTTGAAGCATTAACCCTAATGTAAAACCCTAGTTTGAAACCCTAACCCTAACGTTAAACCCTAGTTTGAAACCCTAACCGTAATGTAAAACCCTAGTTTGTAACCCTAACCCTAATGTAAAACCTTAGTGTGAAACCTTAACCCTAATGTAAAACCCTAGTTTGAAACCCTAACCCTAATGTAAAACCCTAGTTTGAAACCCTAACCCTAATGTAAAACCCTTGTTTGAAACCCTAACCCTAATGTAAAACCCTAGTTTGAAACACTAAGCCTAATTTGAAACCCTAGTTTGAAACCCTAACCCTAATGTAAAACCCTAGTTTGTAACCCTAACCCAAATGTAAAACCCTAGTTTGAAACCCTAACCCTAATGTAAAACCCTAGTTTGAAACCCTTACCCTAATGTAAAATCCTAGTTTGAAGCATTAACACTAATGTAAAACCCTAGTTTGAAACCCTAACCCAAATGTTAAACCCTAGTTTGAAACCCTAACCCTAAATTGAAACCCTAGTTTGAAACCCTAACCCTAATGTAAAACCCTAGTTTGAAACCCTAACCCTAATGTAAAACCCTAGTTTGTCACCCTAACCCTAATGTAAAACCCTAGTTTGAAACCCTAACGCTAATGTAAAACCCTAGTTTGAAACCCTAACCCTAATGTAAAACCCTAGTTTGAAGCACTAACCCTAATTTAAAACCCTAGTTTGAAACCCTAACCCTAATGTTAAACCCTAGTTTGAAGCACTAACCCTAAATTATAACCCTAGTTTGAAACTCTTACCCTAATGTAAAACCCCAGTTTGAAACCCTAACCGTAATGTAAAACCCTAGTTTGTAACCCTAACCCTAATGTTAAACCCTAGTTTGAAACCCTAACCCTAATGTAAAACCCTAGTTTGAAACCCTAACCCTAATGATAAACCCTAGTTTAAAACCCTAACCCTAATGCAAAACCCTAGTTTGAAACCCTAACCCTAAAGTAAAACTCTTGTTTGTAAACCTAACCCAAATGTAAAACCCTAGTTTGAAACCCAACCCTAATGTAAAACCCTAGTTTGAAGCATTAACCCTAATGTAAAACACTAGTTTGAAACCCTAACCCTAATGATAAACCCTAGTTTGAAACCCTAACCCTAAATTGAAACCCTAGTTTGAAACCCTAACCCTAATGATAAACCCTAGTTTAAAACCCTAACCCTAATTAGAAAACCTAGTTTGAAACCCTAACCCTAATGTAAAACCCTAGTTTGAAACCCTAACCCTAATGATAAACCCTAGTTTGAAAACCCTAACCCTAATTTGAAACCCTAGTTTGAAACCCTAACCCTAATTTGAAACCCTAGTTTGAAACCCTAACCCTAATGTAAAACCCTAGTTTGTAACCTTAACACTAATGTAAAACCCTAGTTTGGAACCCTAACCCTAATGTTAAACCCTAGTTTGAAACCCTAACCCTAATGTAAAACCCTTGTTTGAAACCCTAACCCTAACCCTAATGTAAAACCCTAGTTTGAAGCAGTAACCCTAATGTAAAACCCTAGTTTGAAACTCTAACCCTAATTTGAAACCCTAGTTTGAAACCCTAACCCTAATGTAAAACCCTAGTTTGAAAGCGTAACCCTAATGTAAAACCCTAGTTTGAAGCATTAACCCTAATGTAAAACCCTAGTTTGAAACCCTAACCCTAACGTTAAACCCTAGTTTGAAACCCTAACCGTAATGTAAAACCCTAGTTTGTAACCCTAACCCTAATGTAAAACCTTAGTGTGAAACCTTAACCCTAATGTAAAATCCTAGTTTGAAACACTAAGCCTAATTTGAAACCCTAGTTTGAAACCCTAACCCTAATGTAAAACCCTAGTTTGTAACCCTAACCCTAATGTAAAATCCTAGTTTGAAGCATTAACACTAATGTAAAACCCTAGTTTGAAACCCTAACCCAAATGTTAAACCCTAGTTTGAAACCCTAACCCTAAATTGAAACCCTACTTTGAAACCCTAACCCTAATGTAAAACCCTAGTTTGAAACCCTAACCCTAATGTAAAACCCTAGTTTGTCACCCTAACCCTAATGTCAAACCCTAGTTTGAAACCCTAACGCTAATGTAAAACCCTAGTTTGAAACCCTAACCCTAATGTAAAACCCTAGTTTGAAGCACTAACCCTAATTTAAAACCCTAGTTTGAAACCCTAACCCTAATGTTAAACCCTAGTTTGAAGCACTAACCCTAAATTATAACCCTAGTTTGAAACTCTTACCCTAATGTAAAACCCCAGTTTGAAACCCTAACCGTAATGTAAAACCCTAGTTTGTAACCCTAACCCTAATGTTAAACCCTAGTTTGAAACCCTAACCCTAATGTAAAACCCTAGTTTGAAACCCTAACCCTAATGATAAACCCTAGTTTAAAACCCTAACCCTAATGCAAAACCCTAGTTTGAAACCCGAACCCTAAAGTAAAACTCTTGTTTGTAAACCTAACCCAAATGTAAAACCCTAGTTTGAAACCCAACCCTAATGTAAAACCCTAGTTTGAAGCATTAACCCTAATGTAAAACACTAGTTTGAAACCCTAACCCTAATGATAAACCCTAGTTTGAAACCCTAACCCTAAATTGAAACCCTAGTTTGAAACCCTAACCCTAATGTAAAACCCTAGTTTGAAACCCTAACCCTAATGTAAAACCCTAGTTTGAAGCATTAACCCTAATGTTAAACCCTAGTTTGAAACCCTAACCCTAATGTTAAACCCTAGTTTGAAACCCTAACCCTAAATTGAAACCCTAGTTTGAAACCCTAGTTTGAAACCCTAACCCTAATGTAAAACCCTAGTTTGTAACCCTAACCCTAATGTAAAACCTTAGTATGAAACCCTAACCCTAATTTGAAACCCTAGTTTGAAACCCTAATTTTAATGTAAAACACTAGTTTGTAACCCTAACCCTAATGTAAAATGACTGTTTTGAAACCCTAACCCTAATGTAAAACCTTTGTTTGAAACCCTAACCCTAATGTAAAACACTAGTTTGAAAACCTAACCCTAATGTAAAACCCTAGTGTGAAACCCTCACCCTAATTCTTAACCCCTGTTTTGAAACACTTACCCTAATGTAAAACCCTTGTTTGAAACCCTAACCCTAATGTAAAACCCTAGTTTGAAACCCTAAGCCTTATTTGAAACCCTAGTTTGAAACCCTAACCCTAATGTAAAACCCTAGTTTGAAACCCTAACCCTAATGTAAAACCCTAGTTTGTAACCCTAACCCTAATGTAAAATGACTGTTTTGAAACCCTAACCCTAATGTAAAACCCTTGTTTGAAACCCTAACCCTAATGTAAAACCCTAGTTTGAAACCCTAACCCTAATGTAAAACCCTAGTTTGTAACCCTAACCCTAATTTGAAACCCTAGTTTGAAACCCTAACCCTAATGTAAAACCCTAGTTTGAAAGCGTAACCCTAATGTAAAACCCTAGTTTGAAGCATTAACCCTAATGTTAAACCCTAGTTTGAAACCCTAACCCTAACGTTAAACCCTAGTTTGAAACCCTAACCGTAATGTAAAACCCTAGTTTGTAACCCTAACCCTAATGTAAAACCTTAGTGTGAAACCTTAACCCTAATGTAAAACCCTAGTTTGAAACCCTAACCCTAATGTAAAACCCTAGTTTGAAACCCTAACCCTAATGTAAAACCCTTGTTTGAAACCCTAACCCTAATGTAAAACCCTAGTTTGAAACACTAAGCCTAATTTGAAACCCTAGTTTGAAACCCTAACCCTAATGTAAAACCCTAGTTTGTAACCCTAACCCAAATGTAAAACCCTAGTTTGAAACCCTAACCCTAATGTAAAACCCTAGTTTGAAACCCTTACCCTAATGTAAAATCCTAGTTTGAAGCATTAACACTAATGTAAAACCCTAGTTTGAAACCCTAACCCAAATGTTAAACCCTAGTTTGAAACCCTAACCCTAAATTGAAACCCTAGTTTGAAACCCTAACCCTAATGTAAAACCCTAGTTTGAAACCCTAACCCTAATGTAAAACCCTAGTTTGTCACCCTAACCCTAATGTAAAACCCTAGTTTGAAACCCTAACGCTAATGTAAAACCCTAGTTTGAAACCCTAACCCTAATGTAAAACCCTAGTTTGAAGCACTAACCCTAATTTAAAACCCTAGTTTGAAACCCTAACCCTAATGTTAAACCCTAGTTTGAAGCACTAACCCTAAATTATAACCCTAGTTTGAAACTCTTACCCTAATGTAAAACCCCAGTTTGAAACCCTAACCGTAATGTAAAACCCTAGTTTGTAACCCTAACCCTAATGTTAAACCCTAGTTTGAAACCCTAACCCTAATGTAAAACCCTAGTTTGAAACCCTAACCCTAATGATAAACCCTAGTTTAAAACCCTAACCCTAATGCAAAACCCTAGTTTGAAACCCTAACCCTAAAGTAAAACTCTTGTTTGTAAACCTAACCCAAATGTAAAACCCTAGTTTGAAACCCAACCCTAATGTAAAACCCTAGTTTGAAGCATTAACCCTAATGTAAAACACTAGTTTGAAACCCTAACCCTAATGATAAACCCTAGTTTGAAACCCTAACCCTAATGTAAAACCCTAGTTTGAAACCCTAACCCTAATGATAAACCCTAGTTTGAAAACCCTAACCCTAATTTGAAACCCTAGTTTGAAACCCTAACCCTAATTTGAAACCCTAGTTTGAAACCCTAACCCTAATGTAAAACCCTAGTTTGTAACCTTAACACTAATGTAAAACCCTAGTTTGGAACCCTAACCCTAATGTTAAACCCTAGTTTGAAACCCTAACCCTAATGTAAAACCCTTGTTTGAAACCCTAACCCTAACCCTAATGTAAAACCCTAGTTTGAAGCAGTAACCCTAATGTAAAACCCTAGTTTGAAACTCTAACCCTAATTTGAAACCCTAGTTTGAAACCCTAACCCTAATGTAAAACCCTAGTTTGAAAGCGTAACCCTAATGTAAAACCCTAGTTTGAAGCATTAACCCTAATGTAAAACCCTAGTTTGAAACCCTAACCCTAACGTTAAACCCTAGTTTGAAACCCTAACCGTAATGTAAAACCCTAGTTTGTAACCCTAACCCTAATGTAAAACCTTAGTGTGAAACCTTAACCCTAATGTAAAATCCTAGTTTGAAACACTAAGCCTAATTTGAAACCCTAGTTTGAAACCCTAACCCTAATGTAAAACCCTAGTTTGTAACCCTAACCCTAATGTAAAATCCTAGTTTGAAGCATTAACACTAATGTAAAACCCTAGTTTGAAACCCTAACCCAAATGTTAAACCCTAGTTTGAAACCCTAACCCTAAATTGAAACCCTAGTTTGAAACCCTAACCCTAATGTAAAACCCTAGTTTGAAACCCTAACCCTAATGTAAAACCCTAGTTTGTCACCCTAACCCTAATGTCAAACCCTAGTTTGAAACCCTAACGCTAATGTAAAACCCTAGTTTGAAACCCTAACCCTAATGTAAAACCCTAGTTTGAAGCACTAACCCTAATTTAAAACCCTAGTTTGAAACCCTAACCCTAATGTTAAACCCTAGTTTGAAGCACTAACCCTAAATTATAACCCTAGTTTGAAACTCTTACCCTAATGTAAAACCCCAGTTTGAAACCCTAACCGTAATGTAAAACCCTAGTTTGTAACCCTAACCCTAATGTTAAACCCTAGTTTGAAACCCTAACCCTAATGTAAAACCCTAGTTTGAAACCCTAACCCTAATGATAAACCCTAGTTTAAAACCCTAACCCTAATGCAAAACCCTAGTTTGAAACCCGAACCCTAAAGTAAAACTCTTGTTTGTAAACCTAACCCAAATGTAAAACCCTAGTTTGAAACCCAACCCTAATGTAAAACCCTAGTTTGAAGCATTAACCCTAATGTAAAACACTAGTTTGAAACCCTAACCCTAATGATAAACCCTAGTTTGAAACCCTAACCCTAAATTGAAACCCTAGTTTGAAACCCTAACCCTAATGTAAAACCCTAGTTTGAAACCCTAACCCTAATGTAAAACCCTAGTTTGAAGCATTAACCCTAATGTTAAACCCTAGTTTGAAACCCTAACCCTAATGTTAAACCCTAGTTTGAAACCCTAACCCTAAATTGAAACCCTAGTTTGAAACCCTAGTTTGAAACCCTAACCCTAATGTAAAACCCTAGTTTGTAACCCTAACCCTAATGTAAAACCTTAGTATGAAACCCTAACCCTAATTTGAAACCCTAGTTTGAAACCCTAATTTTAATGTAAAACACTAGTTTGTAACCCTAACCCTAATGTAAAATGACTGTTTTGAAACCCTAACCCTAATGTAAAACCTTTGTTTGAAACCCTAACCCTAATGTAAAACACTAGTTTGAAAACCTAACCCTAATGTAAAACCCTAGTGTGAAACCCTCACCCTAATTCTTAACCCCTGTTTTGAAACACTTACCCTAATGTAAAACCCTTGTTTGAAACCCTAACCCTAATGTAAAACCCTAGTTTGAAACCCTAAGCCTTATTTGAAACCCTAGTTTGAAACCCTAACCCTAATGTAAAACCCTAGTTTGAAACCCTAACCCTAATGTAAAACCCTAGTTTGTAACCCTAACCCTAATGTAAAATGACTGTTTTGAAACCCTAACCCTAATGTAAAACCCTTGTTTGAAACCCTAACCCTAATGTAAAACCCTAGTTTGAAACCCTAATCCTAATGTTAAACCCTAGTTTGTAACCCTAACCCTAATGTAAAACCCTAGTTTGAAACCCTAACCCTAATGTTAAACCCTAGTTTGAAACCCTAATGTAAAACCCTTGTTTGAAACCCTAACCCTAATGTAAAACCCTAGTTTGAAACCCTAAGCCTAATTTGAAACCCTTGTTTGAAACCCTAAACCTAATGTAAAACCCTAGTTTGTAACCCTAACCCTAATGTAAAACCCTAGTTTGAAACCCAAACCCTAATGTAAAACCCTAGTTTGAAACCCTAAGCCTAATTTGAAACCCTTGTTTGAAACCCTAAACCTAATGTAAAACCCTAGTTTGTAACCCTAACCCTAATGTAAAACCCTAGTTTGAAACCCAAACCCTAATGTAAAACCCTAGTTTGAAGCATTAACCCTAATGTAAAACCCTAGTTTGAAGCACTAACCCTAATGTAAAACACTAGTTTGAAACGCTAACCCTAATGTAAAACCCTAGTTTGAAACCCCAAATCTAATTTGAAACCATAGTTTAAAACCCTAACCCTAATGTAAAACCCTATTTTGAAGCATTAACCCTAATGTAAAACACTAGTTTGAAACGCTAACCCTAATGTTAAACCCTAATTTGAAACCCTAATCCTAATGTAAAACCCTAGTTTGAAACCCTAACCCTAATGATAAACACTAGTTTGAAACACTAACCCTAAATTTAAACCCTAGTTTGAAACCCTAACCCTAAGGTAAAACCCTAGTTTGAAACCCTAACCCTAATGATAAACCCTAGTTTGAAACACTAACCCTAAATTTAAACCCTAGTTTGAAACCCTAACCCTAATGTTAAACCCTATTTTGAAACCCTAACCCTAATGTAAAACCCTATTTTGAAACCCTAACCCTAATGTAAAACCCTAGTTTGAAACCCTAACCCAAATGTAAAACCCTAGTTTGAAACCCCAAACCTAATTTGAAACCATAGTTTGAAACCCTAACCCTAATGTAAAACCCTAGTTTGTAACCCTAATCCTAATGTAAAACCTCAATTTGAAACCCAAACCCTAATTTGAAACCCTAGTTTGAAACCCTAAACCTAATGTAAAACCCAAGTTTGAAACCCTAACCCTAATTTAAAACCCCTGTTTTGAAACCCTAACCCTAATGTAAAACCCTTGTTTGAAACCCTAACCCTAATGTAAAACCCTTGTTTGAAACCCTAACCCTAATTTGAAACCCTAGTTTGAAACCCTAACCCTAATATAAAACCCTAGTTTGAAACCCTAACCCTAATTAGAAACCCTAGTTTGAAACCCTAACCCTAATGTAAAACCCTAGTTTGAAACCCTAACCCTAATGATAAACCCTAGTTTAAAACCCTAACCCTAATTTGAAACCCTAGTTTGAAACCCTAACCCTAATTTGAAACCCTAGTTTGAAACCCTAACCCTAATGTAAAACCCTAGTTTGTAACCTTAACACTAATGTAAAACCCTAGTTTGGAACCCTAACCCTAATGTTAAACCCTAGTTTGAAACCCTAACCCTAATGTAAAACCATAGTTTGAAACCCTAACCCTAATGTAAAACCCTAGTTTGAAACCCTAACCCTAATGTAAAACCCTAGTTTGTAACCCTAACTCTAATGTAAAACCCTAGTTTGAAACTCTAACCCTAATGTAAAACCCTAGTTTGAAACCCTAACCCTAATGTAAAACCCTTGTTTGAAACCTTAACCCTAAAACAAAACCCTAGATTGAAACCCTAAGCCTAATTTGAAACCCTAGTTTTAAACCCTAACCCTAATGTAAAGCCCTAGTTTGGAAAACCCTAACCCTAGTTTGAAACCCGAGATTGAAACCCTAACCCTAATGTAAAACCCTAGTTTGAAACCCTAAACCTAATGTAAAACCCCTTGTTTGTAACCCTAACCCTAATTTGAAACCCTAGTTTGAAACCCTAAACCTAATGTAAAACCCCTTGTTTGTAACCCTAACCCTAATTTGAAACCCTAGTTTGAAACCCTAACCCTAATGTAAAACACTAGTTTGAAACGCTAACCCTAATGTAAAACCCTAGTTTGAAACCCCAAATCTAATTTGAAACCATAGTTTAAAACCCTAAACCTAATATAAAACCCTAGTTTGAAGCAATAGCCCAAATGTAAAACACTAGTTTGAAACGCTAACCCTAATGTTAAACCCTAATTTGAAACCCTAACCCTAATGTAAAACCCTAGTTTGAAACCCTAACCCTAATAATAAACCCTAGTTTGAAACCCTAAACCTAATGTAAAACCCTAGTTTGTAACCCTAACCCTAATGTAAAACCCTAGTTTGAAAACCTAACACTAATGTAAAACCCTAGTTTGAAACCCCAAACCTAATTTGAAACCATAATTTGAAACCCTAACCCTAATGTAAAACCCTAGTTTGTAACCCTAATCCTAATGTAAAACCTCAATTTGAAACCCAAACCCTAATTTGAAACCCTAGTTTGAAACCCTAAACCTAATGTAAAACCCAAGTTTGAAACCCTAACCCTAATGTAAAACCCTTGTTTGAAACCCTAATCCTAATGTAAAACAATTGTTTGAAACCCTAACCCTAATTTGAAACCCTAGTTTGAAACCCTAACCCTCATATAAAACCCTAGTTTGAAACCCTAACCCTAATTAGAAAACCTTGTTTGAAACCCTAACCCTAATGTAAAACCCTAGTTTGAAACCCTAACCCTAATGATAAACCCTAGTTTAAAACCCTAACCCTAATTTGAAACCCTAGTTTGAAACCCTAACCCTAATTTGAAACCCTAGTTTGAAACCCTAACCCTAATGTAAAACCCTAGTTTGAAGCATTAACCCTAATGTAAAACCCTAGTTTGAAGCACTAACCCTAATTTAAAACCCTAGTTTGAAACCCTAACCCTAATGTTAAACCCTAGTTTGAAGCACTAACCCTAAATTATAACCCTAGTTTGAAACTCTTACCCTAATGTAAAACCCCAGTTTGAAACCCTAACCGTAATGTAAAACCCTAGTTTGTAACCCTAACCCTAATGTTAAACCCTAGTTTGAAACCCTAACCCTAATGTAAAACCCTAGTTTGAAACCCTAACCCTAATGATAAACCCTAGTTTAAAACCCTAACCCTAATGCAAAACCCTAGTTTGAAACCCTAACCCTAAAGTAAAACTCTTGTTTGTAAACCTAACCCAAATGTAAAACCCTAGTTTGAAACCCAACCCTAATGTAAAACCCTAGTTTGAAGCATTAACCCTAATGTAAAACACTAGTTTGAAACCCTAACCCTAATGATAAACCCTAGTTTGAAACCCTAACCCTAAATTGAAACCCTAGTTTGAAACCCTAACCCTAATGTAAAACCCTAGTTTGAAACCCTAACCCTAATGTAAAACCCTAGTTTGAAGCATTAACCCTAATGTTAAACCCTAGTTTGAAACCCTAACCCTAATGTTAAACCCTAGTTTGAAACCCTAACCCTAAATTGAAACCCTAGTTTGAAACCCTAGTTTGAAACCCTAACCCTAATGTAAAACCCTAGTTTGTAACCCTAACCCTAATGTAAAACCTTAGTATGAAACCCTAACCCTAATTTGAAACCCTAGTTTGAAACCCTAATTTTAATGTAAAACACTAGTTTGTAACCCTAACCCTAATGTAAAATGACTGTTTTGAAACCCTAACCCTAATGTAAAACCTTTGTTTGAAACCCTAACCCTAATGTAAAACACTAGTTTGAAAACCTAACCCTAATGTAAAACCCTAGTGTGAAACCCTCACCCTAATTCTTAACCCCTGTTTTGAAACACTTACCCTAATGTAAAACCCTTGTTTGAAACCCTAACCCTAATGTAAAACCCTAGTTTGAAACCCTAAGCCTTATTTGAAACCCTAGTTTGAAACCCTAACCCTAATGTAAAACCCTAGTTTGAAACCCTAACCCTAATGTAAAACCCTAGTTTGTAACCCTAACCCTAATGTAAAATGACTGTTTTGAAACCCTAACCCTAATGTAAAACCCTTGTTTGAAACCCTAACCCTAATGTAAAACCCTAGTTTGAAACCCTAATCCTAATGTTAAACCCTAGTTTGTAACCCTAACCCTAATGTAAAACCCTAGTTTGAAACCCTAACCCTAATGTTAAACCCTAGTTTGAAACCCTAATGTAAAACCCTTGTTTGAAACCCTAACCCTAATGTAAAACCCTAGTTTGAAACCCTAAGCCTAATTTGAAACCCTTGTTTGAAACCCTAAACCTAATGTAAAACCCTAGTTTGTAACCCTAACCCTAATGTAAAACCCTAGTTTGAAACCCAAACCCTAATGTAAAACCCTAGTTTGAAGCATTAACCCTAATGTAAAACCCTAGTTTGAAGCACTAACCCTAATGTAAAACACTAGTTTGAAACGCTAACCCTAATGTAAAACCCTAGTTTGAAACCCCAAATCTAATTTGAAACCATAGTTTAAAACCCTAACCCTAATGTAAAACCCTATTTTGAAGCATTAACCCTAATGTAAAACACTAGTTTGAAACGCTAACCCTAATGTTAAACCCTAATTTGAAACCCTAATCCTAATGTAAAACCCTAGTTTGAAACCCTAACCCTAATGATAAACCCTAGTTTGAAACACTAACCCTAAATTTAAACCCTAGTTTGAAACCCTAACCCTAAGGTAAAACCCTAGTTTGAAACCCTAACCCTAATGATAAACCCTAGTTTGAAACACTAACCCTAAATTTAAACCCTAGTTTGAAACCCTAACCCTAATGTTAAACCCTATTTTGAAACCCTAACCCTAATGTAAAACCCTATTTTGAAACCCTAACCCTAATGTAAAACCCTAGTTTGAAACCCTAACCCAAATGTAAAACCCTAGTTTGAAACCCCAAACCTAATTTGAAACCATAGTTTGAAACCCTAACCCTAATGTAAAACCCTAGTTTGTAACCCTAATCCTAATGTAAAACCTCAATTTGAAACCCAAACCCTAATTTGAAACCCTAGTTTGAAACCCTAAACCTAATGTAAAACCCAAGTTTGAAACCCTAACCCTAATTTAAAACCCCTGTTTTGAAACCCTAACCCTAATGTAAAACCCTTGTTTGAAACCCTAACCCTAATGTAAAACCCTTGTTTGAAACCCTAACCCTAATTTGAAACCCTAGTTTGAAACCCTAACCCTAATATAAAACCCTAGTTTGAAACCCTAACCCTAATTAGAAACCCTAGTTTGAAACCCTAACCCTAATGTAAAACCCTAGTTTGAAACCCTAACCCTAATGATAAACCCTAGTTTAAAACCCTAACCCTAATTTGAAACCCTAGTTTGAAACCCTAACCCTAATTTGAAACCCTAGTTTGAAACCCTAACCCTAATGTAAAACCCTAGTTTGTAACCTTAACACTAATGTAAAACCCTAGTTTGGAACCCTAACCCTAATGTTAAACCCTAGTTTGAAACCCTAACCCTAATGTAAAACCATAGTTTGAAACCCTAACCCTAATGTAAAACCCTAGTTTGAAACCCTAACCCTAATGTAAAACCCTAGTTTGTAACCCTAACTCTAATGTAAAACCCTAGTTTGAAACTCTAACCCTAATGTAAAACCCTAGTTTGAAACCCTAACCCTAATGTAAAACCCTTGTTTGAAACCTTAACCCTAAAACAAAACCCTAGATTGAAACCCTAAGCCTAATTTGAAACCCTAGTTTTAAACCCTAACCCTAATGTAAAGCCCTAGTTTGGAAAACCCTAACCCTAGTTTGAAACCCGAGATTGAAACCCTAACCCTAATGTAAAACCCTAGTTTGAAACCCTAAACCTAATGTAAAACCCCTTGTTTGTAACCCTAACCCTAATTTGAAACCCTAGTTTGAAACCCTAAACCTAATGTAAAACCCCTTGTTTGTAACCCTAACCCTAATTTGAAACCCTAGTTTGAAACCCTAACCCTAATGTAAAACACTAGTTTGAAACGCTAACCCTAATGTAAAACCCTAGTTTGAAACCCCAAATCTAATTTGAAACCATAGTTTAAAACCCTAAACCTAATATAAAACCCTAGTTTGAAGCAATAACCCAAATGTAAAACACTAGTTTGAAACGCTAACCCTAATGTTAAACCCTAATTTGAAACCCTAACCCTAATGTAAAACCCTAGTTTGAAACCCTAACCCTAATAATAAACCCTAGTTTGAAACCCTAACCCTAAATTTAAACCCTAGTTTGAAACCCTAACCTTAAGGTAAAACCCTAGTTTGAAACCCTAAACCTAATGTAAAACCCTAGTTTGTAACCCTAACCCTAATGTAAAACCCTAGTTTGAAAACCTAACACTAATGTAAAACCCTAGTTTGAAACCCCAAACCTAATTTGAAACCATAATTTGAAACCCTAACCCTAATGTAAAACCCTAGTTTGTAACCCTAATCCTAATGTAAAACCTCAATTTGAAACCCAAACCCTAATTTGAAACCCTAGTTTGAAACCCTAAACCTAATGTAAAACCCAAGTTTGAAACCCTAACCCTAATGTAAAACCCTTGTTTGAAACCCTAATCCTAATGTAAAACCATTGTTTGAAACCCTAACCCTAATTTGAAACCCTAGTTTGAAACCCTAACCCTCATATAAAACCCTAGTTTGAAACCCTAACCCTAATTAGAAAACCTTGTTTGAAACCCTAACCCTAATGTAAAACCCTAGTTTGAAACCCTAACCCTAATGATAAACCCTAGTTTAAAACCCTAACCCTAATTTGAAACCCTAGTTTGAAACCCTAACCCTAATTTGAAACCCTAGTTTGAAACCCTAACCCTAATGTAAAACCCTAGTTTGAAGCATTAACCCTAATGTAAAACCCTAGTTTGAAACTCTAACCCTAATTTGAAACCCTAGTTTGAAACCCTAACCCTAATGTAAAACCCTAGTTTGAAAGCATAACCCTAATGTAAAACCCTAGTTTGAAGCATTAACCCTAATGTAAAACCCTAGTTTGAAACCCTAACCCTAACGTTAAACCCGAGTTTGAAACCCTAACCGTAATGTAAAACCCTAGTTTGAAACCCTAACCCTAATGTAAAACCCTTGTTTGAAACCCTAACCCTAATGTAAAACCCTAGTTTGAAACCCTAAGCCTAATTTGAAACCCTAGTTTGAAACCCTAACCCTAATGTAAAACCCTAGTTTGTAACCCTAACCCAAATGTAAAACCCTAGTTTGAAACCCTAACCCTAATGTAAAACCCTAGTTTGAAACCCTAACCCTAATGTAAAACCCTAGTTTAAAGCATTAACCCTAATGTAAAACCCTAGTTTGAAACCCTAACCCAAATGTTAAACCCTAGTTTGAAACCCTAACCCTAAATTGAAACCCTAGTTTGAAACCCTAACCCTAATGTAAAACCCTAGTTTGAAACCCTAACCCTAATGTAAAACCCTAGTTTGTCACCCTAACCCTAATGTAAAACCCTAGTTTGAAACCCTAATGCTAATATAAAACCCTAGTTTGAAACCCTAACCCTAATGTAAAACCCTAGTTTGAAGCACTAACCCTAATGTAAAACACTAGTTTGAAACGCTAACCCTAATGTAAAACCCTAGTTTGAAACCCCAAATCTAATTTGAAACCATAGTTTAAAACCCTAAACCTAATATAAAACCCTAGTTTGAAGCATTAACCCTAATGTAAAACACTAGTTTGAAACCCTAACCCTAATGATAAACCCTAGTTTGAAACCCTAACCCTAAATTTAAACCCTAGTTTGAAACCCTAACCCTAAGGTAAAACCCTAGTTTGAAACCCTAACCCTAATGTAAAACCCTAGTTTGTAACCCTAACCCTAATGTAAAACCATAGTTTGAAACCCTAACCCTAATTTAAAACCCTAGTTTGAAACCCTAACCTAATGTAAAACCCTAGTTTGAAGCACTAACCCTAAATTATAACCCTAGTTTGAAACTCTTACCCTAATGTAAAACTCCAGTTCGAAACCCTAACCGTAATGTAAAACCCTAGTTTGTAACCCTAACCCTAATGTTAAACCCTAGTTTGAAACCCTAACCCTAATGTAAAACCCTAGTTTGAAACCCTAACCCTAATGCAAAACCCTAGTTTGAAACCCTAACCCTAATGTAAAACCCTTGTTTGTAACCCTAACCCAAATGTAAAACCCTAGTTTGAAACCCAACCCTAATGTAAAACCCTAGTTTGAAGCATTAACCCTAATGTAAAACACTAGTTTGAAACCCTAACCCTAATTATAATCCCTATTTTGAAACCCTTACCCTAATGTAAAACCCTAGTTTGAAACCCTAACCCTAATGATAATTCCTAGTTTGAAACCCTAACCCTAAATTGAAACCCTAGTTTGAAACCCTAACCCTAATGTAAAACCCTAGTTTGAAACCCTAACCCTAATGTAAAACCCTAGTTTGTAACCCTAACCCTAATTTGAAACCCTAGTTTGAAACCCTAACCCTAATGTAAAACCCTAGTTTGAAAGCGTAACCCTAATGTAAAACCCTAGTTTGAAGCATTAACCCTAATGTAAAACCCTAGTTTGAAACCCTAACCCTAACGTTAAACCCTAGTTTGAAACCCTAACCGTAATGTAAAACCCTAGTTTGTAACCCTAACCCTAATGTAAAACCTTAGTGTGAAACCTTAACCCTAATGTAAAACCCTAGTTTGAAACCCTAACCCTAATGTAAAACCCTAGTTTGAAACCCTAACCCTAATGTAAAACCCTTGTTTGAAACCCTAACCCTAATGTAAAACCCTAGTTTGAAACACTAAGCCTAATTTGAAACCCTAGTTTGAAACCCTAACCCTAATGTAAAACCCTAGTTTGTAACCCTAACCCAAATGTAAAACCCTAGTTTGAAACCCTAACCCTAATGTAAAACCCTAGTTTGAAACCCTTACCCTAATGTAAAATCCTAGTTTGAAGCATTAACACTAATGTAAAACCCTAGTTTGAAACCCTAACCCAAATGTTAAACCCTAGTTTGAAACCCTAACCCTAAATTGAAACCCTAGTTTGAAACCCTAACCCTAATGTAAAACCCTAGTTTGAAACCCTAACCCTAATGTAAAACCCTAGTTTGTCACCCTAACCCTAATGTAAAACCCTAGTTTGAAACCCTAACGCTAATGTAAAACCCTAGTTTGAAACCCTAACCCTAATGTAAAACCCTAGTTTGAAGCACTAACCCTAATTTAAAACCCTAGTTTGAAACCCTAACCCTAATGTTAAACCCTAGTTTGAAGCACTAACCCTAAATTATAACCCTAGTTTGAAACTCTTACCCTAATGTAAAACCCCAGTTTGAAACCCTAACCGTAATGTAAAACCCTAGTTTGTAACCCTAACCCTAATGTTAAACCCTAGTTTGAAACCCTAACCCTAATGTAAAACCCTAGTTTGAAACCCTAACCCTAATGATAAACCCTAGTTTAAAACCCTAACCCTAATGCAAAACCCTAGTTTGAAACCCTAACCCTAAAGTAAAACTCTTGTTTGTAAACCTAACCCAAATGTAAAACCCTAGTTTGAAACCCTACCCTAATGTAAAACCCTAGTTTGAAGCATTAACCCTAATGTAAAACACTAGTTTGAAACCCTAACCCTAATGATAAACCCTAGTTTGAAACCCTAACCCTAAATTGAAACCCTAGTTTGAAACCCTAACTCTAATGTAAAACCCTAGTTTGAAACCCTAACCCTAATGTAAAACCCTAGTTTGAAGCATTAACCCTAATGTTAAACCCTAGTTTGAAACCCTAACCCTAATGTTAAACCCTAGTTTGAAACCCTAACCCTAAATTGAAACCCTAGTTTGAAACCCTAGTTTGAAACCCTAACCCTAATGTAAAACCCTAGTTTGTAACCCTAACTCTAATGTAAAACCTTAGTATGAAACCCTAACCCTAATTTGAAACCCTAGTTTGAAACCCTAATTTTAATGTAAAACCCTAGTTTGAAACCCTAACCCTAATGTAAAACCCTAGTTTGTAACCCTAACCCTAATGTAAAATGACTGTTTTGAAACCCTAACCCTAATGTAAAACCTTTGTTTGAAACCCTAACCCTAATGTAAAACCCTAGTTTGAAAACCTAACCCTAATGTAAAACCCTAGTGTGAAACCCTCACCCTAATTCTTAACCCCTGTTTTGAAACACTTACCCTAATGTAAAATCCTTGTTTGAAACCCTAACCCTAATGTAAAACCCTAGTTTGAAACCCTAAGCCTTATTTGAAACCCTAGTTTGAAACCCTAACCCTAATGTAAAACCCTAGTTTGAAACCCTAACCCTAATGTAAAACCCTAGTTTGTAACCCTAACCCTAATGTAAAATGACTGTTTTGAAACCCTAACCGTAATGTAAAACCCTTGTTTGAAACCCTAACCCTAATGTAAAACCCTAGTTTGAAACCCTAATCCTAATGTTAAACCCTAGTTTGTAACCCTAACCCTAATGTAAAACCCTAGTTTGAAACCCTAACCCTAATGTTAAACCCTAGTTTGAAACCCTAATGTAAAACCCTTGTTTGAAACCCTAACCCTAATGTAAAACCCTAGTTTGAAACCCTAAGCCTAATTTGAAACCCTTGTTTGAAACCCTAAACCTAATGTAAAACCCTAGTTTGTAACCCTAACCCTAATGTAAAACCCTAGTTTGAAATCCTAACCCTAATGTAAAACCCTAGTTTGAAGCACTAACCCTAATGTAAAACACTAGTTTGAAACGCTAACCCTAATGTAAAACCCTAGTTTGAAACCCCAAATCTAATTTGAAACCATAGTTTAAAACCCTAACCCTAATGTAAAACCCTATTTTGAAGCATTAACCCTAATGTAAAACACTAGTTTGAAACGCTAACCCTAATGTTAAACCCTAATTTGAAACCCTAATCCTAATGTAAAACCCTAGTTTGAAACCCTAACCCTAATGATAAACCCTAGTTTGAAACCCTAACCCTAAGGTAAAACCCTAGTTTGAAACCCTAACCCTAATGATAAACCCTAGTTTGAAACACTAACCCTAAATTTAAACCCTAGTTTGAAACCCTAACCCTAATGTTAAACCCTATTTTGAAACCCTAACCCTAATGTTAAACCCTATTTTGAAACCCTAACCCTAATGTAAAACCCTAGTTTGAAACCCTAACCCTAATGTAAAACCCTAGTTTGAAACCCCAAACCTAATTTGAAACCATAGTTTGAAACCCTAACCCTAATGTAAAACCCTAGTTTGTAACCCTAATCCTAATGTAAAACCTCAATTTGAAACCCAAACCCTAATTTGAAACCCTAGTTTGAAACCCTAAACCTAATGTAAAACCCAAGTTTGAAACCCTAACCCTAATTTAAAACCCCTGTTTTGAAACCCTAACCCTAATGTAAAACCCTTGTTTGAAACCCTAACCCTAATGTAAAACCCTAGTTTGAAACCCTAACCCTAATTTGAAACCCTAGTTTGAAACCCTAACCCTAATATAAAACCCTAGTTTGAAACCCTAACCCTAATTAGAAACCCTAGTTTGAAACCCTAACCCTAATGTAAAACCCTAGTTTGAAACCCTAACCCTAATGATAAACCCTAGTTTAAAACCCTAACCCTAATTTGAAACCCTAGTTTGAAAGCCTAACCCTAATTTGAAACCCTAGTTTGAAACCCTAACCCTAATGTAAAATCCTAGTTTGTAACCTTAACACTAATGTAAAACCCTAGTTTGGAACCCTAACCCTAATGTTAAACCCTAGTTTGAAACCCTAACCCTAATGTAAAACCATAGTTTGAAACCCTAACCCTAATGTAAAACCCTAGTTTGAAACCCTAACCCTAATGTAAAACCCTAGTTTGTAACCCTAACTCTAATGTAAAACCCTAGTTTGAAACTCTAACCCTAATGTAAAACCCTAGTTTGAAACCCTAACCCTAATGTAAAACCCTTGTTTGAAACCTTAACCCTAAAACAAAACCCTAGATTGAAACCCTAAGCCTAATTTGAAACCCTAGTTTTAAACCCTAACCCTAATGTAAAGCCCTAGTTTGTAACCCTAACTCTAATGTAAAACCCTAGTTTGAAACTCTTACCCTAATGTAAAACCCTAGTTTGAAACCCTAACCCTAATGTAAAACCCTAGTTTGAAACCCTAACCCTAATGTTAAACCCTAGTTTGAAACCCTAACGCTAATGTAAAACCCTAGTTTGAAACCCTAACCCTAATGTAAAACCTTAGTTTGAAGCACTAACCCTAATGTAAAACACTAGTTTGAAACGCTAACCCTAATGTAAAACCCTAGTTTGAAACCCCAAATCTAATTTGAAACCATAGTTTAAAACCCTAAACCTAATATAAAACCCTAGTTTGAAGCAATAACCCAAATGTAAAACACTAGTTTGAAACGCTAACCCTAATGTTAAACCCTAATTTGAAACCCTAACCCTAATGTAAAACCCTAGTTTGAAACCCTAACCCTAATAATAAACCCTAGTTTGAAACCCTAACCCTAAATTTAAACCCTAGTTTGAAACCCTAACCTTAAGGTAAAACCCTAGTTTGAAACCCTAAACCTAATGTAAAACCCTAGTTTGTAACCCTAACCCTAATGTAAAACCCTAGTTTGAAAACCTAACACTAATGTAAAACCCTAGTTTGAAACCCCAAACCTAATTTGAAACCATAGTTTGAAACCCTAACCCTAATGTAAAACCCTAGTTTGTAACCCTAATCCTAATGTAAAACCTCAATTTGAAACCCAAACCCTAATTTGAAACCCTAGTTTGAAACCCTAAACCTAATGTAAAACCCAAGTTTGAAACCCTAACCCTAATGTAAAACCCTTGTTTGAAACCCTAATCCTAATGTAAAACCATAGTTTGAAACCCTAACCCTAATTTGAAACCCTAGTTTGAAACCCTAACCCTCATATAAAACCCTAGTTTGAAACCCTAACCCTAATTAGAAACCCTAGTTTGAAACCCTAACCCTAATGTAAAACCCTAGTTTGAAACCCTAACCCTAATGATAAACCCTAGTTTAAAACCCTAACCCTAATTTGAAACCCTAGTTTGAAACCCTAACCCTAATTTGAAACCCTAGTTTGAAACCCTAACCCTAATGTAAAACCCTAGTTTGAAGCAGTAACCCTAATGTAAAACCCTAGTTTGAAACCCTAACCCTAACGTTAAACCCTAGTTTGAAACCCTAACCGTAATGTAAAACCCTAGTTTGTAACCCTAACCCTAATGTAAAACCTTAGTGTGAAACCCTAACCCTAATGTAAAACCCTAGTTTGAAACCCTAACCCTAATGTAAAATCCTTGTTTGAAACCCTAACCCTAATGTAAAACCCTTGTTTGAAACCCTAACCCTAATGTAAAACCCTAGTTTGAAACCCTAAGCCTAATTTGAAACCCTAGTTTGAAACCCTAACCCTAATGTAAAACCCTAGTTTGTAACCCTAACCCAAATGTAAAACCCTAGTTTGAAACCCTAACCCTAATGTAAAACCCTAGTTTGAAACCCTAACCCTAATGTAAAACCCTAGTTTAAAGCATTAACCCTAATGTAAAACCCTAGTTTAAAGCATTAACCCTAATGTAAAACCCTAGTTTGAAACCCTAACCCAAATATTAAACCCTAGTTTGAAACCCTAACCCTAATGTAAAACCCTAGTTTGAAGCACTAACCCTAATGTAAAACACTAGTTTGAAACGCTAACCCTAATGTAAAACCCTAGTTTGAAACCCCAAATCTAATTTGAAACCATAGTTTAAAACCCTAAACCTAATATAAAACCCTAGTTTGAAGCATTAACCCTAATGTAAAACACTAGTTTGAAACCCTAACCCTAATGATAAACCCTAGTTTGAAACCCTAACCCTAAATTTAAACCCTAGTTTGAAACCCTAACCCTAAGGTAAAACCCTAGTTTGAAACCCTAACCCTAATGTAAAACCCTAGTTTGTAACCCTAACCCTAATGTAAAACCATAGTTTGAAACCCTAACCCTAATTTAAAACCCTAGTTTGAAACCCTAACCCTAATGTAAAACCCTAGTTTGAAGCACTAACCCTAAATTATAACCCTAGTTTGAAACTCTTACCCTAATGTAAAACTCCAGTTCGAAACCCTAACCGTAATGTAAAACCCTAGTTTGTAACCCTAACCCTAATGTTAAACCCTAGTTTGAAACCCTAACCCTAATGTAAAACCCTAGTTTGAAACCCTAACCCTAATGCAAAACCCTAGTTTGAAACCCTAACCCTAATGTAAAACCCTTGTTTGTAACCCTAACCCAAATGTAAAACCCTAGTTTGAAACCCAACCCTAATGTAAAACCCTAGTTTGAAGCATTAACCCTAATGTAAAACACTAGTTTGAAACCCTAACCCTAATTATAAACCCTATTTTGAAACCCTTACCCTAATGTAAAACCCTAGTTTGAAACCCTAACCCTAATGATAAATCCTAGTTTGAAACCCTAACCCTAAATTGAAACCCTAGTTTGAAACCCTAACCCTAATGTAAAACCTAGTTTGAAACCCTAACCCTAATGTAAAACCCTAGTTTGTAACCCTAACCCTAATTTGAAACCCTAGTTTGAAACCCTAACCCTAATGTAAAACCCTTGTTTGAAACTTTAACCCTAAAACAAAACCCTAGATTGAAACCCTAAGCCTAATTTGAAACCCTAGTTTTAAACCCTAACCCTAATGTAAAGCCCTAGTTTGGAAAACCCTAACCCTAGTTTGAAACCCGAGATTGAAACCCTAACCCTAATGTAAAACCCTAGTTTGAAACCCTAAACCTAATGTAAAACCCCTTGTTTGTAACCCTAACCCTAATTTGAAACCCTAGTTTGAAACCCTAAACCTAATGTAAAACCCCTTGTTTGTAACCCTAACCCTAATTTGAAACCCTAGTTTGAAACCCTAACCCTAATGTTAAACCCTAGTTTGAAACCCTAACGCTAATGTAAAACCCTAGTTTGAAACCCAAACCCTAATGTAAAACCCTAGTTTGAAGCACTAACCCTAATGTAAAACACTAGTTTGAAACGCTAACCCTAATGTAAAACCCTAGTTTGAAACCCCAAATCTAATTTGAAACCATAGTTTAAAACCCTAAACCTAATATAAAACCCTAGTTTGAAGCAATAACCCAAATGTAAAACACTAGTTTGAAACGCTAACCCTAATGTTAAACCCTAATTTGAAGCACTAACCCTAATTTAAAACCCTAGTTTGAAACCCTAACCCTAATGTTAAACCCTAGTTTGAAGCACTAACCCTAAATTATAACCCTAGTTTGAAACTCTTACCCTAATGTAAAACCCCAGTTTGAAACCCTAACCGTAATGTAAAACCCTAGTTTGTAACCCTAACCCTAATGTTAAACCCTAGTTTGAAACCCTAACCCTAATGTAAAACCCTAGTTTGAAACCCTAACCCTAATGATAAACCCTAGTTTAAAACCCTAACCCTAATGCAAAACCCTAGTTTGAAACCCTAACCCTAAAGTAAAACTCTTGTTTGTAAACCTAACCCAAATGTAAAACCCTAGTTTGAAACCCAACCCTAATGTAAAACCCTAGTTTGAAGCATTAACCCTAATGTAAAACACTAGTTTGAAACCCTAACCCTAATGATAAACCCTAGTTTGAAACCCTAACCCTAAATTGAAACCCTAGTTTGAAACCCTAACCCTAATGTAAAACCCTAGTTTGAAACCCTAACCCTAATGTAAAACCCTAGTTTGAAGCATTAACCCTAATGTTAAACCCTAGTTTGAAACCCTAACCCTAATGTTAAACCCTAGTTTGAAACCCTAACCCTAAATTGAAACCCTAGTTTGAAACCCTAGTTTGAAACCCTAACCCTAATGTAAAACCCTAGTTTGTAACCCTAACCCTAATGTAAAACCTTAGTATGAAACCCTAACCCTAATTTGAAACCCTAGTTTGAAACCCTAATTTTAATGTAAAACCCTAGTTTGAAACCCTAACCCTAATGTAAAACCCTAGTTTGTAACCCTAACCCTAATGTAAAATGACTGTTTTGAAACCCTAACCCTAATGTAAAACCTTTGTTTGAAACCCTAACCCTAATGTAAAACCCTAGTTTGAAAACCTAACCCTAATGTAAAACCCTAGTGTGAAACCCTCACCCTAATTCTTAACCCCTGTTTTGAAACACTTACCCTAATGTAAAACCCTTGTTTGAAACCCTAACCCTAATGTAAAACCCTAGTTTGAAACCCTAAGCCTTATTTGAAACCCTAGTTTGAAACCCTAACCCTAATGTAAAACCCTAGTTTGAAACCCTAACCCTAATGTAAAACCCTAGTTTGTAACCCTAACCCTAATGTAAAATGACTGTTTTGAAACCCTAACCCTAATGTAAAACCCTTGTTTGAAACCCTAACCCTAATGTAAAACCCTAGTTTGAAACCCTAATCCTAATGTTAAACCCTAGTTTGTAACCCTAACCCTAATGTAAAACCCTAGTTTGAAACCCTAACCCTAATGTTAAACCCTAGTTTGAAACCCTAATGTAAAACCCTTGTTTGAAACCCTAACCCTAATGTAAAACCCTAGTTTGAAACCCTAAGCCTAATTTGAAACCCTTGTTTGAAACCCTAAACCTAATGTAAAACCCTAGTTTGTAACCCTAACCCTAATGTAAAACCCTAGTTTGAAACCCTAACCCAAATGTAAAACCCTAGTTTGAAGCATTAACTCTAATGTAAAACCCTAGTTTGAAGCACTAACCCTAATGTAAAACACTAGTTTGAAACGCTAACCCTAATGTAAAACCCTAGTTTGAAACCCCAAATCTAATTTGAAACCATAGTTTAAAACCCTAACCCTAATGTAAAACCCTAGTTTGAAACCCCAAATCTAATTTGAAACCATAGTTTAAAACCCTAACCCTAATGTAAAACCCTATTTTGAAGCATTAACCCTAATGTAAAACACTAGTTTGAAACGCTAACCCTAATGTTAAACCCTAATTTGAAACCCTAATCCTAATGTAAAACCCTAGTTTGAAACGCTAACCCTAATGTAAAACCCTAGTTTGAAACCCCAAATCTAATTTGAAACCATAGTTTAAAACCCTAACCCTAATGTAAAACCCTAGTTTGAAGCACTAACCCTAATGTAAAACACTAGTTTGAAACGCTAACCCTAATGTAAAACCCTAGTTTGAAACCCCAAATCTAATTTGAAACCATAGTTTAAAACCCTAACCCTAATGTAAAACCCTATTTTGAAGCATTAACCCTAATGTAAAACACTAGTTTGAAACGCTAACCCTAATGTTAAACCCTAATTTGAAACCCTAATCCTAATGTAAAACCCTAGTTTGAAACCCTAACCCTAATGATAAACCCTAGTTTGAAACACTAACCCTAAATTTAAACCCTAGTTTGAAAACCTAACCCTAAGGTAAAACCCTAGTTTGAAACCCTAACCCTAATGATAAACCCTAGTTTGAAACACTAACCCTAAATTTAAACCCTAGTTTGAAACCCTAACCCTAATGTTAAACCCTATTTTGAAACCCTAACCCTAATGTAAAACCCTATTTTGAAACCCTAACCCTAATGTAAAACCCTAGTTTGAAACCCTAACCCTAATGTAAAAACCTAGTTTGAAACCCCAAACCTAATTTGAAACCATAGTTTGAAACCCTAACCCTAATGTAAAACCCTAGTTTGTAACCCTAATCCTAATGTAAAACCTCAATTTGAAACCCAAACCCTAATTTGAAACCCTAGTTTGTAACCCTAAACCTAATGTAAAACCCAAGTTTGAAACCCTAACCCTAATTTAAAACCCCTGTTTTGAAACCCTAACCCTAATGTAAAACCCTTGTTTGAAACCCTAACCCTAATGTAAAACCCTTGTTTGAAACCCTAACTCTAATTTGAAACCCTAGTTTGAAACCCTAACCCTAATATAAAACCCTAGTTTGAAACCCTAACCCTAATTAGAAACCCTAGTTTGAAACCCTAACCCTAATGTAAAACCCTAGTTTGAAACCCCAACCCTAATGATAAACCCTAGTTTAAAACCCTAACCCTAATTTGAAACCCTAGTTTGAAACCCTAACCCTAATTTGAAACCCTAGTTTGAAACCCTAACCCTAATGTAAAACCCTAGTTTGTAACCTTAACACTAATGTTAAACCCTAGTTTGAAACCCTAACCCTAATGTAAAACCATAGTGTGAAACCCTAACCCTAATGTAAAACCCTAGTTTGAAACCCTAACCCTAATGTAAAACCCTAGTTTGTAACCCTAACTCTAATGTAAAACCCTAGTTTGAAACTCTAACCCTAATGTAAAACCCTAGTTTGAAACCCTAACCCTAATGTAAAACCCTTGTTTGAAACCTTAACCCTAAAACAAAACCCTAGATTGAAACCCTAACCCTAATGTAAAATCCTTGTTTGAAACACTAACCGTAATGTAAAACCCTTGTTTGAAACCCTAACCCTAATGTAAAACCCTAGTTTGAAACCCTAAGCCTAATTTGAAACCCTAGTTTGAAACCCTAACCCTAATGTAAAACCCTAGTTTGTAACCCTAACCCAAATGTAAAACCCTAGTTTGAAACCCTAACCCTAATGTAAAACCCTAGTTTGAAACCCTAACCCTAATGTAAAACCCTAGTTTAAAGCATTAACCCTAATGTAAAACCCTAGTTTGAAACCCTAACCCAAATGTTAAACCCTAGTTTGAAACCCTAACCCTAAATTGAAACCCTAGTTTGTCACCCTAACCCTAATGTAAAACCCTAGTTTGAAACCCTAACGCTAATATAAAACCCTAGTTTGAAACCCTAACCCTAATGTAAAACCCTAGTTTGAAGCACTAACCCTAATGTAAAACACTAGTTTGAAACGCTAACCCTAATGTAAAACCCTAGTTTGAAACCCCAAATCTAATTTGAAACCATAGTTTAAAACCCTAAACCTAATATAAAACCCTAGTTTGAAGCATTAACCCTAATGTAAAACACTAGTTTGAAACCCTAACCCTAATGATAAACCCTAGTTTGAAACCCTAACCCTAAATTTAAACCCTAGTTTGAAACCCTAACCCTAAGGTAAAACCCTAGTTTGAAACCCTAACCCTAATGTAAAACCCTAGTTTGTAACCCTAACCCTAATGTAAAACCATAGTTTGAAATCCTAACCCTAATTTAAAACCCTAGTTTGAAACCCTAACCCTAATGTAAAACCCTAGTTTGAAGCACTAACCCTAAATTATAACCCTAGTTTGAAACTCTTACCCTAATGTAAAACTCCAGTTCGAAACCCTAACCGTAATGTAAAACCCTAGTTTGTAACCCTAACCCTAATGTTAAACCCTAGTTTGAAACCCTAACCCTAATGTAAAACCCTAGTTTGAAACCCTAACCCTAATGCAAAACCCTAGTTTGAAACCCTAACCCTAATGTAAAACCCTTGTTTGTAACCCTAACCCAAATGTAAAACCCTAGTTTGAAACCCAACCCTAATGTAAAACCCTAGTTTGAAGCATTAACCCTAATGTAAAACACTAGTTTGAAACCCTAACCCTAATTATAAACCCTATTTTGAAACCCTTACCCTAATGTAAAACCCTAGTTTGAAACCCTAACCCTAATGCAAAACCCTAGTTTGAAACCCTAACCCTAATGTAAAACCCTAGTTTGAAACCCTAACCCTAATGTAAAACCCTAGTTTGAAACCCCAAACCTAATTTGAAACCATAGTTTGAAACCCTAACCCTAATGTAAAACCCTAGTTTGTAACCCTAATCCTAATGTAAAACCTCAATTTGAAACCCAAACCCTAATTTGAAACCCTAGTTTGAAACCCTAAACCTAATGTAAAACCCAAGTTTGAAACCCTAACCCTAATTTAAAACCCCTGTTTTGAAACCCTAACCCTAATGTAAAACCCTTGTTTGAAACCCTAACCCTAATGTAAAACCCTTGTTTGAAACCCTAACCCTAATTTGAAACCCTAGTTTGAAACCCTAACCCTAATATAAAACCCTAGTTTGAAACCCTAACCCTAATTAGAAACCCTAGTTTGAAACCCTAACCCTAATGATAAACCCTAGTTTAAAACCCTAACCCTAATTTGAAACCCTAGTTTGAAACCCTAACCCTAATTTGAAACCCTAGTTTGAAACCCTAACCCTAATGTAAAACCCTAGTTTGTAACCTTAACACTAATGTTAAACCCTAGTTTGAAACCCTAACCCTAATGTAAAACCATAGTTTGAAACCCTAACCCTAATGTAAAACCCTAGTTTGAAACCCTAACCCTAATGTAAAACCCTAGTTTGTAACCCTAACTCTAATGTAAAACCCGAGTTTGAAACTCTAACCCTAATGTAAAACCCTAGTTTGAAACCCTAACCCTAATGTAAAACCCTTGTTTGAAACCTTAACCCTAAAACAAAACCCTAGATTGAAACCCTAAGCCTAATTTGAAACCCTAGTTTGAAACCCTAAACCTAATGTAAAACCCCTTGTTTGTAACCCTAACCCTAATTTGAAACCCTAGTTTGAAACCCTAACCCTAATGTTAAACCCTAGTTTGAAACCCTAACGCTAATGTAAAACCCTAGTTTGAAACCCTAACCCTAATGTAAAACCCTAGTTTGAAGCACTAACCCTAATGTAAAACACTAGTTTGAAACGCTAACCCTAATGTAAAACCCTAGTTTGAAACCCCAAATCTAATTTGAAACCATAGTTTAAAACCCTAAACCTAATATAAAACCCTAGTTTGAAGCAATAACCCAAATGTAAAACACTAGTTTGAAACGCTAACCCTAATGTTAAACCCTAATTTGAAACCCTAACCCTAATGTAAAACCCTAGTTTGAAACCCTAACCCTAATAATAAACCCTAGCTTGAAACCCTAACCCTAAATTTAAACCCTAGTTTGAAACCCTAACCTTAATGTAAAACCCTAGTTTGTAACCCTAACCCTAATGTAAAACCCTAGTTTGAAAACCTAACACTAATGTAAAACCCTAGTTTGAAACCCCAAACCTATTTTGAAACCATAGTTTGAAACCCTAACCCTAATGTAAAACCCTAGTTTGAAACCCTAACCCAAATGTTAAACCCTAGTTTGAAACCCTAACCCTAAATTGAAACCCTAGTTTGAAACCCTAACCCTAATGTAAAACCCTAGTTTGAAACCCTAACCCTAATGTAAAACCCTAGTTTAAAGCATTAACCCTAATGTAAAACCCTAGTTTGAAACCCTAACCCAAATGTTAAACCCTAGTTTGAAACCCTAACCCTAAATTGAAACCCTAGTTTGAAACCCTAACCCTAATGTAAAACCCTAGTTTGAAACCCTAACCCTAATGTAAAACCCTAGTTTGTCACCCTAACCCTAATGTAAAACCCTAGTTTGAAACCCTAACGTTAATATAAAACCCTAGTTTGAAACCCTAACCCTAATGTAAAACCCTAGTTTGAAGCACTAACCCTAATGTAAAACACTAGTTTGAAACGCTAACCCTAATGTAAAACCCTAGTTTGAAACCCCAAATCTAATTTGAAACCATAGTTTAAAACCCTAAACCTAATATAAAACCCTAGTTTGAAGCATTAACCCTAATGTAAAACACTAGTTTGAAACGCTAACCCTAATGTTAAACCCTAATTTGAAACCCTAACCCTAATGTAAAACCCTAGTTTGAAACCCTAACCCTAATGATAAACCCTAGTTTGAAACCCTAACCCTAAATTTAAACCCTAGTTTGAAACCCTAACCCTAAGGTAAAACCCTAGTTTGAAACCCTAACCCTAATGTAAAACCCTAGTTTGTAACCCTAACCCTAATGTAAAACCATAGTTTGAAACCCTAACCCTAATTTAAAACCCTAGTTTGAAACCCTAACCCTAATGTAAAACCCTAGTTTGAAGCACTAACCCTAAATTATAACCCTAGTTTGAAACTCTTACCCTAATGTAAAACTCCAGTTCGAAACCCTAACCGTAATGTAAAACCCTAGTTTGTAACCCTAACCCTAACCCTATACCCTAGTTTGAAACCCTAACCCTAATGTAAAACCCTTGTTTGTAACCCTAACCCAAATGTAAAACCCTAGTTTGAAACCCAACCCTAATTATAAACCCTAGTTTGAAGCATTAACCCTAATGTAAAACACTAGTTTGAAACCCTAACCCTAATTATAAACCCTAGTTTGAAACCCTAACCCTAATGTAAAACCCTAGTTTGAAACCCTAACCCTAATGATAAATCCTAGTTTGAAACCCTAACCCTAAATTGAAACCCTAGTTTGAAACCCTAACCCTAATGTAAAACCCTAGTTTGAAACCCTAACCCTAATGTAAAACCCTAGTTTGTAACCCTAACCCTAATTTAAAATGACTGTTTTGAAACCCTAACCCTAATGTAAAACCCTTGTTTGAAACCCTAACCCTAATGTAAAACCCTAGTTTGAAAACCTAACCCTAATGTAAAACCCTAGTGTGAAACCCTAACCCTAATTTTTAACCCCTGTTTTGAAACACTTACCCTAATGTAAAACCCTTGTTTGAAACCCTAACCCTAATGTTAAACCCTAGTTTGAAACCCTAACCCTAAATTGAAACCCTAGTTTGAAACCCTAGTTTGAAACCCAAACCCTAATGTAAAACCCTAGTTTTTAACCCTAACCCTAATGTAAAACCTTAGTATGAAACCCTAACCCTAATTTGAAACCCTAGTTTGAAACCCTAACCCTAATGTAAAACCCTAGTTTGAAACCCTAACCCTAATGTAAAACCCTAGTTTGTAACCCTAACCCTAATGTAAAATGACTGTTTTGAAACCCTAACCCTAATGTAAAACCCTTGTTTGAAACCCTAACCCTAATGTAAAACCCTAGTTTGAAACCCTAACCCTAATGTAAAACCCTAGTTTGTCACCCTAACCCTAATGTAAAACCCTAGTTTGAAACCCTAACGCTAATATAAAACCCTAGTTTGAAACCCTAACCCTAATGTAAAACCCTAGTTTGAAGCACTAACCCTAATGTAAAACACTAGTTTGAAACGCTAACCCTAATGTAAAACCCTAGTTTGAAACCCCAAATCTAATTTGAAACCATAGTTTAAAACCCTAAACCTAATATAAAACCCTAGTTTGAAGCATTAACCCTAATGTAAAACACTAGTTTGAAACGCTAACCCTAATGTTAAACCCTAATTTGAAACCCTAACCCTAATGTAAAACCCTAGTTTGAAACCCTAACCCTAATGATAAACCCTAGTTTGAAACCCTAACCCTAAATTTAAACCCTAGTTTGAAACCCTAACCCTAAGGTAAAACCCTAGTTTGAAACCCTAACCCTAATGTAAAACCCTAGTTTGTAACCCTAACCCTAATGTAAAACCATAGTTTGAAACCCTAACCCTAATTTAAAACCCTAGTTTGAAACCCTAACCCTAATGTAAAACCCTAGTTTGAAGCACTAACCCTAAATTATAACCCTAGTTTGAAACTCTTACCCTAATGTAAAACTCCAGTTCGAAACCCTAACCGTAATGTAAAACCCTAGTTTGTAACCCTAACCCTAACCCTAAACCCTAGTTTGAAACCCTAACCCTAATGTAAAACCCTTGTTTGTAACCCTAACCCAAATGTAAAACCCTAGTTTGAAACCCAACCCTAATTATAAACCCTAGTTTGAAGCATTAACCCTAATGTAAAACACTAGTTTGAAACCCTAACCCTAATTATAAACCCTAGTTTGAAACCCTAACCCTAATGTAAAACCCTAGTTTGAAACCCTAACCCTAATGATAAATCCTAGTTTGAAACCCTAACCCTAAATTGAAACCCTAGTTTGAAACCCTAACCCTAATGTAAAACCCTAGTTTGAAACCCTAACCCTAATGTAAAACCCTAGTTTGTAACCCTAACCCTAATTTAAAATGACTGTTTTGAAACCCTAACCCTAATGTAAAACCCTTGTTTGAAACCCTAACCCTAATGTAAAACCCTAGTTTGAAAACCTAACCCTAATGTAAAACCCTAGTGTGAAACCCTAACCCTAATTTTTAACCCCTGTTTTGAAACACTTACCCTAATGTAAAACCCTTGTTTGAAACCCTAACCCTAATGTTAAACCCTAGTTTGAAACCCTAACCCTAAATTGAAACCCTAGTTTGAAACCCTAGTTTGAAACCCAAACCCTAATGTAAAACCCTAGTTTGTAACCCTAACCCTAATGTAAAACCTTAGTATGAAACCCTAACCCTAATTTGAAACCCTAGTTTGAAACCCTAACCCTAATGTAAAACCCTAGTTTGAAACCCTAACCCTAATGTAAAACCCTAGTTTGTAACCCTAACCCTAATGTAAAATGACTGTTTTGAAACCCTAACCCTAATGTAAAACCCTTGTTTGAAACCCTAACCCTAATGTAAAACCCTAGTTTTAAAACCTAACCCTAATGTAAAACCCTAGTGTGAAACCCTAACCCTAATTTTTAACCCCTGTTTTGAAACACTTACCCTAATGTAAAACCCTTGTTTGAAACCCTAACCCTAATGTAAAACCCTAGTTTGAAACCCTAAGCCTTATTTGAAACCCTAGTTTGGAACCCTAACCCTAATGTTAAACCCTAGTTTGAAACCCTAACCCTAATGTAAAACCATAGTTTGAAACCCTAACCCTAATGTAAAACCCTAGTTTGAAACCCTAACCCTAATGTAAAACCCTAGTTTGTAACCCTAACTCTAATGTAAAACCCTAGTTTGAAACTCTAACCCTAATGTAAAACCCTAGTTTGAAACCCTAACCCTAATGTAAAACCATTGTTTGAATCCTTAACCCTAAAACAAAACCCTAGATTGAAACCCTAAGCCTAATTTGAAACCCTAGTTTTAAACCCTAACCCTAATGTAAAGCCCTAGTTTGGAAAACCCTAACCCTAGTTTGAAACCCGAGATTGGAACCCTAACCCTAATGTAAAACCCTAGTTTGAAACCCTAAACCTAATGTAAAACCCCTTGTTTGTAACCCTAACCCTAATTTGAAACCCTAGTTTGAAACCCTAAACCTAATGTAAAACCCCTTGTTTGTAACCCTAACCCTAATTTGAAACCCTAGTTTGAAACCCTAACCCTAATGTTAAACCCTAGTTTGAAACCCTAACGCTAATGTAAAACCCTAGTTTGAAACCCTAACCCTAATGTAAAACCCTAGTTTGAAGCACTAACCCTAATGTAAAACACTAGTTTGAAACGCTAACCCTAATGTAAAACCCTAGTTTGAAACCCCAAATCTAATTTGAAACCATAGTTTAAAACCCTAAACCTAATATAAAACCCTAGTTTGAAGCAATAACCCAAATGTAAAACACTAGTTTGAAACGCTAACCCTAATGTTAAATCCTAATTTGAAACCCTAACCCTAATGTAAAACCCTAGTTTGAAACCCTAACCCTAATAATAAACCCTAGTTTGAAACCCTAACCCTAAATTTAAACCCTAGTTTGAAACCCTAACCTTAAGGTAAAACCCTAGTTTGAAACCCTAAACCTAATGTAAAACCCTAGTTTGTAACCCTAACCCTAATGTAAAACCCTAGTTTGAAAACCTAACACTAATGTAAAACCCTAGTTTGAAACCCCAAACCTAATTTGAAACCATAGTTTGAAACCCTAACCCTAATGTAAAACCCTAGTTTGTAACCCTAATCCTAATGTAAAACCTCAATTTGAAACCCAAACCCTAATTTGAAACCCTAGTTTGAAACCCTAAACCTAATGTAAAACCCAAGTTTGAAACCCTAACCCTAATGTAAAACCCTTGTTTGAAACCCTAACCCTAATGTAAAACCCTAGTTTGAAACCCTAACCCTAATGATAAACCCTAGTTTAAAACCCTAACCCTAATTTGAAACCCAAGTTTGAAACCGTAACCCTAATTTGAAACCCTAGTTTGAAACCCTAACCCTAATGTAAAACCCTAGTTTGAAGCAGTAACCCTAATGTAAAACCCTAGTTTGAAACTCTAACCCTAATTTGAAAACCTAGTTTGAAACCCTAACCCTAATGTAAAACCCTAGTTTGAAAGCGTAACCCTAATGTAAAACCCTAGTTTGTAACCCTTACCCTAATGTAAAACCATAGTTTGAAACCCTAACCCTAATTTAAAACCCTAGTTTGAAACCCTAACCCTAATGTAAAACCCTAGTTTGAAGCACTAACCCTAAATTATAACCCTAGTTTGAAACTCTTACCCTAATGTAAAACTCCAGTTCGAAACCCTAACCGTAATGTAAAACCCTAGTTTGTAACCCTAACCCTAATGTTAAACCCTAGTTTGAAACCCTAACCCTAATGTAAAACCCTAGTTTGAAACCCTAACCCTAATGCAAAACCCTAGTTTGAAACCCTAACCCTAATGTAAAACCCTTGTTTGTAACCCTAACCCAAATGTAAAACCCTAGTTTGAAACCCAACCCTAATGTAAAACCCTAGTTTGAAGCATTAACCCTAATGTAAAACACTAGTTTGAAACCCTAACCCTAATTATAAACCCTAGTTTGAAACCCTAACCCTAATGTAAAACCCTAGTTTGAAACCCTAACCCTAATGATAAATCCTAGTTTGAAACCCTAACCCTAAATTGAAACCCTAGTTTGAAACCCTAACCCTAATGTAAAACCCTAGTTTGAAACCCTAACCCTAATGTAAAACCCTAGTTTGTAACCCTAATCCTAATTTGAAACCCTAGTTTGAAACCCTAACCCTAATGTAAAACCCTAGTTTGAAAGCGTAACCCTAATGTAAAACCCTAGTTTGAAGCATTAACCCTAATGTAAAACCCTAGTTTGAAACCCTAACCCTAACGTTAAACCCTAGTTTGAAACCCTAACCGTAATGTAAAACCCTAGTTTGTAACCCTAACCCTAATGTAAAACCTTAGTGTGAAACCTTAACCCTAATGTAAAACCCTAGTTTGAAACCCTAACCCTAATGTAAAACCCTAGTTTGAAACCCTAACCCTAATGTAAAACCCTTGTTTGAAACCCTAACCCTAATGTAAAACCCTAGTTTGAAACACTAAGCCTAATTTGAAACCCTAGTTTGAAACCCTAACCCTAATGTAAAACCCTAGTTTGTAACCCTAACCCAAATGTAAAACCCTAGTTTGAAACCCTAACCCTAATGTAAAACCCTAGTTTGAAACCCTAAACCTAATGTAAAATCCTAGTTTGAAGCATTAACACTAATGTAAAACCCTAGTTTGAAACCCTAACCCAAATGTTAAACCCTAGTTTGAAACCCTAACCCTAAATTGAAACCCTAGTTTGAAACCCTAACCCTAATGTAAAACCCTAGTTTGAAACCCTAACCCTAATGTAAAACCCTAGTTTGTCACCCTAACCCTAATGTAAAACCCTAGTTTGAAACCCTAACGCTAATGTAAAACCCTAGTTTGAAACCCTAACCCTAATGTAAAACCCTAGTTTGAAGCACTAACCCTAATTTAAAACCCTAGTTTGAAACCCTAACCCTAATGTTAAACCCTAGTTTGAAGCACTAACCCTAAATTATAACCCTAGTTTGAAACTCTTACCCTAATGTAAAACCCCAGTTTGAAACCCTAACCGTAATGTAAAACCCTAGTTTGTAACCCTAACCCTAATGTTAAACCCTAGTTTGAAACCCTAACCCTAATGTAAAACCCTAGTTTGAAACCCTAACCCTAATGATAAACCCTAGTTTAAAACCCTAACCCTAATGCAAAACCCTAGTTTGAAACCCTAACCCTAAAGTAAAACTCTTGTTTGTAAACCTAACCCAAATGTAAAACCCTAGTTTGAAACCCAACCCTAATGTAAAACCCTAGTTTGAAGCATTAACCCTAATGTAAAAAACTAGTTTGAAACCCTAACCCTAATGATAAACCCTAGTTTGAAACCCTAACCCTAAATTGAAACCCTAGTTTGAAACCCTAACCCTAATGTAAAACCCTAGTTTGAAACCCTAACCCTAATGTAAAACCCTAGTTTGAAGCATTAACCCTAATGTTAAACCCTAGTTTGAAACCCTAACCCTAATGTTAAACCCTAGTTTGAAACCCTAACCCTAAATTGAAACCCTAGTTTGAAACCCTAGTTTGAAACCCTAACCCTAATGTAAAACCCTAGTTTGTAACCCTAACCCTAATTTAAAACCTTAGTATGAAACCCTAACCCTAATTTGAAACCCTAGTTTGAAACCCTAATTTTAATGTAAAACCCTAGTTTGAAACCCTAACCCTAATGTAAAACCCTAGTTTGTAACCCTAACCCTAATGTAAAATGACTGTTTTGAAACCCTAACCCTAATGTAAAACCTTTGTTTGAAACCCTAACCCTAATGTAAAACCCTAGTTTGAAAACCTAACCCTAATGTAAAACCCTAGTGTGAAACCCTCACCCTAATTCTTAACCCCTGTTTTGAAACACTTACCCTAATGTAAAACCCTTGTTTGAAACCCTAACCCTAATGTAAAACCCTAGTTTGAAACCCTAAGCCTTATTTGAAACCCTAGTTTGAAACCCTAACCCTAATGTAAAACCCTAGTTTGAAACCCTAACCCTAATGTAAAACCCTAGTTTGTAACCCTAACCCTAATGTAAAATGACTGTTTTGAAACCCTAACCCTAATGTAAAACCCTTGTTTGAAACCCTAACCCTAATGTAAAACCCTAGTTTGAAACCCTAATCCTAATGTTAAACCCTAGTTTGTAACCCTAACCCTAATGTAAAACCCTAGTTTGAAACCCTAACCCTAATGTTAAACCCTAGTTTGAAACCCTAATGTAAAACCCTTGTTTGAAACCCTAACCCTAATGTAAGACCCTAGTTTGAAACCCTAAGCCTAATTTGAAACTCTTGTTTGAAACCCTAAACCTAATGTAAAACCCTAGTTTGTAACCCTAACCCTAATGTAAAACCCTAGTTTGAAACCCTAACCCTAATGTAAAACCCTAGTTTGAAGCATTAACCCTAATGTAAAACCCTAGTTTGAAGCACTAACCCTAATGTAAAACACTAGTTTGAAACGCTAACCCAAATGTAAAACCCTAGTTTGAAACCCCAAATCTAATTTGAAACCATAGTTTAAAACCCTAACCCTAATGTAAAACCCTATTTTGAAGCATTAACCCTAATGTAAAACACTAGTTTGAAACGCTAACCCTAATGTTAAACCCTAATTTGAAACCCTAATCCTAATGTAAAACCCTAGTTTGAAACCCTAACCCTAATGATAAACCCTAGTTTGAAACACTAACCCTAAATTTAAACCCTAGTTTGAAACCCTAACCCTAAGGTAAAACCCTAGTTTGAAACCCTAACCCTAATGATAAACCCTAGTTTGAAACACTAACCCTAAATTTAAACCCTAGTTTGAAACCCTAACCCTAATGTTAAACCCTATTTTGAAACCCTAACCCTAATGTAAAACCCTATTTTGAAACCCTAACCCTAATGTAAAACCCTAGTTTGAAACCCTAACCCTAATGTAAAACCCTAGTTTGAAACCCCAAACCTAATTTGAAACCATAGTTTGAAACCCTAACCCTAATGTAAAACCCTAGTTTGTAACCCTAATCCTAATGTAAAACCTCAATTTGAAACCCAAACCCTAATTTGAAACCCTAGTTTGAAACCCTAAACCTAATGTAAAACCCAAGTTTGAAACCCTAACCCTAATTTAAAACCCCTGTTTTGAAACCCTAACCCTAATGTAAAACCCTTGTTTGAAACCCTAACCCTAATGTAAAACCCTTGTTTGAAACCCTAACCCTAATTTAAAACCCCTGTTTTGAAACCCTAACCCTAATGTAAAACCCTTGTTTGAAACCCTAACCCTAATGTAAAACCCTAGTTTGAAACCCAACCCTAATGTAAAACCCTAGTTTGAAGCATTAACCCTAATGTAAAACACTAGTTTGAAACCCTAACCCTAATTATAAACCCTAGTTTGAAACCCTAACCCTAATGTAAAACCCTAGTTTGAAAGCCTAACCCTAATGATAAATCCTAGTTTGAAACCCTAACCCTAAATTGAAACCCTAGTTTGAAACCCTAACCCTAATGTAAAACCCTAGTTTGAAACCCTAACCCTAATGTAAAACCCTAGTTTGTAACCCTAACCCTAATTTGAAACCCTAGTTTGAAACCCTAACCCTAATGTAAAACCCTAGTTTGAAAGCGTAACCCTAATGTAAAACCCTAGTTTGAAGCATTAACCCTAATGTAAAACCCTAGTTTGAAACCCTAACCCTAACGTTAAACCCTAGTTTGAAACCCTAACCGTAATGTAAAACCCTAGTTTGTAACCCTAACCCTAATGTAAAACCTTAGTGTGAAACCTTAACCCTAATGTAAAACCCTAGTTTGAAACCCTAACCCTAATGTAAAACCCTAGTTTGAAACCCTAACCCTAATGTAAAACCCTTGTTTGAAACCCTAACCCTAATGTAAAACCCTAGTTTGAAACACTGAGCCTAATTTGAAACCCTAGTTTGAAACCCTAACCCTAATGTAAAACCCAAGTTTGTAACCTTAACACTAATGTAAGACCCTAGTTTGGAACCCTAACCCTAATGTTAAACCCTAGTTTGAAACCCTAACCCTAATGTAAAACCATAGTTTGAAACCCTAACCCTAATGTAAAACCCTAGTTTGAAACCCTAACCCTAATGTAAAACCCTAGTTTGTAACCCTAACTCTAATGTAAAACCCTAGTTTGAAACTCTAACCCTAATGTAAAACCCTAGTTTGAAACCCTAACCCTAATGTAAAACCCTTGTTTGAAACCTTAACCCTAAAACAAAACCCTAGATTGAAACCCTAAGCCTAATTTGAAACCCTAGTTTTAAACCCTAACCCTAATGTAAAGCCCTAGTTTGGAAAACCCTAACCCTAGTTTGAAACCCGAGATTGAAACCCTAACCCTAATGTAAAACCCTAGTTTGAAACCCTAAACCTAATGTAAAACCCCTTGTTTGTAACCCTAACCCTAATTTGAAACCCTAGTTTGAAACCCTAAACCTAATGTAAAACCCCTTGTTTGTAACCCTAACCCTAATTTGAAACCCTAGTTTGAAACCCTAACCCTAATGTTAAACCCTAGTTTGAAACCCTAACGCTAATGTAAAACCCTAGTTTGAAACCCTAACCCTAATGTAAAACCCTAGTTTGAAGCACTAACCCTAATGTAAAACACTAGTTTGAAACGCTAACCCTAATGTAAAACCCTAGTTTGAAACCCCAAATCTAATTTGAAACCATAGTTTAAAACCCTAAACCTAATATAAAACCCTAGTTTGAAGCAATAACCCAAATGTAAAACACTAGTTTGAAACGCTAACCCTAATGTTAAACCCTAATTTGAAACCCTAACCCTAATGTAAAACCCTAGTTTGAAACCCCAAACCTAATTTGAAACCATAGTTTGAAACCCTAACCCTAATGTAAAACCCTAGTTTGTAACCCAAATCCTAATGTAAAACCTCAATTTGAAACCCAAACCCTAATTTGAAACCCTTGTTTGAAACCCTAACCCTAATGTAAAACCATTGTTTGAAACCCTAACCCTAATTTGAAACCCTAGTTTGAAACCCTAACCCTAATGCAAAACCCTAGTTTGAAACCCTAACCCTAATGTAAAACCCTTGTTTGTAACCCTAACCCTAATGTAAAACCCTAGTTTGAAACCCTAACCCTAACGTTAAACCCCAGTTTGCAACCCTAACCGTAATGTAAAACCCTAGTTTGTAACCCTAACCCTAATGTAAAACCTTAGTGTGAAACCCTAACCCTAATGTAAAACCCTAGTTTGAAACCCTAACCCTAATGTAAAATCCTTGTTTGAAACCCTAACCCTAATGTAAAACCCTTGTTTGAAACCCTAACCCTAATGTAAAACCCTAGTTTGAAACCCTAAGCCTAATTTGAAACCCTAGTTTGAAACCCTAACCCTAATGTAAAACCCTAGTTTGTAACCCTAACCCAAATGTAAAACCCTAGTTTGAAACCCTAACCCTAATGTAAAACCCTAGTTTGAAACCCTAACCCTAATGTAAAACCCTAGTTTAAAGCATTAACCCTAATGTAAAACCCTAGTTTGAAACCCTAACCCTAATGTAAAACCCTAGTTTGAAACCCTAACGCTAATATAAAACCCTAGTTTGAAACCCTAACCCTAATGTAAAACCCTAGTTTGAAGCACTAACCCTAATGTAAAACACTAGTTTGAAACGCTAACCCTAATGTAAAACCCTAGTTTGAAACCCCAAATCTAATTTGAAACCATAGTTTAAAACCCTAAACCTAATATAAAACCCTAGTTTGAAGCATTAACCCTAATGTAAAACACTAGTTTGAAACGCTAACCCTAATGTTAAACCCTAATTTGAAACCCTAACCCTAATGTAAAACCCTAGTTTGAAACCCTAACCCTAATGATAAACCCTAGTTTGAAACCCTAACCCTAAATTTAAACCCTAGTTTGAAACCCTAACCCTAAGGTAAAACCCTAGTTTGAAACCCTAACCCTAATGTAAAACCCTAGTTTGTAACCCTAACCCTAATGTAAAACCATAGTTTGAAACCCTAACCCTAATTTAAAACCCTAGTTTGAAACCCTAACCCTAATGTTAAACCCTAGTTTGAAGCACTAACCCTAAATTATAACCCTAGTTTGAAACTCTTACCCTAATGTAAAACCCCAGTTTGAAACCCTAACCGTAATAAAAAACCCTAGTTTGTAACCCTAACCCTAATGTTAAACCCTAGTTTGAAACCCTAACCCTAATGTAAAACCCTAGTTTGAAACCCTAACCCTAATGATAAACCCTAGTTTAAAACCCTAACCCTAATGCAAAACCCTAGTTTGAAACCCTAACCCTAAAGTAAAACTCTTGTTTGTAAACCTAACCCAAATGTAAAACCCTAGTTTGAAACCCAACCCTAATGTAAAACCCTAGTTTGAAGCATTAACCCTAATGTAAAAAACTAGTTTGAAACCCTAACCCTAATGATAAACCCTAGTTTGAAACCCTAACCCTAAATTGAAACCCTAGTTTGAAACCCTAACCCTAATGTAAAACCCTAGTTTGAAACCCTAACCCTAATGTAAAACCCTAGTTTGAAGCATTAACCCTAATGTTAAACCCTAGTTTGAAACCCTAACCCTAATGTTAAACCCTAGTTTGAAACCCTAACCCTAAATTGAAACCCTAGTTTGAAACCCTAGTTTGAAACCCTAACCCTAATGTAAAACCCTAGTTTGTAACCCTAACCCTAATGTAAAACCTTAGTATGAAACCCTAACCCTAATTTGAAACCCTAGTTTGAAACCCTAATTTTAATGTAAAACCCTAGTTTGAAACCCTAACCCTAATGTAAAACCCTAGTTTGTAACCCTAACCCTAATGTAAAATGACTGTTTTGAAACCCTAACCCTAATGTAAAACCTTTGTTTGAAACCCTAACCCTAATGTAAAACCCTAGTTTGAAAACCTAACCCTAATGTAAAACCCTAGTGTGAAACCCTCACCCTAATTCTTAACCCCTGTTTTGAAACACTAACCCTAATGTAAAACCCTTGTTTGAAACCCTAACCCTAATGTAAAACCCTAGTTTGAAACCCTAAGCCTTATTTGAAACCCTAGTTTGAAACCCTAACCCTAATGTAAAACCCTAGTTTGAAACCCTAACCCTAATGTAAAACCCTAGTTTGTAACCCTAACCCTAATGTAAAATGACTGTTTTGAAACCCTAACCCTAATGTAAAACCCTTGTTTGAAACCCTAACCCTAATGTAAAACCCTAGTTTGAAACCCTAATCCTAATGTTAAACCCTAGTTTGTAACCCTAACCCTAATGTAAAACCCTAGTTTGAAACCCTAACCCTAATGTTAAACCCTAGTTTGAAACCCTAAACCTAATGTAAAACCCCTTGTTTGTAACCCTAACCCTAATTTGAAACCCTAGTTTGAAACCCTAACCCTAATTTTAAACCCTAGTTTGAAACCCTAACCCTAATGTAAAACCCTTGTTTGAAACCCTAACCCTAATGTAAAACCCTTGTTTGAAACCCTAACCCTAATTTGAAACCCTAGTTTGAAACCCTAACCCTAATATAAAACCCTAGTTTGAAACCCTAACCCTAATTAGAAACCCTAGTTTGAAACCCTAACCCTTAATGTAAAACCCTAGTTTGAAACCCTAACCCTAATGATAAACCCTAGTTTAAAACCCTAACCCTAATTTGAAACCCTAGTTTGAAACCCTAACCCTAATGTAAAACCCAAGTTTGTAACCTTAACACTAATGTAAGACCCTAGTTTGGAACCCTAACCCTAATGTTAAACCCTAGTTTGAAACCCTAACCCTAATGTAAAACCATAGTTTGAAACCCTAACCCTAATGTAAAACCCTAGTTTGAAACCCTAACCCTAATGTAAAACCCTAGTTTGTAACCCTAACTCTAATGTAAAACCCTAGTTTGAAACTCTAACCCTAATGTAAAACCCTAGTTTGAAACCCTAACCCTAATGTAAAACCCTTGTTTGAAACCTTAACCCTAAAACAAAACCCTAGATTGAAACCCTAAGCCTAATTTGAAACCCTAGTTTTAAACCCTAACCCTAATGTAAAGCCCTAGTTTGGAAAACCCTAACCCTAGTTTGAAACCCGAGATTGAAACCCTAACCCTAATGTAAAACCCTAGTTTGAAACCCTAAACCTAATGTAAAACCCCTTGTTTGTAACCCTAACCCTAATTTGAAACCCTAGTTTGAAACCCTAAACCTAATGTAAAACCCCTTGTTTGTAACCCTAACCCTAATTTGAAACCCTAGTTTGAAACCCTAACCCTAATGTTAAACCCTAGTTTGAAACCCTAACGCTAATGTAAAACCCTAGTTTGAAACCCTAACCCTAATGTAAAACCCTAGTTTGAAGCACTAACCCTAATGTAAAACACTAGTTTGAAACGCTAACCCTAATGTAAAACCCTAGTTTGAAACCCCAAATCTAATTTGAAACCATAGTTTAAAACCCTAAACCTAATATAAAACCCTAGTTTGAAGCAATAACCCAAATGTAAAACACTAGTTTGAAACGCTAACCCTAATGTTAAACCCTAATTTGAAACCCTAACCCTAATGTAAAACCCTAGTTTGAAACCCTAACCCTAATAATAAACCCTAGCTTGAAACCCTAACCCTAATTTTAAACCCTAGTTTGAAACCCTAACCTTAATGTAAAACCCTAGTTTGTAACCCTAACCCTAATGTAAAACCCTAGTTTGAAAACCTAACACTAATGTAAAACCCTAGTTTGAAACCCCAAACCTAATTTGAAACCATAGTTTGAAACCCTAACCCTAATGTAAAACCCTAGTTTGTAACCCAAATCCTAATGTAAAACCTCAATTTGAAACCCAAACCCTAATTTGAAACCCTTGTTTGAAACCCTAACCCTAATGTAAAACCATTGTTTGAAACCCTAACCCTAATTTGAAACCCTAGTTTGAAACCCTAACCCTAATGCAAAACCCTAGTTTGAAACCCTAACCCTAATGTAAAACCCTTGTTTGTAACCCTAACCCTAATGTAAAACCCTAGTTTGAAACCCTAACCCTAACGTTAAACCCCAGTTTGCAACCCTAACCGTAATGTAAAACCCTAGTTTGTAACCCTAACCCTAATGTAAAACCTTAGTGTGAAACCCTAACCCTAATGTAAAACCCTAGTTTGAAACCCTAACCCTAATGTAAAATCCTTGTTTGAAACCCTAACCCTAATGTAAAACCCTTGTTTGAAACCCTAACCCTAATGTAAAACCCTAGTTTGAAACCCTAAGCCTAATTTGAAACCCTAGTTTGAAACCCTAACCCTAATGTAAAACCCTAGTTTGTAACCCTAACCCAAATGTAAAACCCTAGTTTGAAACCCTAACCCTAATGTAAAACCCTAGTTTGAAACCCTAACCCTAATGTAAAACCCTAGTTTAAAGCATTAACCCTAATGTAAAACCCTAGTTTGAAACCCTAACCCAAATGTTAAACCCTAGTTTGAAACCCTAACCCTAAATTGAAACCCTAGTTTGAAACCCTAACCCTAATGTAAAACCCTAGTTTGAAACCCTAACCCTAATGTAAAACCCTAGTTTGTCACCCTAACCCTAATGTAAAACCCTAGTTTGAAACCCTAACGCTAATATAAAACCCTAGTTTGAAACCCTAACCCTAATGTAAAACCCTAGTTTGAAGCACTAACCCTAATGTAAAACACTAGTTTGAAACGCTAACCCTAATGTAAAACCCTAGTTTGAAACCCCAAATCTAATTTGAAACCATAGTTTAAAACCCTAAACCTAATATAAAACCCTAGTTTGAAGCATTAACCCTAATGTAAAACACTAGTTTGAAACGCTAACCCTAATGTTAAACCCTAATTTGAAACCCTAACCCTAATGTAAAACCCTAGTTTGAAACCCTAACCCTAATGATAAACCCTAGTTTGAAACCCTAACCCTAAATTTAAACCCTAGTTTGAAACCCTAACCCTAAGGTAAAACCCTAGTTTGAAACCCTAACCCTAATGTAAAACCCTAGTTTGTAACCCTAACCCTAATGTAAAACCATAGTTTGAAACCCTAACCCTAATTTAAAACCCTAGTTTGAAACCCTAACCCTAATGTTAAACCCTAGTTTGAAGCACTAACCCTAAATTATAACCCTAGTTTGAAACTCTTACCCTAATGTAAAACCCCAGTTTGAAACCCTAACCGTAATAAAAAACCCTAGTTTGTAACCCTAACCCTAATGTTAAACCCTAGTTTGAAACCCTAACCCTAATGTAAAACCCTAGTTTGAAACCCTAACCCTAATGATAAACCCTAGTTTAAAACCCTAACCCTAATGCAAAACCCTAGTTTGAAACCCTAACCCTAAAGTAAAACTCTTGTTTGTAAACCTAACCCAAATGTAAAACCCTAGTTTGAAACCCAACCCTAATGTAAAACCCTAGTTTGAAGCATTAACCCTAATGTAAAAAACTAGTTTGAAACCCTAACCCTAATGATAAACCCTAGTTTGAAACCCTAACCCTAAATTGAAACCCTAGTTTGAAACCCTAACCCTAATGTAAAACCCTAGTTTGAAACCCTAACCCTAATGTAAAACCCTAGTTTGAAGCATTAACCCTAATGTTAAACCCTAGTTTGAAACCCTAACCCTAATGTTAAACCCTAGTTTGAAACCCTAACCCTAAATTGAAACCCTAGTTTGAAACCCTAGTTTGAAACCCTAACCCTAATGTAAAACCCTAGTTTGTAACCCTAACCCTAATGTAAAACCTTAGTATGAAACCCTAACCCTAATTTGAAACCCTAGTTTGAAACCCTAATTTTAATGTAAAACCCTAGTTTGAAACCCTAACCCTAATGTAAAACCCTAGTTTGTAACCCTAACCCTAATGTAAAATGACTGTTTTGAAACCCTAACCCTAATGTAAAACCTTTGTTTGAAACCCTAACCCTAATGTAAAACCCTAGTTTGAAAACCTAACCCTAATGTAAAACCCTAGTGTGAAACCCTCACCCTAATTCTTAACCCCTGTTTTGAAACACTAACCCTAATGTAAAACCCTTGTTTGAAACCCTAACCCTAATGTAAAACCCTAGTTTGAAACCCTAAGCCTTATTTGAAACCCTAGTTTGAAACCCTAACCCTAATGTAAAACCCTAGTTTGAAACCCTAACCCTAATGTAAAACCCTAGTTTGTAACCCTAACCCTAATGTAAAATGACTGTTTTGAAACCCTAACCCTAATGTAAAACCCTTGTTTGAAACCCTAACCCTAATGTAAAACCCTAGTTTGAAACCCTAATCCTAATGTTAAACCCTAGTTTGTAACCCTAACCCTAATGTAAAACCCTAGTTTGAAACCCTAACCCTAATGTTAAACCCTAGTTTGAAACCCTAATGTAAAACCCTTGTTTGAAACCCTAACCCTAATGTAAGACCCTAGTTTGAAACCCTAAGCCTAATTTGAAACTCTTGTTTGAAACCCTAAACCTAATGTAAAACCCTAGTTTGTAACCCTAACCCTAATGTAAAACCCTAGTTTGAAACCCTAACCCTAATGTAAAACCCTAGTTTGAAGCATTAACCCTAATGTAAAACCCTAGTTTGAAGCACTAACCCTAATGTAAAACACTAGTTTGAAACGCTAACCCAAATGTAAAACCCTAGTTTGAAACCCCAAATCTAATTTGAAACCATAGTTTAAAACCCTAACCCTAATGTAAAACCCTATTTTGAAGCATTAACCCTAATGTAAAACACTAGTTTGAAACGCTAACCCTAATGTTAAACCCTAATTTGAAACCCTAATCCTAATGTAAAACCCTAGTTTGAAACCCTAACCCTAATGATAAACCCTAGTTTGAAACACTAACCCTAAATTTAAACCCTAGTTTGAAACCCTAACCCTAAGGTAAAACCCTAGTTTGAAACCCTAACCCTAATGATAAACCCTAGTTTGAAACACTAACCCTAAATTTAAACCCTAGTTTGAAACCCTAACCCTAATGTTAAACCCTATTTTGAAACCCTAACCCTAATGTAAAACCCTATTTTGAAACCCTAACCCTAATGTAAAACCCTAGTTTGAAACCCTAACCCTAATGTAAAACCCTAGTTTGAAACCCCAAACCTAATTTGAAACCATAGTTTGAAACCCAAACCCTAATTTGAAACCCTAGTTTGAAACCCTAAACCTAATGTAAAACCCAAGTTTGAAACCCTAACCCTAATTTAAAACCCCTGTTTTGAAACCCTAACCCTAATGTAAAACCCTTGTTTGAAACCCTAACCCTAATGTAAAACCCTTGTTTGAAACCCTAACCCTAATTTAAAACCCCTGTTTTGAAACCCTAACCCTAATGTAAAACCCTTGTTTGAAACCCTAACCCTAATGTAAAACCCTAGTTTGAAACCCAACCCTAATGTAAAACCCTAGTTTGAAGCATTAACCCTAATGTAAAACACTAGTTTGAAACCCTAACCCTAATTATAAACCCTAGTTTGAAACCCTAACCCTAATGTAAAACCCTAGTTTGAAAGCCTAACCCTAATGATAAATCCTAGTTTGAAACCCTAACCCTAAATTGAAACCCTAGTTTGAAACCCTAACCCTAATGTAAAACCCTAGTTTGAAACCCTAACCCTAATGTAAAACCCTAGTTTGTAACCCTAACCCTAATTTGAAACCCTAGTTTGAAACCCTAACCCTAATGTAAAACCCTAGTTTGAAAGTGTAACCCTAATGTAAAACCCTAGTTTGAAGCATTAACCCTAATGTAAAACCCTAGTTTGAAACCCTAACCCTAACGTTAAACCCTAGTTTGAAACCCTAACCGTAATGTAAAACCCTAGTTTGTAACCCTAACCCTAATGTAAAACCTTAGTGTGAAACCTTAACCCTAATGTAAAACCCTAGTTTGAAACCCTAACCCTAATGTAAAACCCTAGTTTGAAACCCTAACCCTAATGTAAAACCCTTGTTTGAAACCCTAACCCTAATGTAAAACCCTAGTTTGAAACACTGAGCCTAATTTGAAACCCTAGTTTGAAACCCTAACCCTAATGTAAAACCCTAGTTTGTAACCCTAACCCAAATGTAAAACCCTAGTTTGAAACCCTAACCCTAATGTAAAACCCTAGTTTGAAACCCTAACCCTAATGTAAAATCCTAGTTTGAAGCATTAACACTAATGTAAAACCCTAGTTTGAAACCCTAACCCAAATGTTAAACCCTAGTTTGAAACCCTAACCCTAAATTGAAACCCTAGTTTGAAACCCTAACCCTAATGTAAAACCCTAGTTTGAAACCCTAACCCTAATGTAAAACCCTAGTTTGTCACCCTAACCCTAATGTAAAACCCTAGTTTGAAACCCTAACGCTAATGTAAAACCCTAGTTTGAAACCCTAACCCTAATGTAAAACCCTAGTTTGAAGCACTAACCCTAATTTAAAACCCTAGTTTGAAACCCTAACCCTAATGTTAAACCCTAGTTTGAAGCACTAACCCTAAATTATAACCCTAGTTTGAAACTCTTACCCTAATGTAAAACCCCAGTTTGAAACCCTAACCGTAATGTAAAACCCTAGTTTGTAACCCTAACCCTAATGTTAAACCCTAGTTTGAAACCCTAACCCTAATGTAAAACCCTAGTTTGAAACCCTAACCCTAATGATAAACCCTAGTTTAAAACCCTAACCCTAATGCAAAACCCTAGTTTGAAACCCTAACCCTAAAGTAAAACTCTTGTTTGTAAACCTAACCCAAATGTAAAACCCTAGTTTGAAACCCAACCCTAATGTAAAACCCTAGTTTGAAGCATTAACCCTAATGTAAAACACTAGTTTGAAACCCTAACCCTAATGATAAACCCTAGTTTGAAACCCTAACCCTAAATTGAAACCCTAGTTTGAAACCCTAACCCTAATGTAAAACCCTAGTTTGAAACCCTAACCCTAATGTAAAACCCTAGTTTGAAGCATTAACCCTAATGTTAAACCCTAGTTTGAAACCCTAACCCTAATGTTAAACCCTAGTTTGAAACCCTAACCCTAAATTGAAACCCTAGTTTGAAACCCTAGTTTGAAACCCTAACCCTAATGTAAATCCCTAGTTTGTAACCCTAACCCTAATGTAAAATGACTGTTTTGAAACCCTAACCCTAATGTAAAACCTTTGTTTGAAACCCTAACCCTAATGTAAAACCCTAGTTTGAAAACCTAACCCTAATGTAAAACCCTAGTGTGAAACCCTCACCCTAATTCTTAACCCCTGTTTTGAAACACTTACCCTAATGTAAAACCCTTGTTTGAAACCCTAGCCCTAATGTAAAACCCTAGTTTGAAACCCTAAGCCTTATTTGAAACCCTAGTTTGAAACCCTAACCCTAATGTAAAACCCTAGTTTGAAACCCTAACCCTAATGTAAAACCCTAGTTTGTAACCCTAACCCTAATGTAAAATGACTGTTTTGAAACCCTAACCCTAATGTAAAACCCTTGTTTGAAACCCTAACCCTAATGTAAAACCCTAGTTTGAAACCCTAATCCTAATGTTAAACCCTAGTTTGTAACCCTAACCCTAATGTAAAACCCTAGTTTGAAACCCTAACCCTAATGTTAAACCCTAGTTTGAAACCCTAATGTAAAACCCTTGTTTGAATCCCTAACCCTAATGTAAAACCCTAGTTTGAAACCCTAAGCCTAATTTGAAACCCTTGTTTGAAACCCTAAACCTAATATAAAACCCTAGTTTGTAACCCTAACCCTAATAAAAAACCCTAGTTTGAAACCCTAACCCTAATGTAAAACCCTAGTTTGAAGCATTAACCCTAATGTAAAACCCTAGTTTGAAGCACTAACCCTAATGTAAAACACTAGTTTGAAACGCTAACCCTAATGTAAAACCCTAGTTTGAAACCCCAAATCTAATTTGAAACCATAGTTTAAAACCCTAACCCTAATGTAAAACCCTATTTTGAAGCATTAACCCTAATGTAAAACACTAGTTTGAAACGCTAACCCTAATGTTAAACCCTAATTTGAAACCCTAATCCTAATGTAAAACCCTAGTTTGAAACCCTAACCCTAATGATAAACCCTAGTTTGAAACACTAACCCTAAATTTAAACCCTAGTTTGAAACCCTAACCCTAAGGTAAAACCCTAGTTTGAAACCCTAACCCTAATGATAAACCCTAGTTTGAAACACTAACCCTAATGTAAAACCCTAGTTTGAAACCCTAACCCTAATGTAAAACCCTAGTTTGAAACCCCAAACCTAATTTGAAACCATAGTTTGAAACCCTAACCCTAATGTAAAACCCTAGTTTGTAACCCTAATCCTAATGTAAAACCTCAATTTGAAACCCAAACCCTAATTTGAAACCCTAGTTTGAAACCCTAAACCTAATGTAAAACCCAAGTTTGAAACCCTAACCCTAATTTAAAACCCCTGTTTTGAAACCCTAACCCTAATGTAAAACCCTTGTTTGAAACCCTAACCCTAATGTAAAACCCTTGTTTGAAACCCTAACCCTAATTTGAAACCCTAGTTTGAAACCCTAACCCTAATATAAAACCCTAGTTTGAAACCCTAACCCTAATTAGAAACCCTAGTTTGAAACCCTAACCCTAATGTAAAACCCTAGTTTGAAACCCTAACCCTAATGATAAACCCTAGTTTAAAACCCTAACCCTAATTTGAAACCCTAGTTTGAAACCCTAACCCTAATGTAAAACCCTAGTTTGTAACCTTAAGACTAATGTAAAACCCTAGTTTGGAACCCTAACCCTAATGTTAAACCCTAGTTTGAAACCCTAACCCTAATGTAAAACCATAGTTTGAAACCCTAACCCTAATGTAAAACCCTAGTTTGAAACCCTAACCCTAATGTAAAACCCTAGTTTGTAACCCTAACTCTAATGTAAAACCCTAGTTTGAAACTCTAACCCTAATGTAAAACCCTAGTTTGAAACCCTAACCCTAATGTAAAACCCTTGTTTGAAACCTTAACCCTAAAACAAAACCCTAGATTGAAACCCTAAGCCTAATTTGAAACCCTAGTTTTAAACCCTAACCCTAATGTAAAGCCCTAGTTTGGAAAACCCTAACCCTAGTTTGAAACCCGAGATTGAAACCCTAACCCTAATGTAAAACCCTAGTTTGAAACCCTAAACCTAATGTAAAACCCCTTGTTTGTAACCCTAACCCTAATTTGAAACCCTAGTTTGAAACCCTAAACCTAATGTAAAACCCCTTGTTTGTAACCCTAACCCTAATTTGAAACCCTAGTTTGAAACCCTAACCCTAATTTTAAACCCTAGTTTGAAACCCTAACCCTAATGTAAAACCCTTGTTTGAAACCCTAACCCTAATGTAAAACCCTTGTTTGAAACCCTAACCCTAATTTGAAACCCTAGTTTGAAACCCTAACCCTAATATAAAACCCTAGTTTGAAACCCTAACCCTAATTAGAAACCCTAGTTTGAAACCCTAACCCTAATGTAAAACCCTAGTTTGAAACCCTAACCCTAATGATAAACCCTAGTTTAAAACCCTAACCCTAATTTGAAACCCTAGTTTGAAACCCTAACCCTAATGTAAAACCCAAGTTTGTAACCTTAACACTAATGTAAGACCCTAGTTTGGAACCCTAACCCTAATGTTAAACCCTAGTTTGAAACCCTAACCCTAATGTAAAACCATAGTTTGAAACCCTAACCCTAATGTAAAACCCTAGTTTGAAACCCTAACCCTAATGTAAAACCCTAGTTTGTAACCCTAACTCTAATGTAAAACCCTAGTTTGAAACTCTAACCCTAATGTAAAACCCTAGTTTGAAACCCTAACCCTAATGTAAAACCCTTGTTTGAAACCTTAACCCTAAAACAAAACCCTAGATTGAAACCCTAAGCCTAATTTGAAACCCTAGTTTTAAACCCTAACCCTAATGTAAAGCCCTAGTTTGGAAAACCCTAACCCTAGTTTGAAACCCGAGATTGAAACCCTAACCCTAATGTAAAACCCTAGTTTGAAACCCTAAACCTAATGTAAAACCCCTTGTTTGTAACCCTAACCCTAATTTGAAACCCTAGTTTGAAACCCTAAACCTAATGTAAAACCCCTTGTTTGTAACCCTAACCCTAATTTGAAACCCTAGTTTGAAACCCTAACCCTAATGTTAAACCCTAGTTTGAAACCCTAACGCTAATGTAAAACCCTAGTTTGAAACCCTAACCCTAATGTAAAACCCTAGTTTGAAGCACTAACCCTAATGTAAAACACTAGTTTGAAACGCTAACCCTAATGTAAAACCCTAGTTTGAAACCCCAAATCTAATTTGAAACCATAGTTTAAAACCCTAAACCTAATATAAAACCCTAGTTTGAAGCAATAACCCAAATGTAAAACACTAGTTTGAAACGCTAACCCTAATGTTAAACCCTAATTTGAAACCCTAACCCTAATGTAAAACCCTAGTTTGAAACCCTAACCCTAATAATAAACCCTAGCTTGAAACCCTAACCCTAATTTTAAACCCTAGTTTGAAACCCTAACCTTAATGTAAAACCCTAGTTTGTAACCCTAACCCTAATGTAAAACCCTAGTTTGAAAACCTAACACTAATGTAAAACCCTAGTTTGAAACCCCAAACCTAATTTGAAACCATAGTTTGAAACCCTAACCCTAATGTAAAACCCTAGTTTGTAACCCAAATCCTAATGTAAAACCTCAATTTGAAACCCAAACCCTAATTTGAAACCCTTGTTTGAAACCCTAACCCTAATGTAAAACCATTGTTTGAAACCCTAACCCTAATTTGAAACCCTAGTTTGAAACCCTAACCCTAATGCAAAACCCTAGTTTGAAACCCTAACCCTAATGTAAAACCCTTGTTTGTAACCCTAACCCTAATGTAAAACCCTAGTTTGAAACCCTAACCCTAACGTTAAACCCCAGTTTGCAACCCTAACCGTAATGTAAAACCCTAGTTTGTAACCCTAACCCTAATGTAAAACCTTAGTGTGAAACCCTAACCCTAATGTAAAACCCTAGTTTGAAACCCTAACCCTAATGTAAAATCCTTGTTTGAAACCCTAACCCTAATGTAAAACCCTTGTTTGAAACCCTAACCCTAATGTAAAACCCTAGTTTGAAACCCTAAGCCTAATTTGAAACCCTAGTTTGAAACCCTAACCCTAATGTAAAACCCTAGTTTGTAACCCTAACCCAAATGTAAAACCCTAGTTTGAAACCCTAACCCTAATGTAAAACCCTAGTTTGAAACCCTAACCCTAATGTAAAACCCTAGTTTAAAGCATTAACCCTAATGTAAAACCCTAGTTTGAAACCCTAACCCAAATGTTAAACCCTAGTTTGAAACCCTAACCCTAAATTGAAACCCTAGTTTGAAACCCTAACCCTAATGTAAAACCCTAGTTTGAAACCCTAACCCTAATGTAAAACCCTAGTTTGTCACCCTAACCCTAATGTAAAACCCTAGTTTGAAACCCTAACGCTAATATAAAACCCTAGTTTGAAACCCTAACCCTAATGTAAAACCCTAGTTTGAAGCACTAACCCTAATGTAAAACACTAGTTTGAAACGCTAACCCTAATGTAAAACCCTAGTTTGAAACCCCAAATCTAATTTGAAACCATAGTTTAAAACCCTAAACCTAATATAAAACCCTAGTTTGAAGCATTAACCCTAATGTAAAACACTAGTTTGAAACGCTAACCCTAATGTTAAACCCTAATTTGAAACCCTAACCCTAATGTAAAACCCTAGTTTGAAACCCTAACCCTAATGATAAACCCTAGTTTGAAACCCTAACCCTAAATTTAAACCCTAGTTTGAAACCCTAACCCTAAGGTAAAACCCTAGTTTGAAACCCTAACCCTAATGTAAAACCCTAGTTTGTAACCCTAACCCTAATGTAAAACCATAGTTTGAAACCCTAACCCTAATTTAAAACCCTAGTTTGAAACCCTAACCCTAATGTAAAACCCTAGTTTGAAGCACTAACCCTAAATTATAACCCTAGTTTGAAACTCTTACCCTAATGTAAAACTCCAGTTCGAAACCCTAACCGTAATGTAAAACTCTAGTTTGTAACCCTAACCCTAATGTTAAACCCCAGTTTGAAACCCTAACCCTAATGTAAAACCCTAGTTTGAAACCCTAACCCTAATGATAAACCCTAGTTTGAAACCCTAACCCTAATGCAAAACCCTAGTTTGAAACCCTAACCCTAATGTAAAACCCTTGTTTGTAACCCTAACCCAAATGTAAAACCCTAGTTTGTAACCCTAACCCTAATGTAAAACCCTAGTTTGAAACCCTAACCCTAATGATAAACCCTAGTTTAAAACCCTAACCCTAATGCAAAACCCTAGTTTGAAACCCTAACCCTAAAGTAAAACTCTTGTTTGTAAACCTAACCCAAATGTAAAACCCTAGTTTGAAACCCAACCCTAATGTAAAACCCTAGTTTGAAGCATTAACCCTAATGTAAAACACTAGTTTGAAACCCTAACCCTAATGATAAACCCTAGTTTGAAACCCTAACCCTAAATTGAAACCCTAGTTTGAAACCCTAACCCTAATGTAAAACCCTAGTTTGAAACCCTAACCCTAATGTAAAACCCTAGTTTGAAGCATTAACCCTAATGTTAAACCCTAGTTTGAAACCCTAACCCTAATGTTAAACCCTAGTTTGAAACCCTAACCCTAAATTGAAACCCTAGTTTGAAACCCTAGTTTGAAACCCTAACCCTAATGTAAAACCCTAGTTTGTAACCCTAACCCTAATGTAAAACCTTAGTATGAAACCCTAACCCTAATTTGAAACCCTAGTTTGAAACCCTAATTTTAATGTAAAACCCTAGTTTGAAACCCTAACCCTAATGTAAAACCCTAGTTTGTAACCCTAACCCTAATGTAAAATGACTGTTTTGAAACCCTAACCCTAATGTAAAACCTTTGTTTGAAACCCTTACCCTAATGTAAAACCCTAGTTTGAAAACCTAACCCTAATGTAAAACCCTAGTGTGAAACCCTCACCCTAATTCTTAACCCCTGTTTTGAAACACTTACCCTAATGTAAAACCCTTGTTTGAAACCCTAGCCCTAATGTAAAACCCTAGTTTGAAACCCTAAGCCTTATTTGAAACCCTAGTTTGAAACCCTAACCCTAATGTAAAACCCTAGTTTGAAACCCTAACCCTAATGTAAAACCCTAGTTTGTAACCCTAACCCTAATGTAAAATGACTGTTTTGAAACCCTAACCCTAATGTAAAACCCTTGTTTGAAACCCTAACCCTAATGTAAAACCCTAGTTTGAAACCCTAATCCTAATGTTAAACCCTAGTTTGTAACCCTAACCCTAATGTAAAACCCTAGTTTGAAACCCTAACCCTAATGTTAAACCCTAGTTTGAAACCCTAATGTAAAACCCTTGTTTGAAACCCTAACCCTAATGTAAAACCCTAGTTTGAAACCCTAAGCCTAATTTGAAACCCTTGTTTGAAACCCTAAACCTAATGTAAAACCCTAGTTTGTAACCCTAACCCTAATGTAAAACCCTAGTTTGAAACCCTAACCCTAATGTAAAACCCTAGTTTGAAGCATTAACCCTAATGTAAAACCCTAGTTTGAAGCACTAACCCTAATGTAAAACACTAGTTTGAAACGCTAACCCTAATGTAAAACCCTAGTTTGAAACCCCAAATCTAATTTGAAACCATAGTTTAAAACCCTAACCCTAATGTAAAACCCTATTTTGAAGCATTAACCCTAATGTAAAACACTAGTTTGAAACGCTAACCCTAATGTTAAACCCTAATTTGAAACCCTAATCCTAATGTAAAACCCTAGTTTGAAACCCTAACCCTAATGATAAACCCTAGTTTGAAACACTAACCCTAAATTTAAACCCTAGTTTGAAACCCTAACCCTAAGGTAAAACCCTAGTTTGAAACCCTAACCCTAATGATAAACCCTAGTTTGAAACACTAACCCTAAATTTAAACCCTAGTTTGAAACCCTAACCCTAATGTTAAACCCTATTTTGAAACCCTAACCCTAATGTAAAACCCTATTTTGAAACCCTAACCCTAATGTAAAACCCTAGTTTGAAACCCTAACCCTAATGTAAAACCCTAGTTTGAAACCCCAAACCTAATTTGAAACCATAGTTTGAAACCCTAACCCTAATGTAAAACCCTAGTTTGTAACCCTAATCCTAATGTAAAACCTCAATTTGAAACCCAAACCCTAATTTGAAACCCTAGTTTGAAACCCTAAACCTAATGTAAAACCCAAGTTTGAAACCCTAACCCTAATTTAAAACCCCTGTTTTGAAACCCTAACCCTAATGTAAAACCCTTGTTTGAAACCCTAACCCTAATGTAAAACCCTTGTTTGAAACCCTAACCCTAATTTGAAACCCTAGTTTGAAACCCTAACCCTAATATAAAACCCTAGTTTGATACCCTAACCCTAATTAGAAACCCTAGTTTGAAACCCTAACCCTAATGTAAAACCCTAGTTTGAAACCCTAACCCTAATGATAAACCCTAGTTTAAAACCCTAACCCTAATTTGAAACCCTAGTTTGAAACCCTAACCCTAATGTAAAACCCTAGTTTGTAACCTTAACACTAATGTAAAACCCTAGTTTGGAACCCTAACCCTAATGTTAAACCCTAGTTTGAAACCCTAACCCTAATGTAAAACCATAGTTTGAAACCCTAACCCTAATGTAAAACCCTAGTTTGAAACCCTAACCCTAATGTAAAACCCTAGTTTGTTACCCTAACTCTAATGTAAAACCCTAGTTTGAAACTCTAACCCTAATGTAAAACCCTAGTTTGAAACCCTAACCCTAATGTAAAACCCTTGTTTGAAACCTTAACCCTAAAACAAAACCCTAGATTGAAACCCTAAGCCTAATTTGAAACCCTAGTTTTAAACCCTAACCCTAATGTAAAGCCCTAGTTTGGAAAACCCTAACCCTAGTTTGAAACCCGAGATTGAAACCCTAACCCTAATGTAAAACCCTAGTTTGAAACCCTAAACCTAATGTAAAACCCCTTGTTTGTAACCCTAACCCTAATTTGAAACCCTAGTTTGAAACCCTAAACCTAATGTAAAACCCCTTGTTTGTAACCCTAACCCTAATTTGAAACCCTAGTTTGAAACCCTAACCCTAATGTTAAACCCTAGTTTGAAACCCTAACGCTAATGTAAAACCCTAGTTTGAAACCCTAACCCTAATGTAAAACCCTAGTTTGAAGCACTAACCCTAATTTGAAACCCTAGTTTGAAACCCTAACCCTAATATAAAACCCTAGTTTGAAACCCTAACCCTAATTAGAAACCCTAGTTTGAAACCCTAACCCTAATGTAAAACCCTAGTTTGAAACCCTAACCCTAATGATAAACCCTAGTTTAAAACCCTAACCCTAATTTGAAACCCTAGTTTGAAACCCTAACCCTAATGTAAAACCCTAGTTTGTAACCTTAACACTAATGTAAAACCCTAGTTTGGAACCCTAACCCTAATGTTAAACCCTAGTTTGAAACCCTAACCCTAATGTAAAACCATAGTTTGAAACCCTAACCCTAATGTAAAACCCTAGTTTGAAACCCTAACCCTAATGTAAAACCCTAGTTTGTAACCCTAACTCTAATGTAAAACCCTAGTTTGAAACTCTAACCCTAATGTAAAACCCTAGTTTGAAACCCTAACCCTAATGTAAAACCCTTGTTTGAAACCCTAACCCTAATGTAAAACCCTAGTTTGAAACCCTAACCCTAATGTAAAACCCTAGTTTGAAACCCCAAACCTAATTTGAAACCATAGTTTGAAACCCTAACCCTAATGTAAAACCCTAGTTTGTAACCCTAATCCTAATGTAAAACCTCAATTTGAAACCCAAACCCTAATTTGAAACCCTAGTTTGAAACCCTAAACCTAATGTAAAACCCAAGTTTGAAACCCTAACCCTAATTTAAAACCCCTGTTTTGAAACCCTAACCCTAATGTAAAACCCTTGCTTGAAACCCTAACCCTAATGTAAAACCCTTGTTTGAAACCCTAACCCTAATTTGAAACCCTAGTTTGAAACCCTAACCCTAATATAAAACCCTAGTTTGAAACCCTAACCCTAATGATAAACCCTAGTTTGAAACCCTAACCCTAATGTAAAACCCTAGTTTGAAACCCTAACCCTAATGATAAACCCTAGTTTAAAACCCTAACCCTAATTTGAAACCCTAGTTTGAAACCCTAACCCTAATGTAAAACCCTAGTTTGTAACCTTAACACTAATGTAAAACCCTAGTTTGGAACCCTAACCCTAATGTTAAACCCTAGTTTGAAACCCTAACCCTAATGTAAAACCATAGTTTGAAACCCTAACCCTAATGTAAAACCCTAGTTTGAAACCCTAACCCTAATGTAAAACCTTAGTTTGTAACCCTAACTCTAATGTAAAACCCTAGTTTGAAACTCTAACCCTAATGTAAAACCCTAGTTTGAAACCCTAACCCTAATGTAAAACCCTTGTTTGAAACCTTAACCCTAAAACAAAACCCTAGATTGAAACCCTAAGCCTAATTTGAAACCCTAGTTTTAAACCCTAACCCTAATGTAAAGCCCTAGTTTGGAAAACCCTAACCCTAGTTTGAAACCCGAGATTGAAACCCTAACCCTAATGTAAAACCCTAGTTTGAAACCCTAAACCTAATGTAAAACCCCTTGTTTGTAACCCTAACCCTAATTTGAAACCCTAGTTTGAAACCCTAACTCTAATGTAAAACCCTAGTTTGAAACTCTAACCCTAATGTAAAACCCTAGTTTGAAACCCTAACCCTAATGTAAAACCCTTGTTTGAAACCCTAACCCTAATGTAAAACCCTTGTTTGAAACCCTAAGCCTAATTTGAAACCCTAGTTTTAAACCCTAACCCTAATGTAAAGCCCTAGTTTGGAAAACCCTAACCCTAGTTTGAAACCCGAGATTGAAACCCTAACCCTAATGTAAAACCCTAGTTTGAAACCCTAAACCTAATGTAAAACCCCTTGTTTGTAACCCTAACCCTAATTTGAAACCCTAGTTTGAAACCCTAACCCTAATGTAAAACCCTTGTTTGAAACCCTAACCCTAATTTGAAACCCTAGTTTGAAACCCTAACCCTAATATAAAACCCTAGTTTGAAACCCTAACCCTAATTAGAAACCCTAGTTTGAAACCCTAACCCTAATGTAAAACCCTAGTTTGAAACCCTAACCCTAATGATAAACCCTAGTTTAACACCCTAACCCTAATTTGAAACCCTAGTTTGAAACCCTAACCCTAATGTAAAACCCTAGTTTGTAACCTTAACACTAATGTAAAACCCTAGTTTGAAACCCTAACCCTAATGTAAAACCATAGTTTGAAACCCTAACCCTAATGTAAAACCCTAGTTTGAAACCCTAACCCTAATGTAAAACCCTAGTTTGTAACCCTAACTCTAATGTAAAACCCTAATTTGAAATTCTAACCCTAATGTAAAACCCAAGTTTGAAACCCTAACCCTAATAATAAACCCTAGCTTGAAACCCTAACCCTAAATTTAAACCCTAGTTTGAAACCCTAACCTTAATGTAAAACCCTAGTTTGTAACCCTAACCCTAATGTAAAACCCTAGTTTGAAAACCTAACACTAATGTAAAACCCTAGTTTGAAACCCCAAACCTAATTTGAAACCATAGTTTGAAACCCTAACCCTAATGTAAAACCCTAGTTTGTAACCCTAATCCTAATGTAAAACCTCAATTTGAAACCCAAACCCTAATTTGAAACCCTAGTTTGAAACCCTAAACCTAATGTAAAACCCAAGTTTGAAACCCTAACCCTAATGTAAAACCCTTGTTTGAAACCCTAACCCTAATGTAAAACCATTGTTTGAAACCCTAACCCTAATTTGAAACCCTAGTTTGAAACCCTAACTCTAATTAGAAACCCTAGTTTGAAACCCTAACCCTAATGTAAAACCCTAGTTTGAAACCCTAACCCTAATGATAAACCCTAGTTCAAAACCCTAACACTAATTTGAAACCCTAGTTTGAAACCCTAACCCTAATTTGAAACCCTAGTTTGAAACCCTAACCCTAATGTAAAACCCTAGTTTGAAAACCTAACACTAATGTAAAACCCTAGTTTGAAACCCCAAACCTAATTTGAAACCATAGTTTGAAACCCTAACCCTAATGTAAAACCCTAGTTTGTAAACCTAATCCTAATGTAAAACCTCAATTTGAAACCCAAACCCTAATTTGAAACCCTTGTTTGAAACCCTAACCCTAATGTAAAACCATTGTTTGAAACCCTAACCCTAATTTGAAACCCTAGTTTGAAACCCTAACCCTAATGCAAAACCCTAGTTTGAAACCCTAACCCTAATGTAAAACCCTTGTTTGTAACCCTAACCCTAATGTAAAACCCTAGTTTGAAACCCTAACCCTAACGTTAAACCCTAGTTTGCAACCCTAACCGTAATGTAAAACCCTAGTTTGTAACCCTAACCCTAATGTAAAACCTTAGTGTGAAACCCTAACCCTAATGTAAAACCCTAGTTTGAAACCCTAACCCTAATGTAAAATCCTTGCTTGAAACCCTAACCCTAATGTAAAACCCTTGTTTGAAACCCTAACCCTAATGTAAAACCCTAGTTTGAAACCCTAAGCCTAATTTGAAACCCTAGTTTGAAACCCTAACCCTAATGTAAAACCCTAGTTTGTAACCCTAACCCAAATGTAAAACCCTAGTTTGAAACCCTAACCCTAATGTAAAACCCTAGTTTGAAACCCTAACCCTAATGTAAAACCCTAGTTTAAAGCATTAACCCTAATGTAAAACCCTAGTTTGAAACCCTAACCCAAATGTTAAACCCTAGTTTGAAACCCTAACCCTAAATTGAAACCCTAGTTTGAAACCCTAACCCTAATGTAAAACCCTAGTTTGAAACCCTAACCCTAATGTAAAACCCTAGTTTGTCACCCTAACCCTAATGTAAAACCCTAGTTTGAAACCCTAACGCTAATATAAAACCCTAGTTTGAAACCCTAACCCTAATGTAAAACCCTAGTTTGAAGCACTAACCCTAATGTAAAACACTAGTTTGAAACGCTAACCCTAATGTAAAACCCTAGTTTGAAACCCCAAATCTAATTTGAAACCATAGTTTAAAACCCTTAACCTAATATAAAACCCTAGTTTGAAGCATTAACCCTAATGTAAAACACTAGTTTGAAACGCTAACCCTAATGTTAAACCCTAATTTGAAACCCTAACCCTAATGTAAAACCCTAGTTTGAAACCCTAACCCTAATGGTAAACCCTAGTTTGAAACCCTAACCCTAAATTTAAACCCTAGTTTGAAACCCTAACCCTAAGGTAAAACCCTAGTTTGAAACCCTAACCCTAATGTAAAACCCTAGTTTGTAACCCTAACCCTAATGTAAAACCATAGTTTGAAACCCTAACCCTAATTTAAAACCCTAGTTTGAAACCCTAACCCTAATGTAAAACCCTAGTTTGAAGCACTAACCCTAAATTATAACCCTAGTTTGAAACTCTTACCCTAATGTAAAACTCCAGTTCGAAACCCTAACCGTAATGTAAAACTCTAATTTGTAACCCTAACCCTAATGTTAAACCCTAGTTTGAAACCCTAACCCTAATGTAAAACCCTAGTTTGAAACCCTAACCCTAATGATAAACCCTAGTTTGAAACCCTAACCCTAATGCAAAACCCTAGTTTGAAACCCTAACCCTAATGATAAACCCTAGTTTGAAACCCTAACCCTAATGCAAAACCCTAGTTTGTAACCCTAACCCTAATGTTAAACCCTAGTTTGAAACCCTAACCCTAATGTAAAACCCTAGTTTGAAACCCTAACCCTAATGATAAACCCTAGTTTAAAACCCTAACCCTAATGCAAAACCCTAGTTTGAAACCCTAACCCTAAAGTAAAACTCTTGTTTGTAAACCTAACCCAAATGTAAAACCCTAGTTTGAAACCCAACCCTAATGTAAAACCCTAGTTTGAAGCATTAACCCTAATGTAAAACACTAGTTTGAAACCCTAACCCTAATGATAAACCCTAGTTTGAAACCCTAACCCTAAATTAAAACCCTAGTTTGAAACCCTAACCCTAATGTAAAACCCTAGTTTGAAACCCTAACCCTAATGTAAAACCCTAGTTTGAAGCATTAACCCTAATGTTAAACCCTAGTTTGAAACCCTAACCCTAATGTTAAACCCTAGTTTGAAACCCTAACCCTAAATTGAAACCCTAGTTTGAAACCCTAGTTTGAAACCCTAACCCTAATGTAAAACCCTAGTTTGTAACCCTAACCCTAATGTAAAACCTTAGTATGAAACCCTAACCCTAATTTGAAACCCTAGTTTGAAACCCTAATTTTAATGTAAAACCCTAGTTTGAAACCCTAACCCTAATGTAAAACCCTAGTTTGTAACCCTAACCCTAATGTAAAATGACTGTTTTGAAACCCTAACCCTAATGTAAAACCTTTGTTTGAAACCCTAACCCTAATGTAAAACCCTAGTTTGAAAACCTAACCCTAATGTAAAACCCTAGTGTGAAACCCTCACCCTAATTCTTAACCCCTGTTTTGAAACACTTACCCTAATGTAAAACCCTTGTTTGAAACCCTAGCCCTAATGTAAAACCCTAGTTTGAAACCCTAAGCCTTATTTGAAACCCTAGTTTGAAACCCTAACCCTAATGTAAAACCCTAGTTTGAAACCCTAACCCTAATGTAAAACCCTAGTTTGTAACCCTAACCCTAATGTAAAATGACTGTTTTGAAACCCTAACCCTAATGTAAAACCCTTGTTTGAAACCCTAACCCTAATGTAAAACCCTAGTTTGAAACCCTAATCCTAATGTTAAACCCTAGTTTGTAACCCTAACCCTAATGTAAAACCCTAGTTTGAAACCCTAACCCTAATGTTAAACCCTAGTTTGAAACCCTAATGTAAAACCCTTGTTTGAAACCCTAACCCTAATGTAAAACCCTAGTTTGAAACCCTAAGCCTAATTTGAAACCCTTGTTTGAAACCCTAAACCTAATGTAAAACCCTAGTTTGTAACCCTAACCCTAATGTAAAACCCTAGTTTGAAACCCTAACCCTAATGTAAAACCCTAGTTTGAAGCATTAACCCTAATGTAAAACCCTAGTTTGAAGCACTAACCCTAATGTAAAACACTAGTTTGAAACGCTAACCCTAATGTAAAACCCTAGTTTGAAACCCCAAATCTAATTTGAAACCATAGTTTAAAACCCTAACCCTAATGTAAAACCCTATTTTGAAGCATTAACCCTAATGTAAAACACTAGTTTGAAACGCTAACCCTAATGTTAAACCCTAATTTGAAACCCTAATCCTAATGTAAAACCCTAGTTTGAAACCCTAACCCTAATGATAAACCCTAGTTTGAAACACTAACCCTAAATTTAAACCCTAGTTTGAAACCCTAACCCTAAGGTAAAACCCTAGTTTGAAACCCTAACCCTAATGATAAACCCTAGTTTGAAACACTAACCCTAAATTTAAACCCTAGTTTGAAACCCTAACCCTAATGTTAAACCCTATTTTGAAACCCTAACCCTAATGTAAAACCCTATTTTGAAACCCTAACCCTAATGTAAAACCCTAGTTTGAAACCCTAACCCTAATGTAAAACCCTAGTTTGAAACCCCAAACCTAATTTGAAACCATAGTTTGAAACCCTAACCCTAATGTAAAACCCTAGTTTGTAACCCTAATCCTAATGTAAAACCTCAATTTGAAACCCAAACCCTAATTTGAAACCCTAGTTTGAAACCCTAAACCTAATGTAAAACCCAAGTTTGAAACCCTAACCCTAATTTAAAACCCCTGTTTTGAAACCCTAACCCTAATGTAAAACCCTTGTTTGAAACCCTAACCCTAATGTAAAACCCTTGTTTGAAACCCTAACCCTAATTTGAAACCCTAGTTTGAAACCCTAACCCTAATATAAAACCCTAGTTTGAAACCCTAACCCTAATTAGAAACCCTAGTTTGAAACCCTAACCCTAATGTAAAACCCTAGTTTGAAACCCTAACCCTAATGATAAACCCTAGTTTAAAACCCTAACCCTAATTTGAAACCCTAGTTTGAAACCCTAACCCTAATGTAAAACCCTAGTTTGTAACCTTAACACTAATGTAAAACCCTAGTTTGGAACCCTAACCCTAATGTTAAACCCTAGTTTGAAACCCTAACCCTAATGTAAAACCATAGTTTGAAACCCTAACCCTAATGTAAAACCCTAGTTTGAAACCCTAACCCTAATGTAAAACCCTAGTTTGTAACCCTAACTCTAATGTAAAACCCTAGTTTGAAACTCTAACCCTAATGTAAAACCCTAGTTTGAAACCCTAACCCTAATGTAAAACCCTTGTTTGAAACCTTAACCCTAAAACAAAACCCTAGATTGAAACCCTAAGCCTAATTTGAAACCCTAGTTTTAAACCCTAACCCTAATGTAAAGCCCTAGTTTGGAAAACCCTAACCCTAGTTTGAAACCCGAGATTGAAACCCTAACCCTAATGTAAAACCCTAGTTTGAAACCCTAAACCTAATGTAAAACCCCTTGTTTGTAACCCTAACCCTAATTTGAAACCCTAGTTTGAAACCCTAAACCTAATGTAAAACCCCTTGTTTGTAACCCTAACCCTAATTTGAAACCCTAGTTTGAAACCCTAACCCTAATGTTAAACCCTAGTTTGAAACCCTAACGCTAATGTAAAACCCTAGTTTGAAACCCTAACCCTAATGTAAAACCCTAGTTTGAAGCACTAACCCTAATTTGAAACCCTAGTTTGAAACCCTAACCCTAATATAAAACCCTAGTTTGAAACCCTAACCCTAATTAGAAACCCTAGTTTGAAACCCTAACCCTAATGTAAAACCCTAGTTTGAAACCCTAACCCTAATGATAAACCCTAGTTTAAAACCCTAACCCTAATTTGAAACCCTAGTTTGAAACCCTAACCCTAATGTAAAACCCTAGTTTGTAACCTTAACACTAATGTAAAACCCTAGTTTGGAACCCTAACCCTAATGTTAAACCCTAGTTTGAAACCCTAACCCTAATGTAAAACCATAGTTTGAAACCCTAACCCTAATGTAAAACCCTAGTTTGAAACCCTAACCCTAATGTAAAACCCTAGTTTGTAACCCTAACTCTAATGTAAAACCCTAGTTTGAAACTCTAACCCTAATGTAAAACCCTAGTTTGAAACCCTAATCCTAATGTAAAACCCTTGTTTGAAACCCTAACCCTAATGTAAAACCCTAGTTTGAAACCCTAACCCTAATGTAAAACCCTAGTTTGAAACCCCAAACCTAATTTGAAACCATAGTTTGAAACCCTAACCCTAATGTAAAACCCTAGTTTGTAACCCTAATCCTAATGTAAAACCTCAATTTGAAACCCAAACCCTAATTTGAAACCCTAGTTTGAAACCCTAAACCTAATGTAAAACCCAAGTTTGAAACCCTAACCCTAATTTAAAACCCCTGTTTTGAAACCCTAACCCTAATGTAAAACCCTTGTTTGAAACCCTAACCCTAATGTAAAACCCTTGTTTGAAACCCTAACCCTAATTTGAAACCCTAGTTTGAAACCCTAACCCTAATATAAAACCCTAGTTTGAAACCCTAACCCTAATTAGAAACCCTAGTTTGAAACCCTAACCCTAATGTAAAACCCTAGTTTGAAACCCAAACCCTAATGATAAACCCTAGTTTAAAACCCTAACCCTAATTTGAAACCCTAGTTTGAAACCCTAACCCTAATGTAAAACCCTAGTTTGTAACCTTAACACTAATGTAAAACCCTAGTTTGGAACCCTAACCCTAATGTTAAACCCTAGTTTGAAACCCTAACCCTAATGTAAAACCATAGTTTGAAACCCTAACCCTAATGTAAAACCCTAGTTTGAAACCCTAACCCTAATGTAAAACCCTAGTTTGTAACCCTAACTCTAATGTAAAACCCTAGTTTGAAACTCTAACCCTAATGTAAAACCCTAGTTTGAAACCCTAACCCTAATGTAAAACCCTTGTTTGAAACCTTAACCCTAAAACAAAACCCTAGATTGAAACCCTAAGCCTAATTTGAAACCCTAGTTTTAAACCCTAACCCTAATGTAAAGCCCTAGTTTGGAAAACCCTAACCCTAGTTTGAAACCCGAGATTGAAACCCTAACCCTAATGTAAAACCCTAGTTTGAAACCCTAAACCTAATGTAAAACCCCTTGTTTGTAACCCTAACCCTAATTTGAAACCCTAGTTTGAAACCCTAAACCTAATGTAAAACCCCTTGTTTGTAACCCTAACCCTAATTTGAAACCCTAGTTTGAAACCCTAACCCTAATGTTAAACCCTAGTTTGAAACCCTAACGCTAATGTAAAACCCTAGTTTGAAACCCTAACCCTAATGTAAAACCCTAGTTTGAAGCACTAACCCTAATTTGAAACCCTAGTTTGAAACCCTAACCCTAATATAAAACCCTAGTTTGAAACCCTAACCCTAATTAGAAACCCTAGTTTGAAACCCTAACCCTAATGTAAAACCCTAGTTTGAAACCCTAACCCTAATGATAAACCCTAGTTTAAAACCCTAACCCTAATTTGAAACCCTAGTTTGAAACCCTAACCCTAATGTAAAACCCTAGTTTGTAACCTTAACACTAATGTAAAACCCTAGTTTGGAACCCTAACCCTAATGTTAAACCCTAGTTTGAAACCCTAACCCTAATGTAAAACCATAGTTTGAAACCCTAACCCTAATGTAAAACCCTAGTTTGAAACCCTAACCCTAATGTAAAACCCTAGTTTGTAACCCTAACTCTAATGTAAAACCCTAGTTTGAAACTCTAACCCTAATGTAAAACCCTAGTTTGAAACCCTAATCCTAATGTAAAACCCTTGTTTGAAACCCTAACCCTAATGTAAAACCCTAGTTTGAAACCCTAACCCTAATGTAAAACCCTAGTTTGAAACCCCAAACCTAATTTGAAACCATAGTTTGAAACCCTAACCCTAATGTAAAACCCTAGTTTGTAACCCTAACTCTAATGTAAAACCCTAGTTTGAAACTCTAACCCTAATGTAAAACCCTAGTTTGAAACCCTAATCCTAATGTAAAACCCTTGTTTGAAACCCTAACCCTAATGTAAAACCCTAGTTTGAAACCCTAACCCTAATGTAAAACCCTAGTTTGAAACCCCAAACCTAATTTGAAACCATAGTTTGTAACCCTAATCCTAATGTAAAACCTCAATTTGAAACCCAAACCCTAATTTGAAACCCTAGTTTGAAACCCTAAACCTAATGTAAAACCCAAGTTTGAAACCCTAACCCTAATTTAAAACCCCTGTTTTGAAACCCTAACCCTAATGTAAAACCCTTGTTTGAAACCCTAACCCTAATGTAAAACCCTTGTTTGAAACCCTAACCCTAATTTGAAACCCTAGTTTGAAACCCTAACCCTAATATAAAACCCTAGTTTGAAACCCTAACCCTAATTAGAAACCCTAGTTTGAAACCCTAACCCTAATGTAAAACCCTAGTTTGAAACCCTAACCCTAATGATAAACCCTAGTTTAAAACCCTAACCCTAATTTGAAACCCTAGTTTGAAACCCTAACCCCAATGTAAAACCCTAGTTTGTAACCTTAACACTAATGTAAAACCCTAGTTTGGAACCCTAACCCTAATGTTAAACCCTAGTTTGAAACCCTAACCCTAATGTAAAACCATAGTTTGAAACCCTAACCCTAATGTAAAACCCTAGTTTGAAACCCTAACCCTAATGTAAAACCCTAGTTTGTAACCCTAACTCTAATGTAAAACCCTAGTTTGAAACTCTAACCCTAATGTAAAACCCTAGTTTGAAACCCTAACCCTAATGTAAAACCCTTGTTTGAAACCTTAACCCTAAAACAAAACCCTAGATTGAAACCCTAAGCCTAATTTGAAACCCTAGTTTTAAACCCTAACCCTAATGTAAAGCCCTAGTTTGGAAAACCCTAACCCTAGTTTGAAACCCTAACCCTAACGTTAAACCCTAGTTTGCAACCCTAACCGTAATGTAAAACCCTAGTTTGTAACCCTAACCCTAATGTAAAACCTTAGTGTGAAACCCTAACCCTAATGTAAAACCCTAGTTTGAAACCCTAACCCTAATGTAAAATCCTTGTTTGAAACCCTAACCCTAATGTAAAACCCTTGTTTGAAACCCTAATCCTAATGTAAAACCCTAGTTTGAAACCCTAAGCCTAATTTGAAACCCTAGTTTGAAACCCTAACCCTAATGTAAAACCCTAGTTTGTAACCCTAACCCAAATGTAAAACCCTAGTTTGAAACCCTAACCCTAATGTAAAACCCTAGTTTGAAACCCTAACCCTAATGTAAAACCCTAGTTTAAAGCATTAACCCTAATGTAAAACCCTAGTTTGAAACCCTAACCCAAATGTTAAACCCTAGTTTGAAACCCTAACCCTAAATTGAAACCCTAGTTTGAAACCCTAACCCTAATGTAAAACCCTAGTTTGAAACCCTAACCCTAATGTAAAACCCTAGTTTGTCACCCTAACCCTAATGTAAAACCCTAGTTTGAAACCCTAACGCTAATATAAAACCCTAGTTTGAAACCCTAACCCTAATGTAAAACCCTAGTTTGAAGCACTAACCCTAATGTAAAACACTAGTTTGAAACGCTAACCCTAATGTAAAACCCTAGTTTGAAACCCCAAATCTAATTTGAAACCATAGTTTAAAACCCTTAACCTAATATAAAACCCTAGTTTAAAGCATTAACCCTAATGTAAAACACTAGTTTGAAACGCTAACCCTAATGTTAAACCCTAATTTGAAACCCTAACCCTAATGTAAAACCCTAGTTTGAAACCCTAACCCTAATGATAAACCCTAGTTTGAAACCCTAACCCTAAATTTAAACCCTAGTTTGAAACCCTAACCCTAAGGTAAAACCCTAGTTTGAAACCCTAACCCTAATGTAAAACCCTAGTTTGTAACCCTAACCCTAATGTAAAACCATAGTTTGAAACCCTAACCCTAATTTAAAACCCTAGTTTGAAACCCTAACCCTAATGTTTAACCCTAGTTTGAAGCACTAACCCTAAATTATAACCCTAGTTTTAAACTCTTACCCTAATGTAAAACTCCAGTTCGAAACCCTAACCGTAATGTAAAACTCTAGTTTGTAACCCTAACCCTAATGTTAAACCCTAGTTTGAAACCCTAACCCTAATGTAAAACCCTAGTTTGAAACCCTAACCCTAATGATAAACCCTAGTTTGAAACCCTAACCCTAATGCAAAACCCTAGTTTGAAACCCTAACCCTAATGTAAAACCCTAGTTTGTAACCTTAACACTAATGTAAAACCCTAGTTTGGAACCCTAACCCTAATGTTAAACCCTAGTTTGAAACCCTAACCCTAATGTAAAACCATAGTTTGAAACCCTAACCCTAATGTAAAACCCTAGTTTGAAACCCTAACCCTAATGTAAAACCCTAGTTTGTAACCCTAACTCTAATGTAAAACCCTAGTTTGAAACTCTAACCCTAATGTAAAACCCTAGTTTGAAACCCTAACCCTAATGTAAAACCCTTGTTTGAAACCTTAACCCTAAAACAAAACCCTAGATTGAAACCCTAAGCCTAATTTGAAACCCTAGTTTTAAACCCTAACCCTAATGTAAAGCCCTAGTTTGGAAAACCCTAACCCTAGTTTGAAACCCGAGATTGAAACCCTAACCCTAATGTAAAACCCTAGTTTGAAACCCTAAACCTAATGTAAAACCCCTTGTTTGTAACCCTAACCCTAATTTGAAACCCTAGTTTGAAACCCTAAACCTAATGTAAAACCCCTTGTTTGTAACCCTAACCCTAATTTGAAACCCTAGTTTGAAACCCTAACCCTAATGTTAAACCCTAGTTTGAAACCCTAACGCTAATGTAAAACCCTAGTTTGAAACCCTAACCCTAATGTAAAACCCTAGTTTGAAGCACTAACCCTAATTTGAAACCCTAGTTTGAAACCCTAACCCTAATATAAAACCCTAGTTTGAAACCCTAACCCTAATTAGAAACCCTAGTTTGAAACCCTAACCCTAATGTAAAACCCTAGTTTGAAACCCTAACCCTAATGATAAACCCTAGTTTAAAACCCTAACCCTAATATAAAACCCTAGTTTGAAACCCTAACCCTAATTAGAAACCCTAGTTTGAAACCCTAACCCTAATGTAAAACCCTAGTTTGAAACCCTAACCCTAATGATAAACCCTAGTTTAAAACCCTAACCCTAATTTGAAACCCTAGTTTGAAACCCTAACCCTAATGTAAAACCCTAGTTTGTAACCTTAACACTAATGTAAAACCCTAGTTTGGAACCCTAACCCTAATGTTAAACCCTAGTTTGAAACCCTAACCCTAATGTAAAACCATAGTTTGAAACCCTAACCCTAATGTAAAACCCTAGTTTGAAACCCTAACCCTAATGTAAAACCCTAGTTTGTAACCCTAACTCTAATGTAAAACCCTAGTTTGAAACTCTAACCCTAATGTAAAACCCTAGTTTGAAACCCTAATCCTAATGTAAAACCCTTGTTTGAAACCCTAACCCTAATGTAAAACCCTAGTTTGAAACCCTAACCCTAATGTAAAACCCTAGTTTGAAACCCCAAACCTAATTTGAAACCATAGTTTGAAACCCTAACCCTAATGTAAAACCCTAGTTTGTAACCCTAATCCTAATGTAAAACCTCAATTTGAAACCCAAACCCTAATTTGAAACCCTAGTTTGAAACCCTAAACCTAATGTAAAACCCAAGTTTGAAACCCTAACCCTAATTTAAAACCCCTGTTTTGAAACCCTAACCCTAATGTAAAACCCTTGTTTGAAACCCTAACCCTAATGTAAAACCCTTGTTTGAAACCCTAACCCTAATTTGAAACCCTAGTTTGAAACCCTAACCCTAATATAAAACCCTAGTTTGAAACCCTAACCCTAATTAGAAACCCTAGTTTGAAACCCTAACCCTAATGTAAAACCCTAGTTTGAAACCCTAACCCTAATGATAAACCCTAGTTTAAAACCCTAACCCTAATTTGAAACCCTAGTTTGAAACCCTAACCCTAATGTAAAACCCTAGTTTGTAACCTTAACACTAATGTAAAACCCTAGTTTGGAACCCTAACCCTAATGTTAAACCCTAGTTTGAAACCCTAACCCTAATGTAAAACCATAGTTTGAAACCCTAACCCTAATGTAAAACCCTAGTTTGAAACCCTAACCCTAATGTAAAACCCTAGTTTGTAACCCTAACTCTAATGTAAAACCCTAGTTTGAAACTCTAACCCTAATGTAAAACCCTAGTTTGAAACCCTAACCCTAATGTAAAACCCTTGTTTGAAACCTTAACCCTAAAACAAAACCCTAGATTGAAACCCTAAGCCTAATTTGAAACCCTAGTTTTAAACCCTAACCCTAATGTAAAGCCCTAGTTTGGAAAACCCTAACCCTAGTTTGAAACCCTAACCCTAACGTTAAACCCTAGTTTGCAACCCTAACCGTAATGTAAAACCCTAGTTTGTAACCCTAACCCTAATGTAAAACCTTAGTGTGAAACCCTAACCCTAATGTAAAACCCTAGTTTGAAACCCTAACCCTAATGTAAAATCCTTGTTTGAAACCCTAACCCTAATGTAAAACCCTTGTTTGAAACCCTAACCCTAATGTAAAACCCTAGTTTGAAACCCTAAGCCTAATTTGAAACCCTAGTTTGAAACCCTAACCCTAATGTAAAACCCTAGTTTGTAACCCTAACCCAAATGTAAAACCCTAGTTTGAAACCCTAACCCTAATGTAAAACCCTAGTTTGAAACCCTAACCCTAATGTAAAACCCTAGTTTAAAGCATTAACCCTAATGTAAAACCCTAGTTTGAAACCCTAACCCAAATGTTAAACCCTAGTTTGAAACCCTAACCCTAAATTGAAACCCTAGTTTGAAACCCTAACCCTAATGTAAAACCCTAGTTTGAAACCCTAACCCTAATGTAAAACCCTAGTTTGTCACCCTAACCCTAATGTAAAACCCTAGTTTGAAACCCTAACGCTAATATAAAACCCTAGTTTGAAACCCTAACCCTAATGTAAAACCCTAGTTTGAAGCACTAACCCTAATGTAAAACACTAGTTTGAAACGCTAACCCTAATGTAAAACCCTAGTTTGAAACCCCAAATCTAATTTGAAACCATAGTTTAAAACCCTTAACCTAATATAAAACCCTAGTTTGAAGCATTAACCCTAATGTAAAACACTAGTTTGAAACGCTAACCCTAATGTTAAACCCTAATTTGAAACCCTAACCCTAATGTAAAACCCTAGTTTGAAACCCTAACCCTAATGATAAACCCTAGTTTGAAACCCTAACCCTAAATTTAAACCCTAGTTTGAAACCCTAACCCTAAGGTAAAACCCTAGTTTGAAACCCTAACCCTAATGTAAAACCCTAGTTTGTAACCCTAACCCTAATGTAAAACCATAGTTTGAAACCCTAACCCTAATTTAAAACCCTAGTTTGAAACCCTAACCCTAATGTAAAACCCTAGTTTGAAGCACTAACCCTAAATTATAACCCTAGTTTGAAACTCTTACCCTAATGTAAAACTCCAGTTCGAAACCCTAACCGTAATGTAAAACTCTAGTTTGTAACCCTAACCCTAATGTTAAACCCTAGTTTGAAACCCTAACCCTAATGTAAAACCCTAGTTTGAAACCCTAACCCTAATGATAAACCCTAGTTTGAAACCCTAACCCTAATGCAAAACCCTAGTTTGAAACCCTAACCCTAATGTAAAACCCTTGTTTGTAACCCTAACCCAAATGTAAAACCCTAGTTTGTAACCCTAACCCTAATGTTAAACCCTAGTTTGAAACCCTAACCCTAATGTAAAACCCTAGTTTGAAACCCTAACCCTAATGATAAACCCTAGTTTAAAACCCTAACCCTAATGCAAAACCCTAGTTTGAAACCCTAACCCTAAAGTAAAACTCTTGTTTGTAAACCTAACCCAAATGTAAAACCCTAGTTTGAAACCCAACCCTAATGTAAAACCCTAGTTTGAAGCATTAACCCTAATGTAAAACACTAGTTTGAAACCCTAACCCTAATGATAAACCCTAGTTTGAAACCCTAACCCTAAATTGAAACCCTAGTTTGAAACCCTAACCCTAATGTAAAACCCTAGTTTGAAACCCTAACCCTAATGTAAAACCCTAGTTTGAAGCATTAACCCTAATGTTAAACCCTAGTTTGAAACCCTAACCCTAATGTTAAACCCTAGTTTGAAACCCTAACCCTAAATTGAAACCCTAGTTTGAAACCCTAGTTTGAAACCCTAACCCTAATGTAAAACCCTAGTTTGTAACCCTAACCCTAATGTAAAACCTTAGTATGAAACCCTAACCCTAATTTGAAACCCTAGTTTGAAACCCTAATTTTAATGTAAAACCCTAGTTTGAAACCCTAACCCTAATGTAAAACCCTAGTTTGTAACCCTAACCCTAATATAAAATGACTGTTTTGAAACCCTAACCCTAATGTAAAACCTTTGTTTGAAACCCTAACCCTAATGTAAAACCCTAGTTTGAAAACCTAACCCTAATGTAAAACCCTAGTGTGAAACCCTCACCCTAATTCTTAACCCCTGTTTTGAAACACTTACCCTAATGTAAAACCCTTGTTTGAAACCCTAGCCCTAATGTAAAACCCTAGTTTGAAACCCTAAGCCTTATTTGAAACCCTAGTTTGAAACCCTAACCCTAATGTAAAACCCTAGTTTGAAACCCTAACCCTAATGTAAAACCCTAGTTTGTAACCCTAACCCTAATGTAAAATGACTGTTTTGAAACCCTAACCCTAATGTAAAACCCTTGTTTGAAACCCTAACCCTAATGTAAAACCCTAGTTTGAAACCCTAACCCTAACGTTAAACCCTAGTTTGCAACCCTAACCGTAATGTAAAACCCTAGTTTGTAACCCTAACCCTAATGTAAAACCTTAGTGTGAAACCCTAACCCTAATGTAAAACCCTAGTTTGAAACCCTAACCCTAATGTAAAATCCTTGTTTGAAACCCTAACCCTAATGTAAAACCCTTGTTTGAAACCCTAACCCTAATGTAAAACCCTAGTTTGAAACCCTAAGCCTAATTTGAAACCCTAGTTTGAAACCCTAACCCTAATGTAAAACCCTAGTGTGAAACCCTCACCCTAATTCTTAACCCCTGTTTTGAAACACTTACCCTAATGTAAAACCCTTGTTTGAAACCCTAGCCCTAATGTAAAACCCTAGTTTGAAACCCTAAGCCTTATTTGAAACCCTAGTTTGAAACCCTAACCCTAATGTAAAACCCTAGTTTGAAACCCTAACCCTAATGTAAAACCCTAGTTTGTAACCCTAACCCTAATGTAAAATGACTGTTTTGAAACCCTAACCCTAATGTAAAACCCTTGTTTGAAACCCTAACCCTAATGTAAAACCCTAGTTTGAAACCCTAATCCTAATGTTAAACCCTAGTTTGTAACCCTAACCCTAATGTAAAACCCTAGTTTGAAACCCTAACCCTAATGTTAAACCCTAGTTTGAAACCCTAATGTAAAACCCTTGTTTGAAACCCTAACCCTAATGTAAAACCCTAGTTTGAAACCCTAAGCCTAATTTGAAACCCTTGTTTGAAACCCTAAACCTAATGTAAAACCCTAGTTTGTAACCCTAACCCTAATGTAAAACCCTAGTTTGAAACCCTAACCCTAATGTAAAACCCTAGTTTGAAGCATTAACCCTAATGTAAAACCCTAGTTTGAAGCACTAACCCTAATGTAAAA